>NC_090757.1:62857588-63087588 GCF_036898095.1 Palaemon carinicauda
GAAGCTTGAAGTTCCATGCTGTCGCGATCAGGTCCCCCAGGCCAGGACTTGCTGGTTACTATAGGCCAAAGACCCCCAGGTACTCTCTATCTGTGAGGCTCTGCTCAGATAGTCGGAGAGAACATTCCTCTGCCCGGAATGAGCGAGCCGATAGTGGTATTGAGAGGACCTCGGATTATCTCAGTATCTCTACTGCAAGATGCGAAGGTATGAAAATGCGTCCCTTGCTGGTTGGAATATGCCAGTACCATGAAGTCGTCGCGCACGGAGCGACTCGGCAGGAACTGTAGGATCTGTAGAGGGGCCAGACTACGGCCCCTAAGACTGCCTGAATGATGGGGAGGTATCCTTCAGGTCCTGACCATAGGCCTGAACCGGAACATGCCCCGCCCCCCCCCCCCCCCCTTTTCTTTGACGAGTCCGAGAACAGCATCAAAATGTGGGGAAAGGACGAGAATATCCACTCCCATCAAGAGGTTCCATAGGTCAACCCCCATTGCAGATCTAAACGGTCCGCTGGTCCCATAGGGGCCAGAAAGTCCGGTTAATCGTTGCTTTGATACCACCGGAACTTGGGCCGCCTCACAGGGAACTTATCCTGAGGCGACCGTTCGGGACTTTAGACGGGTCAATGAGGAAAAGAGACCCAGGAAACGTTCCAAGGTAGGGCTGAAAGCTCTGCTTGACTGAGAACGGGTACTGCGACTCTCCTCAGCCTTGACACAGTCAACTGAAGGGAAGGCTCGGAGAAGGAGGCAACAGCATCTGGTGTTCCCAGGCGGTCACCCATCCAAGTACTGACCAGATCCAACGTTGCTTAACTTCGCTGATCGGACGAGAAGTGGTGTTTTCAACGTGGTATGGCCGTTGACTCAATATCATGGCTAGATACTCCAGATGTTGAGGCAGAAGTAGAGAAGGCTCCTAGCAAATTACCATGATCCCTCACTCTTGGTAAAGACCCGGAAGCTTGTCCCGGCGTTGAAGAAGGTCGAACCCGAGCCTACTGGAGTTGACCAGACCTCCAAAAGGCGAAGGAGGCGGAAGCCTGCTCCTAAGCGGCAATGAGGAAAGCAGGGAGAGTTCTCTGGGGAAAAACCTGCGATGCCGCGGCGGGATCGCCACACCGCATCTTAAGCAGGAACACCTGTAGTCTAGGCTGAATTCCAAGAGCTTCCTGGAAGATGGATGGAATGGAAACTGGAAGTACCCGTCCTTCCGATCCAGGGACTAAGGAGTCCTGCAGCCTCGTTACCAGTCTGATCGACTCTGCTGTTCCACGCTGGACGAAGTTTGTTCAACAAACTTGATCAGAGCTGAGAGGTCGACGACGGAATTCCTGTCTCAGATGCTTTCCTACGAGAAAGGATCGACTGAAGAAGCCGGGGGGGGGGGGGGGGTGAAGCTGTCGACGACCCTATGGAGGACCTCCTCCTAAGGCATGGATCCTTCAGCCCAAACGGGCAAAACTCTTGTCGACCCCATGGCATAGAGGCTCAGTGACACTGGATTCACTGACAGAGACGGAGAGATGGTAAGAGCGAGGCGCGATATCCTTGACTGATCGCGGAGATCGTGCAGGAATCGGCATCGGGAAGCTGTTATCCGGATGAGTAACCTTAGGCATCCCCCCAGCGTGAGACCTGCAAGGGGGGGTTGCCAATCCTAGAGTTTGTGAACTCTGCCACTCCCTCTAGGATTATGCCTCCCCGGGAGAGCCTCCCGTGCTACCTGTCCCTGACAGGAGGGGACCGCTATTGTACACCTTGTCTTAGCTGCCGTAGCCGGTCCGATAACTTAGGCCGACGAGGCTGAAAGAAGAGGCGTTGGAGGCCTGCAGGGTCTGGAAGAAAACGCCTTGGAGGAGTGAAAACGGAAGTCGACTTCCTCCGCACAACAGCTGTCCATGTCTCTGTCCTTGGGCTCAAACAAGCTCTTCCCAAGGATGGAAGAGTGTTTGAGCTTGCCGACATCCACGGATGAGACACCCGAGGGGAAGCCCTCGGTCACTGCGTCTAGATGCTCCAACATCGAGTTTGCCCGCAAGTTCGAAACTTGGCGACGGAACGCAAAGGAGCTTGAGCCTGAGAGGAGGAAAGTACCTATGATCTTCCTGGAGCTTCCTTGTACAAAACCTCGGGTCGCAACCGAGGAGGGAAAGGACCTGGTAAGCCCCTTCCACAGGATGGAGAAGAGGAAGGGCTAAACCAGTCACCCCTTGCCCGACGGATAAATCTCGAAAGGAAAACTCCCTGGCACGACCCTTCCAGGGAATGACGAGGAGGAAGGGCTAACCCAGGTTTTGGAAAGAAGAATGTTGCCCAGACCTCTCTCAAGATTCTTCCTGCTCTTGCACGGGGTGAAGACCGTGTTCTGGAAATACGCGCTCCAGAAGACTCGCCAGGCTGGCCGTGTTGCGAAACCCGGACGGGAATTGCGGTCGCAATCGCCCTGGCGCTCGCGCGATGGTAAATCAATGGTTCGCGTGTGGCCGAACGTGGAAGCGCCAGTGCGCGGGCACGCAGGAGCGCGGACGAAAGTGGAACACCGTCGGTTCGCGCGATGGAACACCATTGATATGCGCGATGGAACACCGTTGGTTCGCGCGCGGGCGAACATTGGAGCGCATGTGCGCGGGCGTGCGGTCGCGTGGGAACGTGGGCGTGCGGTCGCGCGGGCACGTGGGCGTGTGGTCGCGCAGGCACGTGGGCGCGCGGGCGAGCGCAGGCACGTGGGCGCGCGGGCGAGCGCAGGCGGTCGGGAGACCGATGGTGTGTAGGCGGGCGATGGCGCATTGACGAGCAATGGCGTGTCTTAGCGAGCGAAGGCCCGTAGGCGAGTGAAGGCGCGTTGGCAAGCGATGGCGTGTTGGCAAGCGATGGCGTGTTGGCAAGCAACGGCTCGTTGGCGAGCGGTGGTGCGTTAACAAAATGCTAGAGCGCAGGCGAAGAATCGCGCGGGCGCGTAGGAGATCGCTGACGCGCAAGAGACTAGGGATGATTAGCGCGCATCGCACTAATCAGAAGGCGCGCAGGTGCATCAGGAAGGAAGAGTCTTTGTCCAAGACCTGAACCGAAGTTCTAGGTTGCGCGGGCGAACGTGGGCGCACAGGGCGCGTATCAGGAACTGGAAGCGCAGGTGCGCTCTGACGGGCAGGAGATCTAGAGCGCTCAGGAGACCGATGGTGCGCAGGATGCACAACAGGAACAGCAGGATGTTCGGAGTCCTCAGGAGAGCGCTGGCGAGCAGTAGGGCGACGATCATCAGGAGAGCGCTGACGAACAGGAGAGCGCTGGCGAACAGGAGAGCGCTAGCGATCAGTTAAACGCTGATGAGCAGGAGCGCGCCTGTGCGCTAACACTGCAGAAGGGCGCGCAGGGGAACCCTGACACGCAAGGGAAGCACCCCCCGTGGGAGGCAACCCTTTGCCCCGAAGGGATGACGAGGTCAGACTGCTGTCCATCTGCACCAGGGGCGGAAGGTCAGGAAGGCGTTGGAGATCAATCCCCGGATAGATCTAAGGAGGTAGGAGCTGCAGGCTGCATACGGAGGAGATTCAAAAAGGCGCCTCTTAGCACCCTTATAGGGAGATGGGAGGCCCTTAAGACGTAGCGGACGGTGAGCCTTACGGCGAAGGCGGCCAACAGCAACAACAGCAGAAGAATCCTCCGAAGAGGAGTCTCTATGAGTGTACTCCCTCGCGAACGAAAGAGAAACACTTCGTAGAAGAGACGGGTCAGCCAGTGACCTAAAAAAAAGCAATCCTCCGAAGAGGGGCTCCTGCAGTTGCCCAGCCCCTTGAGCGTAACTGCAGGTGCGACCGCTCAGCACCAAGAGCATAGTCGCACGAAAAAAAGGCAAGAGGAGATCCCCCCAAAGGGAAAAAACTCAAGCCTGGATAGGAAAACTTCCCTCGGAAGGAAAGTTACCCACCCAAGGAGGCAAGCCTCCTGAGTGTTCTAAAATGAACTGGAGAGCTGTCAATCGTCATGGGAGTACTACCAGGAGAAGGAGACACGCCCCTGACGAAGATCTATAGGGGAGGCAGCAACAGCAGAATCCCCAGGCCTCAACAAGACAGCTCACTCCGTTGCCACATTACAGAAACGAACTAGATCGTTAACTGTGTAAAATAAAAACAAAAAAGGGATTTTGACGTAGGAAAAATCTATTTCTGGGCGAGAGACCCGTGCCGCCCAGTGAAATGCTCCTTTAACATCATTTTTAAGGTAAAAAAACTGCTATAAATTTACCAGAGAAAAATTGTATAGGAATGCTAGGTTGAACCCAGCTGGCTCACCTTAATAAGGTGTCGGTATACTACTGGGGCGTGAATTAATCACAACCAGAGGCCTCGCACCATTTAGATACTGTATCTCCTGTCAATATCCCCGAACAGCGAGGTGCCGTTCAACATCCTACTACTACTAGCAATCCCACGCCAGTGACGTCACTCCTTATAGCACCCCAGATTGGGGCCCAATTAGGGAGGGACGGGTGACGGGTGGGTTCACTGGGCGGCACGGGTCTCTCGCCCAGAAATAGATTTTTCCTACGTCAAAATCCCTTTTCTGGGCTCCGACCCGTGCCGCCCAGTGAAATCGTACCAGAGAATGGGGACCCAATATGGCTAACTACCTGAAGGGAATAACACAAAATTAACATAGCTGATGAGTTTTAATATAAAAAGAGGGAAGTGGAAACCCGTAAAATAGATCAACATGTAAATGACAGTGATAATAGACATGGTACATAATCAAAATTAAACCCGTAGGTAAAAGTCAACAGGTATGAATAATGATAATACAGCTTGGTAATCAAAATGCAAAATAAAGCATTCAATCATAGATATAAATATTTAACATAACAAAAGAAGATCAGCTCGGGGATTTCAAGAACAAGTGAAATCAAAACAATTCGTGAAATTGATCAATTGAATAATAAAATGATACATCATGGTAAACAAAACAGGTGGGAACAACAGGTAAGCCAGGCACGAGGGAAAGAGGACAGAGCAAGACGTTGTGATTAGGACTCAGTACCTTCGGGAGGAACTATATTCCCTGCAGCTACTGTGGCAAATCTAAGAGCTTCTACAGGTTTTAGGTAGTGGCGCTTGAAAACTTTAGGGGACTTCCAACCCGTATATTTTGAGAGCTCATCAAATTTCATATGGTGGAAAAAATTGAGGTAGCCACAGCTCGAATATCATGGACATGTGGGAATGATTCAGGATTAGCTTGTTTAATAAAATAAAGAATTTGTTGCCTGATTCCCTTAAGGGTAATAGTTCCTCCGTGTTCTCTAATAAATAAGGGCCCTGTGGTTGTAGTGGAAGTTCTACTTAATTAGGATTTCAGGGTGGTAACTGGACACAGGGATGGATCCCTAGGAAGTGGAACAATCTTCCAGGGGGACCACATGTTTTGGGGGTCCTCATTTTTAGCCAGGAACACTTTGTTAGGGGAGAGAAGGACCTCACCTGAAGAGAGAAACTCTATATGACCTGGGTCTCTAGATAAGGCTGACAATTCTGAGATTCTGGGGCCAGAGGCGAGGCTCAAAAGAAAAAGTGACTTTCTTAATAATGCCATATAGTTACAGGATTCATTTGGGGTGTCAGAGGCTAGCTTAAGAACATCGTTCAAAAACCAGGAAACTGCGCTAGGGCGAGTGGAAGGTTTTAGTCTGGCACAAGCTCTCGGAATGGATGAGAAATATGAATCTGTTAAATCAATGTCAAAACCAATATGGAAGATCTTTTTTAAGGCTGACTTGATTGTAGTAATGGTACTGGCTGCCAGGCCTGATTCGAAGAGAGTTCTGAAGAATGTCACAGTTAGGTTCATTGTCATTTTCTCAACTTGGGAATCTTTCAAGAACTTAGCTAATTTCTTGACAGCTGAGTCATATTGACGGAGAGTAGATTCCCTTTTGTCAGATTCCAGGAAAATAGTATTCAAAGGATCGATGTTTGCACCTCGTTGGGCTGCGAACTTCATGAAGTCCATAAAGTTAGGGCATTCAGAATCCTTGAGGAAGCGAACACATTGCGAGTTTGTACTGTCTGTGTTAGCACCGGATTGGGAATCCGCCGGGGGCGGAGACCTAGTTCTAGCAACAAGGGGAACCAATTGCTCTTGGGCCAGTTGAGGGCTACGAGAGCCACTTGACCTTTGAAGGATCTGAGTTTGTGCAGAACTTTCAGCAGGAGATTCACCGGAGGAAACAGATAAATCGTCTTCCAGGTATTCCAATCTAGAATCATAGAGTCCGTGGCATAAGCCTGAGGGTCCAGGTTGGGGGCTAAGTAACAATCCAGTTTGCGATTGGATTCCGTCGCAAACAGATCCACCTGGAGACCCGGGACTTGAGAAAGTATCCACTGGAAAGATCGATTGTCTAGTGACCATTCCGACTCTAGCGGAGTCGTCCGGGAAAGGGAGTCCGCTACCACATTCCGGACTCCTGCTAGATGGACTGCTGACAGGTGCCACTTGTGCATTGCCGCCATGGAGAAAATCTGCAATATGACGTGGTTTATTTGGGCTGATCTGGAGCCTCCTCTGTTGAGGCAGTGAACTATGACTGCACTGTCGAGAACCAGTCTGATATGGAGATTCCTGGCTGGATTGAGACGTTTTAAAGTGAGGAAGACTGCCATGGCCTCTAGGACGTTGATGTGCATTTGTTGGAAGACCGGTGACCATAACCCTTGGACTTTCTTGTGTTGGGAGTAACTTCCCCACGCTGTTAAGGAGGCGTCTGTGTGAACGACGAGTCCCGGGACTGGATGTTGTAAGGGAACCGACTTGGAGAGATTCTTGATCTTCGTCCAAGGCTGTAGACTTTTTCTCAGGATTGGGGGAAGGCGAGCACGTCTGTCTCGGCGTTTTGCGGTTGCTCTGGAGTGTCACACTCTGCTTATGTCCTTGAGTTTGGACCTTAGGACGATGTCTGTCACGGAGGCGAACTACAAGGAACCTAGGATCCTCTCTTGGTTCCTTCTGGAGGTCAACTTCTCCCTGAGAAATTGTTTTGTATTCCTCGCAATCTCCTTCCTTTTGGCTTTGGGGAGGCACAGCGTATGGGAGCATAGGTCCCATTGTAGTCCCAGCCATTGAAACTTGGTCTCCGGAACCAGGCGGGATTTCTCGAAGTTGACTTGGAATCCCAGTTGTCGAAGGAAGGTGAGGACTTTGTTCGTTGCTATGCGGCAATTCTGGGCATTGTCTGACCAGATTAGCTAATCGTCTAGATAGGCTACTACCTGTATCCCCTGAGTCCGAAGCTCTTGAATTACTGTCTCTGCTAGTTTGGTGAAGATTCTGGGTGGTATGTTGAGCCCCAATAGCATCACTTTGAATGCATAGGCTTGTTTGCCTAGCTTGAAGCCCAGAAAAGGACGAAAATGCCTTGCTATTGGAACGTGATAGTAGGCATCGGTAAGATCGATGGAGGTGGTGACGGCCCCACGGGGAAGTAAGGTCCGCACCTGCGAGACGGTAAGCATATGGAATTTGTCGCAACGAATGAAGGAATTTAAACGAGACAGGTCCAGGATTACCCTTCGTTTGTCTGAGCCTTTCTTTGGCACGCTGAACAAGCGTCCTTGAAATCTTAAGCGACGAATGCTTTGGATCGCATTCTTTTGTAGCAGATCTTTTGTGAAGGAACGTAGTTCTTCTGTTGGCAGTTGGTAGAAGCTGTTCGGTGGAGGAGGTCCCTGTATCCAGCTCCACCCTAGTCCTTTGGAGATAATGCTGGAAGCCCAATCGCTGAACTTCCAACGGTCTCGAAATATGTACAGTCTCCCTCCTACCTGCGGCTTCTCAATGGGTGGAGGATGATTTGCCTCCTCTGCTTCCACGGGAAGACTTGCCTCGGTGGTAACCCCTTCCGCTACCTCGGGAACGAAAGGCACCCCTGGAACCCCTGTGACGCTGGTAGCCACGGAAAGAGCCCTGAGCCTCATAAGTGGGGTTAAAGGCGGGGGAGAAGGAAGTCGAGGCAATCTGAGACAGGGACCAGGACGTATTGTTCTTGCTGTTGGCCCTTTGATGTAGAAGGCTGGGGACCTTGGGGAGCCGGTTGGACTGAGACCGGTTGAACCCTGAATTGGGAAGATTGGAAAGGCCTCAATCTCTTCCTACCTCGGATTGGGGTACCAGTAGGCTTATATTTCCTCTTTGAAACAAGGCCCCATCTAACTTTGAGGTTTTGGTTGGCCCTAGCTGCCTCGCTAAGGACCGAGTTAACCAAATCCTCCGGGAAAAGATCCGGGCCCCAGACTGGAGCTTTGATGAGCCTATTAGGCTCGTGCCTAATGGTGGCTTCAGAGAGGACGTGTCGTCGACAACGGGTCTTGGCGTTTGCAAAATCATAGGCGTCAGCCATAAAGTTTTGCAGTAATGACTTAGTGAGGACCTTAAGGAGGTCCTCCTCGTTGTAAGTGGCGACGGTCAATTCGGAAAGGGCAACCGAATTGAGAGACCTGCCGAATCTGCACCTCGAATCAAATTCTAATTTAATAAGAGACTCCGGGAGTTTGGGAAGCCGTTCGCTGAACTGCGTCGAGGCACAGTCCGGGCTCAACTTACCTACTGAAAAGGTAGCTGGGGCATTCCGCCAACATTCACTGTCTCCCGGAAAGAGAAGGGAGGTTAAGTCGGTCTCCCTGAGTTGGGGTAAAGGCTTCTCGTCTTTGATAGCCTGGAAGACCGACTCTAAGATCTTGGTCGCACATGGTGTAGGGGTCTGGTCGTCGGCCACAAACATAGTATACGAACTTTTGTAGGCCGTAAGCATTGTGTTCAAGCAGTCCCACTCATTGAACTCTCGGACCAAGACAGACTGTGCTTGTTCCTTAGGAAAAATAACAGTTTCCTTTGGGACCTTATCTAAACGGATCAGAGCCTCTTCCGTGAGGCGAGCGTAGCCGGGGAAGGGGAATTCAAGAGGCCGGGTACCGAAACCTTCGATTGACAGCATACCCTCCGAGAAGGGGGCATGCAATACTAACCTCCAAGGGTTATTCTTATTGAAAGGAGGAAACTTGGAGGCGTCGGGGATGGGGTATTGCTGTTGTGGTGGTGGTAGCCCCGAGCTCATGAGGCCTTGTACTAGGCTCTCCACAGAAGCTATCCTCTCTTGCGATTGCTTCGTATGAGACGATAGCATCGACTCAAAACGAGCAAACAGTTTCTCAGAAAAATCCTCCACGTTAAATGATCCCGCCTCGGGGGGGAACAGGTGCCAGAACAGAGACTACTCCTTGAGAGGTTGAGGGCACAGCAATTGGGTCTTGAGAGACTCTGGTGGAGGAGGATTTAGCCTTCGAGGATGATGATCTCGAAGGCTTGTGTTCTTGGGAAGACTTGCGAGTCTTATATAAAGGCTTACGATGAGCCTTCACTTTGGGGGGAACAGGCCGGGAGCTGAGATCAGTCCCGGTTGTCCCCGGAGAACCTTGAAAAGAAGATTGTTCGGAAGTAGAAGAGAAAGCCGGGCTAGGGAGAGGAATCTTAGCCCGGGAACCACCTGACTCACCTACGTCCCTACCTGCGTCGGGATCATCCAGAGCCATGGGTTCCACATCGAGGTTGAGGGTAGCGACGTCCTCAGTTAGGGTGCCGCCCGTCTCCCCTTGGTCCGGGGCCAGAAGAAGAGATTCAATGCTCTCGATGATCGGGTCCGCCAGCTCTTTGGGGACCGCAGCCGATGTTTTAGCATTGGGGTAGAGGCGGGAACACCATTCCTCAGAAAGGATATAAGGCTGTTTGGCCTTCACATTGCTGGCGAACCCGCCAATCCAGATCTTGAGGGTAGCTCGGGCTGTGTCCTTTTCAAGCTGGGTGCTCTGAAAGAGAACAGACTATTAGCGAGGAATAAAAGTGCCAAAGAAAAAGTGGAGAAGTCCAAGGACTTCGTAGGCACGTAAAAGGCATGCGGGAAGTCCAGAGGACTGTGGCCTTAAAATAATAAAATGATTAAAAGAAAACATTAAAATTAATTATAACTCCCCACAAGTCTGTATTAATGTAAATGCACTCACCGAGTCAGATGTTAGAGTGGAGGTCAATTTGTAGCAGACTACACAATTGTCCGGATGCCAAACAGCTAGGTCATCCACTTGAAGAGAGCAGTGAGCATGCGAACGACACACATCATGGCCGCAGGGTTGGTGGAGAACAGCGGCACATGCCGTCATCGCACAGCGTACAATCTGTAAGATAAAAGATACACGAGTATCTTAAAGGAAAGCAATTAGGGGCCGCTCCGGCCCCGGGGCTTAAATATTATAAAAGTTAATATCATGATGATAAATTTTTATATATATAGCTATAATTATCTTGAATGGAAGCAAATGAAGGGCACGGGGGCCCGGGTGCTGCAATTCTATATATATAAATCAAACACATGATAAAACTATTCATATAAATGCCTTAAATATATTGAATGAAGGCAAATAGGGGACCCCGGGGGGCCCGGGGTGCTAAATAAATCATATATCAAATACATGATAAAAACTATTCATATATAAATGCCTTAAATATGTTGAATGAAGGCAAAATAGGGGACCCCGGGGGCCCCGGTGCTTAATAAATCAAAATAGCAGATCTATTTGATTGTAAAATTATTCAATTAAATTAAGTCAGACCGTAATCGTGATCATATCAAAGAAGGAAGGCAAGGTCGAGAACTAGGATCGTATATAATAGATATATGTGACTAAAATATAAAGGTAATCCAAGTAATAATGCATAACGTTGGCTCCGGGGGCTCAACTAAACAACTCGACCGGATGGTAATGAATAAAAGCTACTTCCGGGGATCCCGTCATGAAAGTTTTTATATATTTATATATCTATCTATATGAGGTCCGTGAGGTGCGTGACACTAGAGAGGGGGAAGGGATCTTAAATGGGTCCGTGACGTGCGGGACCGAGAGGGAGTAGCACGTACAAAACTTAATAAAATAAATAAAATAACATAACAAGGTACCACGGACCAAGCCGAAAACTTCCCGCCGATCGTTGGCCAAACGAGCGACGGAAAGAAAACGACTACGACCGGGTAGAGTAGTGGAAAGAGTAAGTAATGTACGTTAATGTATAATAATAGTATGCCTCACAGATCAACGGGAACCGCCCGTGCAAAGCGGATACCCCCGGGAGGGGTACATAACGCTATAAAGTGACTTAAACTCGATCGGGAGAGAGAGAGGGAGGGAACCCTGGGGTGGGGTATCGGCAGGAGGAGGCTAGGAGTGGGGCGATAGCAGGTATACCAACCTGCCAGACCCACGATTG
The DNA here is from genome assembly GCF_036898095.1 of Palaemon carinicauda. Taxonomy (NCBI): domain Eukaryota; kingdom Metazoa; phylum Arthropoda; class Malacostraca; order Decapoda; family Palaemonidae; genus Palaemon; species Palaemon carinicauda. The sequence goes on from NC_090757.1 coordinate 62,868,901, forward strand.
ATATGATCACGCGGAAAGACTAATAACACTATAATAAACATAACACATGGTAAAACAAGATATGAAGGCATGCTGGATGATAATAATAATAAAATTAACTATACTGTACATCAATCGTAAAACAAACGAGGGAGCGAACATGAGACAGGAGAAAACCAAGCCTGACGGCGCTGAGAGTAGGCAGGGCTACCAACATAACACTGAGTCATTGAAGTGCTAACAAAATGAAAACTAATATGTAATATCTGACTCATGAAAGCCCCTCGAGCTAATGCAAGCAAACGAATGACGTTAAAATGATAAGCAAGTCCATGGCGTGCGAACGTAAATAATCCAAGTAATAATATGTGGAATAGAACGCCGAAGGCGATCAGGCATGCCAACCTACCGAAAATACGCACACGTATATGTAAAAACTGTTATCATAAAAACAGGACAATATAAAATTAATACGGTGTGTGAACCGTGGATATACATAAGGTTCATAACGAGAAACAATCAGTATGGAGGACTCATTGAAAATCGTTAAGAACGAACGAGAGAGAGAGAGGAGGGAGCCGATCGCATGAGAGACCCACGCAAGGTCGTGAATAATAAAGCTGAATAATATAAACAAAAAGGGGCAAGGCCCCCTCCAAAATCTCAAAACTCATAGATCTGGTACTTAACTTAGATGGAGTGACAATGGAGTCCGACATCTTGAGGTAAATCCAGAAAAAAACCAGCGAAATTCACACATAAGGCAAAATACGGCTAGCAAGCTGCATGCTATGAAAGGAGTGACGTCACTGGCGTGGGATTGCTAGTAGTAGTAGGATGTTGAACGGCACCTCGCTATTCGGGGATATTGACAGGAGATATCTAAATGGTGCGAGGCCTCTGGTTGTGATTAATTCACGCCCCAGTAGTATACCAACACCTTATTAAGGTGAGCCAGCTGGGTTCAACCTAGCATTCCTATACAATTTTTCTCTGGTAAATTTATAGCAGTTTTTTACCTTAGAAATGATGTTAAAGGAGCATTTCACTGGGCGGCACGGGTCGGAGCCCAGAAATCATTAGTTAACATTCATTCCCCCGGGAAGACTCCGAAGAGGAATCCCGAGGGAAAAAAAAAAAAAAAAAAAAAAAAACCACAAGAATTACACAACAGGCACGTGGCCTCACAACCACTTACACTCACGGAAGGAGAGCTGTAACAAACAGAATTATAACAATTATAATTATGAAACTGTAATTGCGTAATTTAAAAAATGAATGAACACAAATAAAGAACGAAAACCCCGAAAGGAATCGTTCTACAAAACTGAAAAATCAACCAATACAATTAGATTCATAAACTAATTGAGACAAAACATACGGCGTAGGAACCCCACCCACACGGGAAGGAAGCTACTCAGACGTAGTAAACGTAGTAAGGGTGAACGACCTCAACAGAGAGAGAGAGAAAGACCGAAGTCAAACTCGATCGCAACCCATGAAATTACACCGTGGTGGCCTAACTGCCGAGGGCTCCACGGAGATATCGTACACCACACACACAAGCACAAACTCTGAAAAGGAAACTTACTGATTTCTATACTCAAATATATACATAAACACGAAAAAATGTTTACATATATATTGAGTAAAAGAAAAGTAAGTGATTAAGTAAAGACAAAACAAATAATGGCTGCCAAGCGAGGACAAAGACAGAGACGTCTGTCCATTGTCCGAGCTAAAAGTGAAGTGAGACATTTCATCGGTGTGTGAGGGAGGGAGGGGTAGCAAGCTACCCCTCCCCCTACCCCTGCTAACTAGCGCGGGGTAGGAAACCCTCGTTAAAATCTAATGGCTCGTCATTTCAGCTACGCCGAAAGTAATATCCAATGTAAATAGCGTGGTTTGTATTTCGGTTACGGAACAATTCACATTTTGAGTTTGGCATACTGCCAGATTGAATTATGACCCATTTCTCGGTTCCTATATCGGTCGTAAGTCGACGACTCCCTGTACAGTGCTGTACTACGTTTCAAGAACATACATCAATAATAATGAGAAGCAAATATAAGTTAGGAAGTTTTTGTCAAACAAATCTTTGACATATTGGAAAACATTGAGTACTCACCATTGCAACCTCTGTGACTTGCATAGAACTTCCAAGAACTTCTAAGCTACCAATGCAATTGTCAGTGACATCTTGTGTTTTCTCAATCTGATCTTGATCAGCTTCATTGCTGTAAACAAAAAAAAATTGAAAATATATGTAAGCCCAATGATCTGAATCTATAAAAAGTACAATTTTATTTCTGATAATGCTACCATAAATGGAGAGGATTTGCATTAAATTTTCAATCCTATAACATTACTAAGGTTTTCTGAGAGCATTAACGAATTATAAATTATGAAACTAGCCCACTAAATTCCTATTCTAATTCATATGAGGGTCACAAAAAGTATTTGGACTTTATTAAACTGAATCAATATCCTTTTCATCTAATATAAAACTTTTATGATAACAATTACAACTGTATCTCTTAACAAATTTAGAGAAATATAAGATCTATCTAAGAAATCAATCATACCTGAATATCTAGAAGAAAAGCAGGTGTACTTTGAAATGTACAAAATATGCTTCAGTCATATATCTCTGGCATAACCCTGGCAGATGTAATCTTATTTCAATAAGACAACTTGTGGCCTATCACAATTCTTAATCCTAATCTGGATACTGTATTAATCTCTGACAGAATTATTCAGTTAGTTCTTTATGCATGTCCCACAGCTTTTTTCATAATTCTGACCATCCTTTGCATTTAGATTTTCCCAGAATATGGTTAGTTCTACCAGTCTTGCACAGTACAGGTAGTGCATTGTGTTGCTTTAGCATTAGATTGCCATCTTCGTTTACGATAGGCATTGTTGGTGCTGCTCCTTTTTTTTTTTAGATTTTTCTGCCTTATTTTTGCTGTGCATCATGTCTGGAAAGCACAAGGGAGACTTCTGATGGCTGTGCGAAGGCCAACCACAGGAATACAGAGGGAATTCTTATATGTCTTATTTATTAAGACCTACTAGTATTGTATAAGTGTTGGTACACTATTGTATGTATAGGGTACAAATATTTGTATGTATAGGGTACAGTAATTTATGAATGGTAAGGGACTGTTTCCTCTTTTTTTTTAAAGTACTGTAAATTATACTTATATAGTATGTATGCAAGTACAGTATGTTACATATATAAAATAAAATTAACAATGAAAATAGGCTTATGATGCATTATAAGAACAGATCTCATTCGTAACACAATTTTAAAGAGCAATTCCCTTTACCAACAATAATATAGTTTCTCTAATATATATGCCTAACAGATACTTTTATATCTTACAATCTCAAATGTCTTATGACAAATTTGGAGATTATTTGTATTTTTTCCTAACTAATACAAACCTGGAGTTATTTATGTAAATCATCTTTCAGCGTAACTGGAAGATAGCCATTAGACTTTAATTACGAGGTGGCAACCCTGTCTAACCACTTGAGTGGGTAGGCTGGGGGTGGCTGGGAAGTACCCAGCCACCTCTATATATACTCTCACAACAGTGAGCGACGTCACTTTTGATTGCAGGCAGGACTTCTGGGGGACAGGTGATGGCGGGCCAATTTATATAAATAACTCCACATATGTATTAGTTAGGGAAAAATACAAATTATCTCTGAATTTGTCATTTGTTCCCATACTAATAAACCTTCCGTTACTTATGTGGATGACTCACTCTTAGGTGGGTGGAAGTCCTAGATCTGGCATGGACATTGACCTGGTTTTACCTATTACAGTACATGACTGTGGTCTAGGGAAAACTTTGACACCTCGCTGAAATATACAAAGTGAGTATAATCGCAGCCTGTGCAATGCAGAATATAGAGGTTGTTAATTTGTATGAACGCCTTTTAAGTTTATATAGAAAAAACAAGACGTATCATATTGCTCCCTCGCAGAAAGCAATGGGGAAGTGGACAGTACTGTATATAAATTTTATAACTTATACTAGGCTACACAAGGGAAGTTATAATTACCTGTAGAAGTTGAAGCCAGCTTGCAGAGGGACCCATGGTGCTGTACCCCAAGGGAGGGGAAGATGAAGAAAGGAAAGTCAGACATTCTTCTCCTTCATCCCAGTCTTAACCGATGCCCTCAACCAACTGCTACTTGTCCATCAAGGAGCCAGAGGTATCTTAAACCACTTGTTGAGCAGCCACCACAGGACCGATAGTGAACGTATCGAGTCTCCTGTGGGTCACGTCTTTTAAGTAATAGGCTGTGAAGGTGGTCTGTCTCTTCCACTTGCCCGGTAGGAAAACTTGCAACATGGAGAAGTTACGTTTGAATGCCAGGGAAGTACTGATTTCCCTGACATCATGGGCTCTAGGTCGACGAGCTGGAGGAGGATTGGGAGCCAAGGCTCTTTCGATTACTTGGCAAATCCAGGAGGAAAGTGTATTTGGTGATCCTCCTCTTTACTCTCCCTGAACTAACAAATAGAGGTGTTGGTCTGGGACGTGTTGCTGTAGTGCGTTCAAGATAGTATCTCAAACTCCTCACTGGGCATAGTAACAACTGATCTGGGTCACTGGTTACAGAACGAAAACTCGCAATGTGAAAGGTCCTGAATCGATGGTCCAGCACCCCTGGATTTTGAGTCTTAGCAATAAACTCAGGGACGAAGCCGAGTGTCACTTCCCCCATCCCCTTGAATGAGCAATTTCATACGAGAGGCCATAAAGTTCACCGACTCTCTTTGCCGAGGCTAAAGTGAGCAGGAATACCATCTTCAAAGTGATATTTCTGTCAGCAGCATGGCGTAATGGTTCGTAAGGAGGTCCTTTCAAGGATCTCCAGACGCAAACCACGTTCCAAGGAAGAAGCCTAATCTCTGACTGAGGGCAAGTGATCTCATAACTCCGTATGAGTAAAGAAAGTTCCAATGAAGAGGAAATATCCACTCCCTTAAGCTTAAAAGCTAGGCTTGAGGCTGAGAAATAGCCTTTCACCTTCAATACCGAAAGAAGCTTTTCCTCCCAAAGGTATACAAGGGACTCCGCTATTACTGGAATACTGGCATCGAGTAGAGAGATATTCCTTCCACGACACCAACCACAGAGTACTCTCCATTTTGGCTGGTAGACTGAGGCTGATGACTTACCCAAGTATACGGACATTCACTCCGCAACTTCTTGCGAGAAGCCTATCTGAGAGAGGAGACGTTGGATAGCCTCCACACGTGAAGTCGAAGCGACTGCACGGTCTTGTGGAAGATGTTCGCGTGCAGTTGTTTGTGTAGATTTGGTCGTGGAGGGAGTTCTCTCGGTAGATCAACTAGAAGTTGCAGGAGGTCAGAAAACCACTCTGTATGATGCCACAGCAGAGCTATAAGGGTCATCATTAGATCTTTGGATGCTCTGGTTTTGTTGAGCAGTCTTCTCATCAGAAAAAATGGAGGAAAGGTGTACACGTTGATGTTGTCCCACCGTTGTTGGAATGCATCTTGCCATAGAGCCTAAGGATCTAGGACTGGAGAAAAGTAGAGCAGAAGCTTGCTGTTCAGAGATGTTGCGAACAGGTCTACAGTCAGGGAACCCCACAAAGTCAGGACTTTGTTGGCTATCTGATGATTCAAAGACCATTCGGAGCCTACTATCCGAGTCGCACTGCTCGATTGTCCAAGAGCACATTCCTCTTGCCGGGAATGAATCGATCTGATAGAGCCACCGAATGTTCTTCTGACCATCTGAGGATCTTTACTGCAAGATGGCATAGAGGCTGTGAAAAGGTACCACCCTGTTTGTTTATGTAAGCCACTACTGTGGTGTTGTGGCTTATCAACACCACCTAGTGACCTGCCAACAACTGTTAGAACTGATGAAGAGCTAGGTAAGCTGCACTCATCTCTAGATGATTTCTGTGCTGGTACCTTTCTGACTCTGACCAAAGGCCGGAGATCGTATGGTGCTGCAGGTGAGCCCCCGACCCTTCTTTTGAAGCATCTGTGAAGAGCATCAAATGCGGAGGGGGAACAAGAACATCTGGCCTCGTCAAAGGTTTTCGTCTACCATCCACAAACTAAAATCCATCGCCTGATCCTGAGTTATAGGAACTCGAGTGTCTGGTGGATCGGAGTATTGGTTCCAAATAGACTTATGCTGCTACTGCAGGGATCTTATCCTGAGGAGGCAGTCTGGAACAAGACGGATGGGAGAGGTCAGATGGCCTAATAGACTAAACCAACGAGAGGCTAGAAGAACTTCTTTCCTGAGGAAAGGTGCAGCCACTTCCTTCAGTCTGTGTGCTCTTTTGTCTGATGGGAAGACACTCTTGGACGGGGTTTATGATCATACCGAGGTATACCAGTCTCTGTGAAGGTTACAGTGATGACTTCTCATGATGCACTGGATCCCAAGTCAGAGGGGGGAGAGATTGAACGAACGGGACACGATACCCTGGGGAGATCACTTCAACCGTCCAGGGATCTGCCTCCACGGAGCTGCCACCTCTGCCAGCGGTGCTGTAGGCATCTCCCAACATGTGGTAGGTGATGAGGAATGCCATTTCTACTGGGAGTGATCACCTTGGCCACCTTCCTTTCCTCCCCTCTTTCCTCTGAAGGACTTGGACCCTTTCTGACCTTTGGATGGAAAGGGCTGCTTAGACACCTTAGAAGGTTCAGAGGACCTAGAAGTTGACTGGTGAGAAGAGGAAGGTGCTTGCTGAGGCCGTGAAGACTGGGAAGGTCAACCATAGGTCCGCAATGTCATGGCCCTATGGAGGAGAGAAACGTTTGACAATTTCCTCCATCGCTCAGCAGACCTCTCTATCTCTTCCGGAACGAAGATAGATGAACTCTCGAGGGTGGAATCCCTTAACCGAGAGACCTCCACTTTTGGCACCTGTTTGTGGAACCTACCTATAACAGTATCCCTTCTCTTGAGAATGGCGTTCGCCCACAGGTTGATGACGTGATGTGATAGAAACTCAAGAGTCCGGGTACCTGACAACAGGAAAGACTCCATAGTCTTCCTGGTAGACTCCTTTGAAAGAGTGTGGGAGCGAACAATGAAGCCTAAGGATCCTAGCCATAGATCGAGCCATGAAGCAGCCTGCATGGGGTACTTCACACCTCTCTATGTTCAGGAGCGTAACTGAACATAGGGAGGCCTTCAGATAGGAGAGGGTCTGAGTCAGTACACCCTTTGATAGGGACTCTACCGAAGGGTCGAGGGTCATGGTGGAATGAGGTTCCCCTTCGATCTCATAGTACTTCCTTTGTAGACCAAAAGGAAGTAGAAGGGACCAAGAGGAGGAAGCTGCCCTCAAGGAGCTAGAAGTTCCAGCTATCTAGGTGATAGCTTTCCTTTTGGCAGCAGTCAAGCCCTTGGACCAGGGCAGAGCTGCACTGGTCCTGGAAGGCTCCTGGGTCTCGAATATCTCATCGAGAACCATATCCTTTCCTTCCTGGATGGTGGAACTAGGAGTGGACAGCCTGTTGATGACCCTCATACAGGCAAGGACACACCAAGAGGTATGCTCCGCCTCACGTTTCTCCTGTTTGGAGTGATAGTTTGGACTGGCTGCCTTTGGAAGATTCTCGTCTGCGGAATCTAAGGAGACGTCCACCTCCAGACTCACATTCAGAGCCTGAGGTAGGTCAGTCGTCAACAAAATCACTGGAAGGACCCCCCACAGGGGACCATCTTTGTGCCTCAGCCATTTTCGCTTCCCGTGCTACAGCACTCTTTGGTTTCGTCTTAGTGACCTTTGATTACCTATGCACAGGACGTTCCGCCGCGGTCTTAGGAGGGGGAACCTGCAAGGTTTTCGAGGGACTTGACGAATTTGGCAGTAGGAGCTGAAAGATCCTACTCTGGAGGAGGTATAGGAATCGGACGTTGGTCCAGAGCACTACCTCAATTTCTTGAGGGTTGAAGGGATGGATTGTGATCTCCCTGGGCGAGCCTATGTCCCTACTCGTCCTAGGGCAGATGATGTCGGCATGAGGTGGTGTTAGGTGTTATGCCTCTTATCCTTCTCTTCTCTTCTTAGTGACGAACCTCCTTTACCTTTACTGGTGTAAAGGGTAAGTTGGCCATATAAGGATCAGAAGGAATAGGATCTTTAGCACATGATCGGGATGGAGGTGATCTATGCACTCTGTCTGCCGTCGACTTCCTTCTAGGGTCCTGACTCCCAACTGACGAACTCAACGAGGGTTCCAGGGGGATCCTAGGGGTTGCCTTGACTGGAACAGTCGGAGGTTGTAACAGTGTAGGAGCCACATTCAGTGTCTTCAGGAGGGTGGAGATGAACGTATTCACCCATAGAGGAACCTCTGAACCTCTAGGTAAACACTGGAATTCCCTAGGAGAGTGTCCTTTGGGTGGAACTCTAGAAGGGGCTCCAATTGATGGAGCTAATAACATCTGAAGCCAAGGAACATGTTCTTTTGGGCGCGAAAGAAGGTCCGGGCCAATAGGCGCTTTCGCGAACTTATCAGTGGGCTCCTTGAACCCTTCTGGAATGGGTGTTGGTCTTACGCTGGTGGTTGAAAATGTAGAGGGTTGAGGCGAAGGTGTTGGTTCCGCACTTGATCGCGGTTCTGACACATCTGCTCGTGAATTGCTTGTGGAAATTGCCAATTTGCTCGTGAAATCCTGAGATTTATGTACAAAATTGTGAGTTTCACGTGTCAACGGATGCAATTCCCGAGCAGAAGTGCTCACAACAGGATCACTAGGAGCCACAGAGGAAGAGGAAAGTATAATGCCTTCCTGTTGCCCCAGAGAACCACCTATGTCCGACGAAGTCGGCAGAGGAGGCCTGTGAGTAGGGACTACTCTAGTTGGAGAATATGTCACAGTGAGACGCGTTTCTCAGTATCGCTTAGGCGAACGCTTCGCAAGAAACTCCCAAGGCGGTGAAAGGCACTGGGGGTTTAGCTGAACACCTGTTAGAGGAATGGTCATTCTCATCTTCAGGTCCGGTCTGAGGTTGTTTGGAAGGTCTGGTTGAGGGGCTATGTGCTGATGGACTGAGCGTACGCCTACCTCTACCTCCAGACGAGGAACGTCTAGACCTTGATCGCGAACTCGCGGTTCATGATCGTGAACGAGATGTTCGTGAACGGAAGCACAACATTCTCGTGAATCTGTGGGTTCTGTGGGGAGAAACAAAGGGTTGAAGATTAAAGGACAACGAGGTCACAGGATGGAGAGAGGATTCGTTGTCAGCAGGGGCTGTTGGAGAGGCGAATGCGGGCAATCATCTCTTCCACGCATGGAAAGGAGAGGAGAAGGCGAAAGATGGACCTAGCACAGTTCCAGAGCATGAGATGTCGACGTCTCCGAAGAAGGGTCCTTCCTGGCACCACGCTGAAGAAGGCGCAGCAGCTCCTCCTTCGAAGGGGATCCCGAAATCCCTAAGGACGACCACACCTGCAGCAGCTCTGAAGGGGAGAATGGCTCGCCGCAGCTGGAGGAGAAGTTGCTCCTCTAGGGGAAGCAACAACCCCCCAGTACCCCGGGGTTGCCAAGGAGTTAAGTCAGTCTGCGCTCCTACTTCATTGTCCCTCAGAAGAGCGTGAGTCGAGCGAGAAGGAGCTTTTGAGAGAGATTTGGGGGTACGAGAATGAGAACGCACTTTGCTCGCCTGAGGGGGAACGGGCAATCATCTTCTTCCCACGCCGCCCAAACTTCTCCCATTGGGAAGCATACCACCACGTACACTCTGCGCAAGGCGAACCCTGCTTGCATCGATGCCCTCAGCACGTAGGAAACAAAGAGTGCAGGTCGGTCACATGAAGGTCCCGCATGCGGCACCCTTGCATCCTGGACAGGTTTGCATGATGATGGCGATCGCATGAGAGGACACTCACACCTGGAAAGAAAAAGCAAAATTTAAAAAGTCCAATGACAGTCAGGAAGAGAGCGGACACGTCCGATCTTAACTGAGCCAAAAGAAAAAGTGACGTCTCTCACTGTGGTGAGAGTATATATATAGAGGCAGCTAGGTATCACCCCCATCCACCCCCAGCCTACCCGCTCAAGCAGTTAGGCCGGGTTGCCACTTCGCAATTAGTCTAATGGCTATCTTCCAGCTATGCTGAAAGATAATTTAAATAAATAACTCCAGGTTTGTTTAGTTAGGAAAAAATAGAAATTATCTCCGAATTTGTCATAAGACATTTCAGATTGTAAGATATAAAAGCTGTGCGCATTAACTCTCAGATCAGTGCCATCTATTAATAACACACCCAACTAAAATTCACTGAAAATTCCCATGAATGTATCACAAATATTTACATAATTTGACCCCTTGACAGTAGTACACAACTGTAGGTATTATTTTTCTAAAAAAATATGTATTCTTTGAAATGTATTTATCATTAATCAGCAATAATGGCAAACGTAATTCCTATTAACGCTCTTTTTTTCTAGAGTCCAGATATAAACAAAACGCTAAACTGTTGAGTGCCATCTATTGCTAATGCGCCCTAACAACATGGGAAAATGCTCATGGAAATTCCAGCGACTTTCTAGTCTTCCCTTTACTGTCTTTGCTCTAGACAGTAGTGACCTGGCTATATGTATGGCTTCCTTTGTTATAGTCACTCATTCTTTTTCAGTCAAGGAGGTATAGATAATGACCAAACTATCAAAACCACTATCTAGGTTTAAAGGTCACTTATGAATGGCAGAGGCAAGGGACACTGACAGTGCCCTAGCAGGATAATGCCCTAGAGACTGACCAAATATACATATAATCAGCACCCAATCCACCTCTCCACCAAAGTTAGGATCAGGGAGGGCTTGACAATGGCTGCTGATGACTCAACAGGTAGACCTATAGACTTCCCCAAGCACTCCCTTACCCAGCCTCACAAGAATGGAGAGGTTGCTCATCGCCAGGCAGGGACATTTCCTCCTGAGTGGGAAGGAGAGGGAACATTGAACTTAGGTTTAAGTATTGAAATAACTAATGTTATTTTGAAAATTATATTAATTCTATAAAATCTCACCAAAGTTCCTTTGCTGATTCACATATCAACCAAAGAGTGTTAAGGAAATGCATATGTCACAAATAAAGCAGATTCCTTCTTTTCCGGTCTTAGACTCTTCTGCATTTTTTTACCTGCCTTCTGACTACTACGTGTGAATTTTGCTCATGCCGCACCATCTTTTTTTATCACCTTACACAATGACTTTCTTTTATTTTTAATTTTGTGGTTTTGAACTTCAACATACATGATTCATGATATGAACTTTGTTATTTTTAAAGGTCTGCATAATTTCACCACCTTCATCAAGTATTTTGGGTTGAAATAATAAAGGTATCACATTTAACATATACAACTCAAGAATGTTTGTAGTAAGTGTAACATAGCCAGCACCAGATTCAACCACTAGTCTGTCACGTATGTTCTTTTGGCACAAGCAACAAAGCTTCCAGTTAGTCGTACTATCTCCCTTTACAAAAGACATTGACTTCCAAGATTGTGTTGCCATTACTTTTGTTCTAGAGGGTGAAGATTTATACTTTTACAATATATAAAAGATGCACTTTCAGATATAGGATACAACTAGGCTCAGGTATGTCATAATCCATCCCCTAGCCCAATCATATGTATGTATGTATGTATATGTATATATATATATATATATATATATATATATATATATATATATATATATATATATATATATATATGTTTGGTGTTGTCAGTTGTATGGGGACAAAGGAGAGTACGTAAAGAATTGGCCAGACTATTTGGCGTGTGTAGGCAAAGGGAAAATTAACCGTAACTAGAGAGAAGGCTCCAATGTAGTACTGTCTGGCCAGTCAAAGTACCCCATAACTCTCTAGCGGTAGTGTCTCGACGGGTGGTTGGTGCCCTGGCCAACCTGCTTCCTTTGAATACATATACATTGATACATACTACAACTCAATAGAGCTGTGTGTGGAACTCATTGCTTCTTATATAGCCTCATACATATCACACATTTCAACTCTAACTAAAGTTAGAGCCACACATTTATATCCAAAATAAGACACAACATTATCAAAAGGGTAAAAATCTTAAGGGAAGATACTAAAACAAAGACAAGCTCAAGTAAAAAAGGAGTGACTATAAGAGAGAAAGTCATATATTCAAATAGGTCACCATCAGTCAGAGCACTGAAGGTACCATAACTTGAGAGGGGAAACTCATTTGATTTTAGAATAGATCGCTGAGCTCTTCCTATGGGAGGAGGAGCAGCATATGAACTTGAGTAAGATTTACTAAAACAAAAAGTATTTTCTCAGATTATAGCTTAAAAATCTTCAAAACTTTTTACTTGCTTATAAATTTTTTACTAGATGTCCAGAGAAAAAACTATTACATTGTAAAAATGTTAAAAAGTAATAACTATATTTGTATTGCAAAAATACCAACCATAACACAAAACTTGATTTTAAACTCTACAAAAAACCACTTGTTGTTTCATAAATAAAGCCTGTTATTTCAATTATAATTCTAGCAGATAAGTACCCTGTAAATAAGCACAATGCAATTAGTTGTTAGAAGTTAGAATTAAAAGTTAAAATAAAACATGTTAATATATAAAACTAAAAATTCTAGACTTAAAAAAATAAATCACCCAACACCTTTTGAACTATGCGTAAGCAGGTATTATCGTTACAGTATTCTATTTTTACCACAGGACACTAAAGTCTAAAATCCAAGAAAACTATTTCCACCACCAAGTTCCATCAAGACAAATTACAAGGGATAATGTATGATATTTACAGACACAGCAAAGCATTACTAAACAATGCGTAACATTATCGTCAGTCATCATTCTCCTGTTAATAATCATTTTGAGATTTCATATTAAAAGACTACAGTACTTAGCACTTCATAAACATAATTCCATCTTCAATGTGAAATCTAGGAGCCACATAATTGTTATATACTAAAAGTCGAATCTTATTCACATAAACCAGAAATTTCCAATATAATTTACTTCATATTTTCCTTTGCATTAATTGCCCATCTTATCCAAAACTGGCTAATATTATTTAAGCCTACATGATACAAAACATTGCTTAAACCCTAAAAATGTCAGCAATAAAACTTTGCATCAAAATGCATAATGATCTAAAAGCACCTGTAAATCTAAAATTTTGTGACCTGAAAGTATTGGGAATTAATCTATGATTAAATTCTTGTCATCCATAATCTTATCATGCTAAAAGAATATGATGATGCATTATCATTAACAATTTAAAACAAACAATCTTTTTTTAAAGAAAAGTCTTATCAGTGTGTGTTAATTCTTTAATGATTACTGCCTCCCGTGGCAGACTAAGATTTTATTACCTTCTGTGTATGCATGCTCATCCAGCAGGTGGTAAACCAAACAAAGATTATCATGTGATAAATTTTAAAGCAATCATTCAACACCTGCAAAACCTAACTTATGAGTTCCAAATATGACTCACAATTCCAGTGTTCATCACCTGTAAGAAATTTTGAAAGGCAACATAAACATTAATTGCCCAAAGTTTTTGTAAACATTGCTGTAAATACCTTGTATGCTAGTTCTAACAATGTTATTCGACATTTAGAGGCAAATTACTGAAATTTTGACACATTATATCACTTCATGAGGGCTGATACCTGTTTCAAACCACAAAACCTGGTCTGCCTTTCATTCTTCAAGTTGTTAATGTCTGTCATGAACTTACAGTATTATGGAACTAGAGGATCAGTAATACTTAATTTAAGAGTATTGACAGCTATGATGAAAAAGAAGACTTCCTATGCAAAAGCATTCAAAGAGAACTCATCTAACTTGAAGTTAAAGAGATAAAATTTGAGCTAAAAGTTTACTGACTTCAGATCTCAGACATCTTATTTGGGTAAGCAATCATATCTGCTTACACAGAATAAGCTGTCAATAGAACACATAATATATTAACGCTTCTCAATATAAATATTGCATGCTTCCGTAGCCTTGGCAACAAGCAAATCACAAGAACCTTCAACCAAGGTTGCTAGGAGCAAGCTATCTCTAGAGTAGAAATAGACCTAGTTTGTTCTACAAACATTTAGCATTATCAAAACAGAGATTCAGGAATTTATCAATGACTGTTTCCCAAGTGGCCATGACAAAATACTTTAGGATCTGATATTGCAAGTGCCTGGCAAAATTCCACCTTATTAATAAAGCAGACTATAAAACAGGTTCAAGGATAAAATCTTAAGGTGACCAAATGACATTTGCCCACACAAGTCTCAACCAACCACATTAAACTAATAATAAATTTCAAATGCAATTTGTATTTTTCTAACTATACAACTAGTAATTTAAGATAAGGAAATGTATCCAACTGAGGTGGAACGACTTTTGATTTTGTTAACAAGGTAGATAACAACAGGTAGATAGTGCAATTGAGTAACCCTGCCCACTCGCCTGTTAAAGACAACATGCATTCACTTATGACCTTCATCTCAGGACTGAGAGGGGAGGTTGAAGTACAAAATTTAGCTTTCAAGGACTAAGGTTTGTACAGCTCGGAAAAATACAAATTACTTTTAAAATGTGTTGTTTGTTTCTATATGTACATAAACAATTCATCCTTTAAAATAGGGAGACTCACTGATTGGTGGCTCAGAAGTCCCCCTAGAACAAATATAGTTGGTTCTTTTCTTCTCTGGTACTGTAGTGTCAGTCTACCTGGTCCCATATGGGAGCAAAGGAGAGGACTCCAGTAACCCCCTATACATCCATCACAAGAATGAATAGACTGATAGGGCCTGGCCTGTAAAAGATTGGTACATGAACAAAGGAGAAATCCCTTACCCCAAGTGGGAGAGAAATCCAGAATAAAATACCTGGATTATGATAAACCATGGATGGTATACATTCCGCGCCACCCCCCTCGTTAAGAGAGGTTAGGGGAGATACCTATTTAGATTCTAACGAAAGGAGCTCAGAAACGTATTTTAACAGCATCAAGTCAGATCCAGCGAATAGCGGTATGACGCCTTCATCCCCAAGAGAAGGGAAGGAAAGATGAAGGAGAACAGCCAGTCATTCTAGTTTCAATCCAAGGCTTACATCTATATGTTATCATAGATAAGATGCTTTCCATTGTATGCACGAGCTGGGCTAGCTATACAACTACTTGAGCAGCCACCATAGGACTAAGAACAAAGTTTTGAGGGACTTGTGGGTATACTCCCGTAGCTAAAAAGTCATTAAGGTTGTTTGGCATATCTAAACTCAGGCCTTCAACACCTGGCTGCAACATTCCTCTTGAAGGTTATGGAGGAGCCTATACCCCTGACTTTGTGAGCCCTGGTCTTGGCTGGTACCTCAAACCTCTCACTTGTTAAGGCATATGCCCAACAGATTGTCTCACGAAACCAGGAGACCATGTTCCTTGACACCTCTTTCCTGGTTCTGCCAAGGAAGAGGCACTGACACTCAGCACTGAGGTGTTGGGTTCTAATCAGATAGCACTGCAGAGTCCTCACAAGACACAAAAGGATCTCTTCTCAATTAGCCCCTGTCACTTCATGTAGAGGGGATATAGAGATGGTCTAAATCCTGGGGTCATGCAATGCCGAATTCTTGGTTTCACCGCAAACTTTGGCACAAACCCATAATATACCTCCTTCCAACCCTCAGCATCGTGAATTAAAAGAGAGACTGTGCAACTCGCCTACTCTCTTTGCCGATGTAAGGCTTAGCAAAATGACAGTCTTGAGGGTCAGATCTCTGTCTAACAACCTTCTCAGAGACTAAACCGGAGAAAAATTGAGAGCCTTGAGAACCATGGTCATGTCCCACTCCGAGTGTTGAGGTCCTGGGATAGGTAATATTGCTCGACGATCAGATCCTCAGAGCACAAACAACTCCACGAGACGGAGAACTCTATACCCTTCAGTTGAAAGACTGTACTCAAAGCTGGGCGGTAGGCTGTGACAGCCAAGTCTGAGAAGCATTTTCTTGGCAAAAAAAGACGAGAAAACCCACTGTCTATGTAATATATGCTGTAGTCTCTGAAGATGTGGCTGACAGAGAAGTGTGAACTATTGGGGTAGTTTTCTTGGGACCTCAACTAGAAGTGCTAACAGAACAGGACACTACTTGGCAGATGGCCATTTGTAAGCCACCTTCATCCTGATGCCTGCCAGCTAAACAGGAAACTCCTTATGTCTCATTCCTCAATTACAGACATGTAGGCAGTGTTCACAGAAAGACCCATGTGAGCACCTAAACGTGAACTTCTGTCCACTATTTAACCTTATCTACCCGCTGATTAACCGAGAGTTGATTATGCCAGGCCTCAGGATGAAGGTGGCTCACAGATGGCCACCTAGCAAGTAGCAACTAAGTTTGTCCACTAGTACATATCTCTTGGCCGGAATGTATCTGGCTGACAACTGTATGGCGTGAAAGGTTGCCCAGACATGCAACTACTTCATCAACTTGGCAAAAGTAATTGTAGGATATAACCCATTGTGTTAGAAATAATAAAAATTAATATCTGGTAAGGGCACAGAATATACCTGAATTATCCAGCACTAAAGTAATCTAAAATAACAAAAGAAATAACGCGATCTAAACATTGTGAGGACCAATTTGTGGGAGAGGGGCTTGCCAGGCATAGAAACCCTTCAGGAGCTTCCCTGGATTAGGGGTCCTACACTGGCAACCCTTTTAGGAGAGGGTATGCAAAGAATTTTTTCCTTTGTTAAACGTAGAAAGCTCGAACTTTATAGATAATAACAATGTAGCCTATAAGTAAGATTCATCAAAATAATTGTACTGTATTCATATTTGACACCAGTAATTCTATACTGATTTGTAGTTGCATAATTGGTTTATTTTGTAAATTCTAATGTGAGTAAGCTATGTACTGTACTGTAATATGATTTGAATTCAATGCCTGTAAATAATATATGTCAATATCAAGGCAATTCTCCATGTGAAAGATATCAGACTGAAAACTATCTGGTCATGCCAACATGTCATGCTCTCAGCTCATTAGCATAATGAGATAGCTGCTATTGGTAGTATATTCCAGTTCATAAATAATTTAGCTATAGATGGGTTCCATCCTTCAAAGGGAGTAGAATTAACTCATTGAGATCCTTCCTTAAGTGGATTCAGGTTGCATGGTGCAAGATTAAATTAGAATAGTGCCTTGTACTAGGATCACTAAAATAACAAGTGACATCATGTTTTGGCCCATTCAGCAAGATATCCAGTTAAGGGGGTTGGCCAGCTAATGCCATTTTTTTAAGACAGGACTTTGACATCCATACCACTCAATACGGTGACTTAGGACATCTCCAAACTGCATAGGATTTTTGCCTCTAACCTTCGGTTTTGTGACAACAGGGTGATTTATCCTGAAAATGAGTGTTTTACATATTCTATCTCCTTCCTTGATAACTTTTACTAAGATCTGGGATTACTACCCTATATAGACATAAAGTAGACCTCCAATCAGATAAAGAGCTTTTATTTTTTCTCAAAGTAATTTTTTGCTAGATATGAATTTTTTCATTATGGTAAAAAAAACCCTAATAATCAGGGAAAAAATTAAGAAATAAAATGAGACAAAAATTGGAAAAAAAGGGCAACATTTGATTGCTTTATAATGTCTTTCTAAGTTATATAGCATATTTCAATGCTATATCTTTAAAACTAAGGGAGAAGATAGAATTTGAAAGTCAATATGTATAGTTTTGAGATACGGGCGTTCAAAGTTTTTCTTTGTATTTTTACAAAGACAATATTAATAAATAATGATTATTATGAATTTTATTTTCCTTTTTGCATATTAATAAAGCAAAACAAAGTTATTTATTATAATTCAATCATAAATGAAGATCCCTTTGCTCAATATCTTGCTCTTTTAGGCAAAAGGACGCTCCTTCTTCATCTCTCCCCTTCACTAACTCTGCTAATATCGCCAGTATTACCCACTTAAAGCAAATTTTCTTCTTCCTTATGTTAGCGAGATGTTGACATTGTGTTTTCCAATTTGGCGTGATGAAATTCTTACCAAAACTGAGAAAAAGACGTAAAAACTAGTGAATGTCAGAGGTCAAACTCAAACATGTACTCTCTATGAGGTTTTCGCTAGGACTGAAGGCCAAAGGATGTAATTACACGTAATATTTCGTCTTGTGACTCATGGAATCTATACAGATGCCATTGCTCACAATTTGTTTTATATTAAAAGGTAATAATTATAAAAATTTACAATAACAGAAGAAATACTGCATTTTCTTCTAGGGAATAATGTTTTTGGTTTATTGAATTACTTTTACTAATTACCCAGTAACTATGAAAGTAAGAGGAATTTTGACAAAATATTTCGTATACGCATTCTCCATTGTCATACGAAGCTCATTGAATTTTTTCATGATTTTGTGTTTTTCGTGCTATAACCCCCTATATTGGGATACCGGCCAGGCACCTTAAGCTTTACAGGTTGCTATCAACAGTGCTTATTATGTAGACAAAAAAAACAGGACCAGAGATAATATAATATGGAACACCTGATATGACTGACTATAGTTTGGATAGAACTCCATTAACTTGACAGACAATCATGTAGTGCAGTCAGACTCCTCAAGTCCTGTTTGAAAGGTCTGAGTACCTTTAGGAAGTCAACAAATGTTAAGTCCTCCATGAGTGTACCTCAGGTGTTATTAAGTTTTCTTCAAAGGGTATATTTTGATTAAAGAATCAAATTGGGCAAGATTTTGTGACATTGTAAGGACATCACTTCCTCCGTCGTCCAGCAATTTCACCGAATTCTCTATTTTATTTAAATTCTCCTTTCGCCACACTGTGGCTAACTTTATATATTTATTCCGCTCCCTCAGAGCTACACTTTCATGTATTTATTATTTCATTACCTATTTCTATTGACTTGTAATTCAAGTATTAGTGCGTGTGTAAAAACACATATTCTGGCAGTTAGTTCAAGCCGAATTGGTGCCTGCGCGCATGCTACTTTTCCGTCAGCACCCTGTATTATATTCCCACGTATGTTTAAATAAACTGTCAGTTGTCGTTGGTGAAGCTTGTCTCACTGTCCTTACAACTGGTGACCCCGGAGTTGAAGTAGCATCAGCGGTTTTGGCTTTGCCATTAACGGACTTATTACGGCCGTGCTACCTTCTTTTACTCCGTTACCTTAGGCGTGGGCTTCGGCCTTTGGTGCTCCCAAACCTCGGTGCATGTAAGGCAGTAGGATGAGCTTAACCGACATATCAACTTCCCACCTCTTCGCCGACTCGTAGACTGACCACAATGGCGGATTCAACGCCCAACGGCCTCACCTCCACACCCAAAGTCAAACTGCTGCCGTTTTCTCAACACTACACCGCTTCATGGTTCCTGAGAACGGATGTACTCTTCCGAGTCGCTAGGCTCAGCGACTCCTGCCAAGGCCGACATCGTTCTCACCTCCATCCCAGAGGAGGTATTCGACAAGATTTCCCCATGGCTCGACGCCCAGGCTGGCCAAGTTTCCTACGACGACCTGAGAACGAAACTCATCGGTATCTACTCACTCTCCGTTTCAGCAAGGGCACAGAAAGTCCTGGACCTCGCCGGCAAACCCATGGGTGACACCTCTCCTGTCGAGGCATGAGACGAGTTAATCGGCCTGCTAATGCTCCCCGAAATCGACAGCAACGGCCGACGGCGCGAGATTAGCCTATCTCGTGAGATTTTCCTTCGACGCCTACCGCAGGACGTAAGGGCCCAATTGACGGACGCCGACACACTTCCGATGAACGAACTCCTGTCGAAGGCTCAAAAGCTCCACGAGGCCTCCAAAGCATCTCGCCTCGGGGCATCATCAATATCGTCTTCGTTCTCCTCCTTCAGCTGCTCTTCCATAGACTCTTCAGCAACGGCTCCTGACGACGACGACGAGATCAATTTTCTAGCAAGAAGGAAACCACCGCAACCGACACGTCCGAACCCTAGGCCTAACCCAGCATGGTGCTTCTACCACCAACAGTTCGGCAGCAACGCCAAGAAATGTAGAGCACCGTGCAACTTCCCTAGAAGATGACGCCAGAAGAGACCACCTACCACCATCGCAGCTGCAGGAAACCAAAACAAGAATGGTATCTATATCCTCGACACCGTCTCCAACCGTAGACTCATGGTCGACACCGGCGCTATGCAGTCAACGTTCCCGCCGTCGCAAGCCGACCTAGACCGTGGTCCCAGCAAAGACGCCCCCTCACTCGTCGCCGCCAACGGATCTCCCATACGGTGGTATGGGACCAGGACCCTCAGGATATCTATCATGGGCCGTTCGTATTCCTGGCCCTTCGCCATCGCTGACATCAGTCGCCCTCTCCTCGGTGAAGATTTCCTCGCTCACCACGGACTACTTGTTGACGTTGCTGGGAAACGCCTCACCGACACAGGAACCTGCCAGTCCCGCGCCCTAAGAGCCGGCCCTCCCACAATATCCGTATCCGCTGTAACGACGCAGCCCTACGCCGACCTCCTGCAAGAATTTCCTGACGTTTTCAAGCCCGAGCTCCGACACTCGCCGGGATCCCCCTCCAAGCACGGGATCTACCACCACATCACAACAACGGGACCTCCTACTCACGCCAAATTCCGCCGCCTCAAGCCCCAAAAGCTAAAGGACGCCAAACGCGCCTTTGAGGACATGGAACGCATGGGTATCTGTAAGAAAGCATCGAGCCCCTGGGCATCTCCCCTACACATGGTAAAGAAGCCTGACGGGACCTGGAGACCTTGCGGCGACCACAGGCACCTCAACCTCATCACAACGCCCGACCACTACCCCCTGCCCAACATGCAAGACCTGACGAATACGTTGCATGGCGCGAAATGCTTCATCAAGATGGACCTTCTCAAGTCTTACTTCCAGGTCCCCGTATTTACGGAGGACATTCCGAAAACTGCCAGTCTGACACCATTCGGATACTATACCTTCGCATACTCAACCTTCGGTCTACGCAATGCAGGGGCGACCTTCCAACGACTAATGGATAGCATCCTGGGCGAACTACCATTCTGCGTCTGCTACGTCGACGACATCCTGATATTCTCAAAGATCAAGGAGGAACACCGGAGGCACGTCCGCACCGTCCTCAAACGCCTACAAGAGAATGGCCTGGTCGTACGTTTCGACAAATGCACGTTCGGCGCGGAAGGAGTGGACTTTCTCAGTCATCACGTATCCTCGTGCGGGGTAAAACCCATGACAACCAAGGTGGACGCCATCAGAAAGTTCCCGGTACCTACGACCACCCGCCAACTTCAAGAGTTCCTGGGGATGGTCAATTACTACAGGTGCTTCATCCCCAACGTCGCACAGACCCTGACATCTCTCGACGACGTCCTGAAGGGAAAGGCGATGTGGAGGATTAATTTTATTTTAATTTATTTTTTTTGTTTGCCAAATCGAGAGAGAGAGAGAGAGAGAGAGAGAGAGAGAGAGAGAGAGAGAGAGAGAGAGAGAGAGAGAGAGAGAGAGAGAGTGTGTTTGTTTTAGTTTCGTCAGAGAGAGAGAGAGAGAATTTCATTTGCTTTCGTTTTGTTAGATCGCGCGTGCGCAAGAGAGTATGTGTGTATGTGCGTTTGTGTGTGCGTGTTTTGTGTGTCCGCGGTGCGCGCTGAGGAAAGGGTAATTAGCGAATGATTGTTTGAAGTTGGAAAGATTGTTGGTATAATTGAGGTTGTTTGTTTACCTTTTTAGCTAGGATAGGGTGGTGATGAATGTCTTGGGCGAAAGCATTGGATATCGAACGATAGTAGGAGTCGGCTGTGTATTTTTTTTGCTCTTCGAAAGCCGGCTGTGAAGCTTTTTTTTATATTCTGAGTAAGTACTGTTTTTATTTATTTTTGTTAGGCGCGTTCATGAGTGATAGAAAGTTTATTGTTTATCTTTGATTATGGTGCGATAGTTAAGTTAGTTAGGAGTGTTCATAAGTGTTTTTTTTATTTTGGCAGGCCGCGATTCCTCCTTTGGAGAGACCGAATTTTGAAATTGGATTATTGTTGATGACCTGGCCTGTATACGATTTTTTTGGACTGTTTTATTGGATTGCTGAACTGTTGATGACCTGGCCTGTATACGATTTTTTTTGGACTTTTATTGGATTGCTGAACTGTTGATGACCTAGGCCTGTGAATTGAGATTGCTGATAATAATGATGTTTATGATGATGATTATGATTAGAACGACCACCCCAATCACTGAGACAGTTATGGCAAATGGCCACCGAGTGGATTGTTGACCACAAAGCTGTGGTAGTGGGCTGCAAAAGACAGTTGGCAGTGTGTGGACGACTGTTCCATAAAATATATATACGTACATATTTTGGTGTTGGTGGTGTGAGGTTAATGTTAAGTTTTGATAGTTTTTTTTGGTTTATTTGAATGGTGTTTATTGTATATTTAGTGTCAAGTTTTGGATGCAGTTGATTCTAGTTTTAAGTGTAATTTTTTGAGAATATAGTTTTAAGGCTATGTTTTGTTTTCATTTTCCTTCTGTCCAAGAGTCTAGTTTAAAGTAAAGTAAGGGGAAAGTTTGTGTTGTGGGATATTTTGGAAGTAAGAGTGATCAAGGGTGTGGGGGTTGTGTTTTGTATACATCCCGCTACATAAATTTGGCGCCCGAACAGGGACTGAAAGTAAAGGACTGTCGAAGGTGGGATTGAAACTGGACTGTTGGACAAGGGTAAATAGGAATTAGATTCAAGATATTAATGGTATCGAAATGGAAGAACTGGAAGAACAGTTGTATATTTTAAAGGAGGAATTGCGGTTGTCTAATGAGCGAGAGGAGAGGTTGTTGTTGGAGAATGCGAGGTTAAGTAGTGAGAATGAGGAGATGCAAAGGAAACTTAGGGAACTTCAGGGAACTGTAGAGAGAGTGGAAGAGGGTGTTGAGATGAGGATGCGAGAAAATGAGAAACGAATGGAAGCTATGATGGGGCAAGTAATGGGGATGATGAAAACTGTCATAGGTGAAGGTGCAGTCGGAGGAGTGGCTTCTGCTTCTGGTAATGGGTTGATGGTGGAAGAGGATAGGGTAAGTGATAATGGGGAAGGTAGTGATAGTGATATTGAAAGTAAAGGGCCTAGACATAGTAAGATTGGAACGAAGGGTGATAGGAAGAAGGAGAAGAAAGGTAAAGAAAATGTGAAGAAAGAAAAGAAGAAAGATCAGGGTGTGAGTGAGGATGATCATGATTGGGTGAAGGTGGTAAGTAAGAAAAAGGGTAAGAAGGGAATAGTTAAAGATAGGACTTTGAGTGTAGAATTAGATTCATTGTATTCAAATGAAGAAGAAGGCAACAAGAAGGGAGTAGACAGTGAAGATAGTAGTGAGAATGAAGTAGAGGAAGTTTGTAAGACAGTGTTTATGAGAGAGGTACCTAGGTGTGAAAGGTTTAATGAACATAGCAGTAGGGATGTATATGACTTCTTTAGGGAATATGAAAAGTTTTGTCAGACTAAGTATGGGGATAGTAAGAGAGTTTGGGCTAGGGAGTTGGGAGAATTTTTGTCAGGATATTTGTTGACGATGTATGGGGTGATAATGAGTGTAGGAGAGGTTGAGTATGAAAGTGTAAAGAATAGGATAATTGAACAGGTAAAACGTATGAAAGGTAGTGTTAGGTATAAGCGGAAAAATGATTTTGATGAAGCACGAATGAAGGTGGGTGAAGCAATCTCGATGTATGTATGTCGGTTAGAAACATTGGCTAGAAAGAAGTATGGGGACGAAGGAATAAATGAAAATAAGGAACTAATGAAGAAGTTTTTGGGTACAGTACCAGAGAGTGTGTGTGAGTTTATTAATTTGAAACGGAAGGAGAAAATGAGGTGGACTAGAGAGAGATTAACTTGGGATGATATTTTAGAGATAGTTGAGGATTACGAGTTGGATAGGTGTATGAAAGAAAGTAAATCTGTGAGTGTAAGAACTGGAATGGAGGAATGTGTGCCAGAATTTGGTAGTTTTAGAGATGCTGTTATGAGAGGGCCAATGAGGGCAGCTGATAGTGTAGTAGATAGAAGTGTTAGGGTGAGTAATGTAGGAATACCCATGCCGAGAAATGACGGGTTTAGACAGGGAAATCAAGTTTGGAGAGATAGAAGTGCTAGTACGCAGCAAGTTAGGTTAGGTAGTGGTATCAGTGAAGAGAGGTGTTATAGGTGTGGGAAGGTAGGACATAAAAAGAACGAGTGTAGATGGGCATTAGGAGCATGTTTCGGGTGTGGAGAGACAGGGCATCTTATTAGCGACTGTAAGAAAGAGAAAGTGGTTAAGTGTTATCGGTGTGGTATGACTGGACACATAGCGAGTGGATGCCGTAATAATCGTATGAATGTAATTTGTGGTAATTGTGGTAAGGATGGTCATTATGCTAGAATGTGCAAGGAGCCACGGGGTAAGTGTACTGAATGTGGTGCAGATGGGCATGTAGCTAGGGTTTGTAGAAAGAAGGGATCAAGTCAGCCAGGATGTTCGGGAAACTAATTAATCAGAGGGTTCAGCTGGGTGAGTCCTCGTGTGTGTGGGGAGTGAATGTGATGCATGTTCGTGAGGGTTTATTGCATGAAGATGTGATGGGAGAAAGAGCACATGATTGCATGAGTGTGAAAATGATTTTTAATGGTGTAGAGTTGGTTGGTTTGATTGATACTGGTTGTGGTGTCAATTTAATGTTTAGGAATGCATATGATAAGGTAAAAGAGGTTTGTGAATTTAAGGGATGTAAGGGTGAAGTAAAAGGTATTGGTAATTTGCGTATGCCTGTGCAAGGGAAGTTGCGGGAAAATGTTATGATTGGGGGGCTGATGATGGAGGATAATGATTTTTACGTGGTTGAGGGAGCGAATGAGAAATATGACGTACTGCTTGGGTATAAATTTTTGAAAAAATGTGGTATGATTGTACATCCAAGTGTGAATATGATTGAAATAAAGGTTAAAGGTAATATTTGTGGGGAATTTTATTTAAAGGAAGACGGCAGAGTGAGTACGAAGGTGTGGAGGGGAGTGCCGTTGGTAGCAAGGGAAAGTGTAAAGTTATCGGGTAAGAAAGGTGAGGTTATTAGTGTAAAAGTTGCATGGCCGAGCAGTCTGGGAATTTCAAATAGTGACAAGGATGAATATGTAGTGGAAGGTATGGAAGCAGGTAATTTGGTGAAAACGAGTGCGTATGTATATGATGGTGTTATGAATATGCAGGAACCCCAGGTGTATGTAAGGTTGTTGCCGAGTGTTAGGAGGAAGAGAGTACGTGGTATACGTGAGGGCGATTGCATGGGATGTATGTATACACTGATTAATGTAGAGGATGGAAGATATGTTAAGGCGAGACAGGTAATGGCTGGTAAGGTAAAGAACGATGACGATTGGGATTACGATACGTTGAAAGGAAGAATTAAGTTAGATGAGAGTATAAGTGAGGTCGAAAGGGAACGATTGCTTAAGATGTTATGGGATAAGCGGAGAGTTATGAGTCTCGGTGACGATGATTGTGGGGGGTCAGACCTGCCAGAATTTAAAATAGTTCTCAGTGAAGATACCCCCATATATCAGCGTCCCAGGCATTTTTCTC
Source organism: Palaemon carinicauda (assembly GCF_036898095.1). Classification (NCBI taxonomy): domain Eukaryota; kingdom Metazoa; phylum Arthropoda; class Malacostraca; order Decapoda; family Palaemonidae; genus Palaemon; species Palaemon carinicauda. The sequence goes on from NC_090757.1 coordinate 62,894,579, forward strand.
CGCCTATTGCCAAGGAGATAGAGGAGCAGTGTCAGGAATTAGAGCGTATGGGTGTAATAGAAAGGAGTGAGAGTGCCTGGAATAGCCCTATTGTCCCTGTACGAAAGCCTGATGGAAGTTTACGTATGTGTATTGATTATAGGAAGGTGAATGAGGTGACTGTTAAAGAACGTTTTCCAATGAATGTGGTGTCTGATTGTGTTTATAAGATGCATGGAATGAAAGTTTTTACTAAATTAGATTTGGTGCGGGGCTATTATCAGATGCCTCTGGCAGAGGGGAGCAGGCCCATTACCGCATTTTCAAGTACAAATTGTCACTACCAATTTAAAAGGTTGAGTTTTGGTCTTGCTAATGCGCCTGCTGCCTTCCAAAGAGCGATGAATGTAGTTTTGGCTGGGTTTGATAGACAGAAAGTGACTGTTTTTATAGATGATATTCTGATTGCGAGCGAGACTGTTGAGGAACATATGCGGTTGCTTGAGGCAGTGTTGAGGCGGTTAATTGAAGTTGGTGTGAAAATTAAGCTTGAGAAGTGTACATGGTTGTCCAGGGAGGTGGAATTTCTTGGGCATGTAGTGGGTGAATCTGGTATAAGGAAGAGTGACAAGTTTGTGAATAAGGTGCGAGAATTTCCACGTCCCCGGACTGTGCGTGAGTTGCGAGGTTTTCTTGGTTTGGTTGAGTTTGGGCGCAAGTTTGTTAGAGATTGTTCAGGTATAGGGAAGCCTTTGAATGAATGGACGGGTAAAAGGAATAGTACAAAATTGAAATGGGATGATCGGATGATAGAAGCGTTTGAAAGGTTGAAGGAAGAGGCCGCGAAAGACGTCACTTTGGCATTTCCAGACTACAGTGAAAATGCGAGTATGCTAGAGTTGTATACGGATGCGAGTGGGGTGAGTATGGGTGGTTGTTTGGTTCAAACGCAGAGAGTAAATGGAGAAGAGAAATTGAGAGTAATAGCGTATGTTAGTAAAGCGTTTAATAAAGCTGAGCGGAAGTATTCGACGATTGACAGGGAATTGGCTGCAATACGATTTTGTGTGAAAGCATTGAAAGTATTTTTGTATGGTGTAAAATTCATTGTGCGTACTGACCATCAGCCCCTAGTGTATATGATAAGGAAAGAGTGTGTGAATGCAAGGGTTGCTAGGACCATAGAGGATCTGAATGAATTTGATTTTAGGTTAGAATATGTACCGGGAAATAAGAATGTGATAGCAGATGCGATGTCGAGGATGCATGGGAGGATGGAAGATAGAGAGAGTAATCAGAATTCTGAAAGGTTGCCTGAAGGTTTAGTTGTGGAGCAGAGTTGTGAAGGGCAAGATATGGTATATAAGTGTATCCTAATGGGTTTAAGTAAGTTGATACAAGAGGGGTTAGATACGGAAATACCAGGTAGCGTAAGCGAGCTTAAAAGAAGGGTGATGAATGAAGTGTCAAAAGAAATGGTATATGAGGAGGAGAGTAGTGTACTAGAAGGGGAAGTATTATCAAAGATATTAATGGTGGTAAGTATGTTGTATGGTGTAACTGTGTATTTGTATTTTGGATGGAATCGACCGATGGAATATAGGGCATGTAAGGAGAATGATAGGGAATATATTTTGAGGATTCAATGTAAGGAGGAATGTTGCAAATTGTTGAGTGAGAAGGATGATGGTGCAAGTGACCTTAATCTAAGATATGGGGGTATAGAGGACAGTGAACATGATGATGAACATATTGGTGAAGTGAGTGACAGAATTGAAAGGAGAGTAAATGTATGTATGCATGGTGTAAAAGGAAGGATGATGACGTATGTGAATATAAATGAGAATGAATATTGTAGTTTAATTGATACGGGTGCTCAAGTGTCATTAGTAAATGAGTCGGTTATCAGGGAAATTGAGAGGTACAATTGGGAAGTGAAAAGACAGTGTACGAGTGTGAGAATTCATGGAATAGGTCAGGGAAGTTTACTTGTTTGGGAAGAAGTGAGGTTGAAAGTGAAACTAGGGAGTATGGAAGTTGAACATAATTTTATTGTAATGGGAGAGAATGAAATGCCTAGTTGTTTTTTGATAGGGATAGATTTTTTGAGGTTGCACCATGTGTCAGTTGATGTTGGTAAGGGTTTGCTTTCAAAGAATGGCTGTAAGGTAATAGTAATTGAGGATAATAGGGTATTTATGGCGAATTTTGTTGGCATGATTGATATTGCAAAAAGTGAAGATGATTTGTTGAGCAAAGAAGAGGTGGAAGAAATGCAAGGTGAATGTTTCGAAATAAATAGGTTACGTGAATGTATTTTAAATGGTATTAGGGTGGAAGAATGGCCGTGTGATTTGGAAGCGTATAAGAAAGTTGTTAAAAGATTTATTGTTTGTAAGAATATTGTGTATTTTTTGCATAGGGGAATGGATGAAGATATATATGTTCCTGTATTTCCAATGCATGCAGCTGTAAGTATGTGTATGGTAGTGCATGACAGGTATGGGCATATGGGGAAGAATAAATTGTGGGAATGCATGCGAGAGAGGTTGTTTACGCCTGGGTTGAGTCAAATTTGTAGGGATGTAGCGACTACTTGTGAGGATTGTCAGAAGGGAAAGTATCAGAGCATGCATGCATGTCCGCCTATTTTGAGGTTACGTATGAAAGAGCCATTTGAGATGTTTGTGATTGATTGTGTTTCGTTGCCTGTGACTGCGAGAAGACATGTGGGAATGATTGTCATGGTCGATCATATGAGCAAGTTTGCATATGCAGTACCCATCAAGAATAAAAGAAGTGAGACTGTAGCGAGAATGGTAAGTCAAGTGATGTTGCCGATGAGTGTGTGTAAGCCTGCGAAAATGTTAAGTGACAATGGTCCGGAGTTTGTTGGATGGGAGTTTGAGCAGATGTTGAGAGAATGGGGCATTGAACATGTGTATTCGACTCCGTATATGCCAAGTGCGAATGGTTTGGCTGAAAGGACTGTAAGAACCTTAACAGAAATTTTGCGGATGATGAGTACATGTGATAATGATTGGGATTTATATGTTGGGCGTGCGTTGTGGGCGTATAATGCGACGGTGCACAAGAGTACTGGTATGTCTCCGTGTAAGTTTGTGTTGAATTTTGAAAAGATAGTAAGACCGAGATTGAGTGTGTCCGAGAATGATAGAGATGTTTGGAAGAAAGCAAATGAGAGGTTTGAAAGCTACAAAGTGGGAGAGAAAGTGTTAAAAGAAGTAATTGAAAAAGGAAGAATGAATGTCAATAAGGTACGTGATAAGTTTGAAGGTCCATATGAGGTGTTAGATGTTGGTTCTAGTGGGTTGAGTTATGTTTTAGGTAAAGTAAGTGTGGATGGTAGTGTGGAAAAGGTTAGGGCACACCACAATCAGTTGCGGAAATGGAAGGAGGTACCAAGATATATTCAGGAGAATGGTATGAATAAATGGCTGAAAACGAACAAGTATGAACCGAGTATGTGTGAGGCATTAGGTTTAGAAGATAAGCTATTGGTGTTAGTAGAGTATGGAAGGAAAAAGAAGTCTGAGAATTTTACTGGGGATAAAAAGCGGGAAAATTTTGTAGTTGTAGGCGGGAATCAGAATAAGCAGGACAAGGGTGTAAATGTACAGGTGAGTATGGAAGATAAATGTATTAATACAGATGAAACTTGGATGAGTATGAATGATACTTATAGTGTGTGTGGTTTTTCGTTAGATGAGGCAAGAGAACGTATGACGGACACGAGAATGAAAGATAGGAGAATGATAAGCAGTATGAATGATTCTTTTGTTAAAGTAGAAAATGGTTTAGATGTAATGGATGAATTGTTGACAGAAATTAGTGGGATTTTCGGGCCAGATGAAACTGAGGTAGATGAAATAGTGAATGATATCTTAGACGAGCAGAGCATAGACGGGAATAGTAATAGTACGTTGAATGAAAACGACATGGAAGAAGTGAATGAGAGAGTGCAGGTATATGAAGGCCCAGTTACCCGAAGCCGAGGCCCTGTTCCTGATTGCGACTGGGTAATGAGAAAATAGGTAAGTGTTGTGTGAGGATTTGGCAAAGTAAGGGGGGAGGAATGTGGAGGATTAATTTTATTTTAATTTATTTTTTTGTTTGCCAAATCGAGAGAGAGAGAGAGAGAGAGAGAGAGAGAGAGAGAGAGAGAGAGAGAGAGAGAGAGAGAGAGAGAGAGAGAGAGAGAGAGAGAGTGTGTTTGTTTTAGTTTCGTCAGAGAGAGAGAGAGAGAATTTCATTTGCTTTCGTTTTGTTAGATCGCGCGTGCGCAAGAGAGTATGTGTGTATGTGCGTTTGTGTGTGCGTGTTTTGTGTGTCCGCGGTGCGCGCTGAGGAAAGGGTAATTAGCGAATGATTGTTTGAAGTTGGAAAGATTGTTGGTATAATTGAGGTTGTTTGTTTACCTTTTTAGCTAGGATAGGGTGGTGATGAATGTCTTGGGCGAAAGCATTGGATATCAAACGATAGTAGGAGTCGGCTGTGTATTTTTTTTGCTCTTCGAAAGCCGGCTGTGAAGCTTTTTTTTATATTCTGAGTAAGTACTGTTTTTATTTATTTTTGTTAGGCGCGTTCATGAGTGATAGAAAGTTTATTGTTTATCTTTGATTATGGTGCGATAGTTAAGTTAGTTAGGAGTGTTCATAAGTGTTTTTTTTATTTTGGCAGGCCGCGATTCCTCCTTTGGAGAGACCGAATTTTGAAATTGGATTATTGTTGATGACCTGGCCTGTATACGATTTTTTTGGACTGTTTTATTGGATTGCTGAACTGTTGATGACCTGGCCTGTATACGATTTTTTTTGGACTTTTATTGGATTGCTGAACTGTTGATGACCTAGGCCTGTGAATTGAGATTGCTGATAATAATGATGTTTATGATGATGATTATGATTAGAACGACCACCCCAATCACTGAGACAGTTATGGCAAATGGCCACCGAGTGGATTGTTGACCACAAAGCTGTGGTAGTGGGCTGCAAAAGACAGTTGGCAGTGTGTGGACGACTGTTCCATAAAATATATATACGTACATATTTTGGTGTTGGTGGTGTGAGGTTAATGTTAAGTTTTGATAGTTTTTTTTGGTTTATTTGAATGGTGTTTATTGTATATTTAGTGTCAAGTTTTGGATGCAGTTGATTCTAGTTTTAAGTGTAAGTTTTTGAGAATATAGTTTTAAGGCTATGTTTTGTTTTCATTTTCCTTCTGTCCAAGAGTCTAGTTTAAAGTAAAGTAAGGGGAAAGTTTGTGTTGTGGGATATTTTGGAAGTAAGAGTGATCAAGGGTGTGGGGGTTGTGTTTTGTATACATCCCGCTACAGCGAGGAGACTTGAGTGGGGTTTTCACCAACAAACCGCATTCACCCGGACAAAGGACGCCCTCGCAAAAGCCACCACCCTGGCTTATTTCAACGATAACGCACCCCTGCGACTGACAACCGACGCCAGCAACGTCGCCTGTGGGGCTGTGCTGGAACAGCTCGTCGATGGTTCTCCTCGACCGCTGGCATTCTTCAGCAGGAAATTGAAACCCGCCGAAACAAGATACAGCACCTTCGACTGGGAACTCCTCGCCGTCTACCTCGCCGTCCGCCACTTCAGGCACATCCTGGAGGAGGGCACACCCTTCACAATCGCGACGGACCATCAACCCCTCGTACACGCCTTCACAAAATCGACAGATGCATGGTCCTCCCGACAACAACGTCATCTCGCAGCAATCGCCGAATTCGGGTGCACCATAAGCTACGTTCCCGGAAAGAAAAACCCAGTTGCGGACGCCCTTTCAAGGATTGAAATCGACGCAATCCACCTGGGAATCGATTATGCCAACCTTGCATCCGAGCAGCGCACCGACCAAGAGGCACAGGATCACCTGACGGGGCCATCCGCGCTCAAGATAGCTGCGATTCCCCTCGGGCCAGCAGGGGTAACTATCCTCTGCGACACCAGCACCGGCCGCCCACATCCCTGGATTCCAGCTTCCTGCAGAAGAAAAATATTCGACATCATTCATGGACTTTCACACCCCTCGGGACGCACCACTGCTCGCCTTCTGTCTGAAAAGTTCGTCTGGCCAGGGATCAAAAAGGACGCCCGGGAATGGGCGAAGACATGCATTAACTGCCAATCAAGCAAAATCAGCCGCCACACCAAATCGGGGATAGGTGATTTTCCCCAACCGAAAAGATGTTTCGGTCACATACACATCGACGTCGTGGGACCGTTGCCGCCTTCGGGATCTGTTCGCTACCTGCTGACAATCGTCGATCGCTCCACGAGGTGGTTGGAAGCATCGCCGATGACCGAAGCTACGACCCAAGCATGCGCCGAAGCCCTTTTGTCAAGCTGGGTGAGCAGATGTCGCGTTCCTGACGACATCACGACAGACAGAGGCCCCACTTTCCTGTCGGAGAAATGGCTCGCTCTGGCAAACCTGATGGGAACGACTCTCCACAGCACCACGGCATACAACCCCGCAGCAAACGGCATGGTCGAACGAACTCATCGCGCCCTCAAGGCATCCCTGATGGCGAGCTGCACCGACGGGGACTGGAAATCACGACTTCCTTGGGTACTCCTCGGCCTTCGCACCGCCCCTCGCGCAGATGGCGAGCCATCACCTGCCGAAAAGGTTTACGGAGAGGCGCTCGCAGTCCCCGGCGAATTCTTTCCCACATTAACCGACGACATGCAGCTGGATCATCTTAGGGACATCGCCAGGAAATTCAGGCCATGTCTTAAAACTTACCAGGACAGGACTAAGCATTTCAAGCCAAAGAACCTGGATGACTGCGGGTATGTTTTAGTCCGTGTCGACGCTCATCGACAGCTGCTAACCAGACCTTATCGAGGCCCCTACCGAGTAATCAAGAAAACGACGAAAGCCTTCCTTCTCGACGTGCATGGCCAAGAAGACTGGGTCTCAATAGACCACGTGAAACTGGCGTTTCTCGAAGGGAGCGACACTGCCTCCGCGGGACCTGGCAGATCCAGAGTGCCACCTCAAAACAAAGCGCCCAATGAGAAGAAAAGCAACAAACGACGACGAGAGGTAGCGATCCATACACCGACCGCTGACGCGCCCCTCCGTTCAAGAACAAGAGGAACCCTCCGACGCCCGAAACGATACGAAGATTAGTCTCATCAGCCCTCTACGCCGCCTGATGTCTTGGGGGGGGGGGAGTACTTGTAAGGACATCACTTCCTCCGTCGTCCAGCAATTTCACCGAATTCTCTATTTTATTTAAATTCTCCTTTCGCCACACTTTGGCTAACTGTATATATTTATTCCGCTCCCTCAGAGCTACAATTTCATGTATTTATTATTTCATTACCTATTTCTATTGACTTCTAATTCAAGTATTTGTGAGTGTGTAAAAACACATACTTTGGCGGTTAGTTCAAGCCGAATTGGCGCCTGCGCACATGCTACTTTTCCGTCTGCACCCTGTATTATATTTCCACGTATGTTTGAATAAACTGTCAGTTGTCGTTGGTGAAGCTTGTCTCACTGTCCTTACAAAATAATCACCTCCTTAGAAAAAATCTTAAAACATACATAGTGAATACAAACACAGTTATACCTTTTAAACCTCAAAATTGGCAAAGATCATATTTCCAGTATAATCCTGGCCCCCACCACCACTTTCTTAGAAAATTCTGACAACAGATATGTTAGCAAACAACACATATCAAAGTCTTACTAAATACTGATATACTCTACACTAAAGATAATGTACCTTAATAGATACAAAGCAAACAGTGCTGCCCCAATAGCCAGAACTCTAAAGGGCTTTCTGATGGCAAACATAAATACAGAGAGGTTTATCTCATCATTTACAATTAAAGCAACATTTAAGCAAGAAATCTCGGAGACAAAATTTTTTTTTTTAAATTCGCCATCAAAACATACAAATATTAAATTTTCTGGGTCGACCTGTGGCGGCCGGTGAAAAGGGGTCCTTCTAATACACTTTTCTGATAAAATCTTCCAATTATACCAGAGAAAGATAAAAGCATGGAATGCAGAGGTTACAACCCTCGCGCGAGCACCTTGTGGGTGTCGTGTATAAAGCAAAGGCGCGTGAAATCCACTATTCACAGGTTGTCTTCCATTTAGTTAATTCCTTCGTCAAAGGGATGGGCAGATACAGAGGCCCTAGCCAACCTACCAGAGCCACGCCACCCCAGCCCGACGCGAGCGCCATCTGAACAACATCCTTCTTTTTGGACTGCTACAATTGTGGGATATTTTGTGGTGCTCTCGGCTATTTTCACACTCGTGGATTTATTTCGTCATGTCCGAAGCTCCATCTTCACCCATTCCAATGTTAAGTACCATAGTTTGTTTTGACAGCTTTTTGTAGTACATGTACCGGGCTTTTGTTTTATATCCAGTATAGTCTGTTTTATCATTCCCGTCTGGCCCTTCCACGGCGGCCATTGTTGGTTCTCTTGTCTTGGGGAATTCATCTTAGTCTGCCCGTTTAGTACTCTGTCACTTAGGTTCTTGGTTAAGTCCCTGGCCTTATGCCTTTTGAACCGTTATTATTTTTATCGTTATTATGCTCATGGTACTTTTTGCTAGCAAGTCCAGCCTACGAACAAGATTAGCGTTCTAGCTTTGTTATTGTTTAGTACCCGCCCCACCGGGGCGTTCGTCACTCGACTTTTCTATTTAATTTGGGTTTTAGCAGATGCTATTCTTCGTTCGTAGTCTTATCTTGATGTACAATTTTATCTTATACGTTTATAATAGTGTTGTGTGCTTATTAGTCCTGATTTTGTGTCCAAGAGAGCGAAAGCTTGGGGTTCCCGTTTTCTGTTCGCAGTCACGAGTTACCCCTTTCTCTCGTTTTCTTTCTTATCTCAGGTGGGTGAGCGGATTTCCCGTTTTCCGTTTTGTGCGTTCAACGGGTTCTCCCTCCCTCACCTCTCCCCCTACGGGTGTATGATAACTTACGAGTTATTTAATTTTGGTTACTTTTCAATAGTTAGCGTTATTTATTAGGTCCGAGTTCCGCCCTCTCCCCGTTACGGCTTGGGAATAGTTATGAACTTTTTTCCACTTCGCCTTGAGTTCTACTCCGCCAAGAGGGATTCTCAATGACTTTAGAACTATTGTTATATTTATATATTGTTTACTTACATGGGACGGGCTTCATATTGTTTAGATACGACCCTCCGGTGGCCCTTACTACGGTCTCAGGCCACGGCCATATCCACACAATAGCCATTGTTATTACAATTGAGTTATTATTCACAATATAATTATTCAGGACCTTTCATCTCCCTCCGGCTTCACCGGAGATCGTAAATACGCTTTACTATTATCTTAGCCTTAGCCTTTAGCTGCGGCTTGTGTTTTATAAATTTCACAATTGAATTATTAGCCACAATTGAATTATTCAGGACATCTCATCGCCCTCCGGCTTCATCGGAGGTCGCCCATACACTTCACACTTATATTTACCTTGCCTTTAGCTAAGGCTTGTGTTTTATATTTATTTTAAGGGCCTGTCACTGCTTCCCCGACCCTCAGAGGTCGGCAGATTGCTTTAGATTATTTATTCTTCTGTCATTAACAGACATTAGTTAAATGCAAACAATTGAATATAAAAGCACCAGCAATGGTATGGGGCTGTATCATCTTAAAAAGTGATATTCAGACATTAGTTAAATGCAATATTGGAGCTTAAGGGAATTCAGTGAGAGCCGGAGCTCTATAACAATAGGGTTTTTTAACCCCTTATCAGAGTTTCAAGGAACACCAAGACTCATGTCTCCTTTCTTTTACAGAAGGTCCGTTGTACTGCCCAAGGATGCCCTGCCTAGTTCAACGACCCCGTTGGGCATGACCTCTGTCGGTCCCATGCACACTGCTCCATCCCCTTTATCCGGGAACCGGGACAGGCCCAATATATGGTCTGGTTCCCGGATTTGTGCTCGCTCTGTTACGAGCTGTCCTCAATTCTACTGAACGATGATGTAAGTGGGTTTTCCTTTTGTTCCTTATTTCTCTTTGGCAGACACTAATTTAGCCATTAATATGATATACACAGTATATTTTGGAGAGCACACCCCCTCCTGCATCACTAATCACTGCAAATCTTTCAGGCCGATGATGACTCTCTTCGATCAGCAAGGGCTACTCTTCGTCCTTGGGTGTCGGGCTTCGGCAGGAATGCCCCGTCTGGCGCACCCTATCTCCTCGATGGAGACATGGCCTCCCGTCTCTTCCCAGGCTCGACTACTGCTGCAGTCTCCCCTGAAGTTGCTGCCCCCTTAATTGAAGAAGTCAGGGCCACTATTTCCGCAGAGGACGAACCCCTCGTACCGCTGGACGTGCCAGATCTAGATATAGATGTAGAACCCAGGGACGAGCAGGTAAGTGGTGCCGAGTTGGTGGAAACCCTTTTCTCTCCTACTCCCTCTTCTACCTCTTCCTTTCTAGGTTTTGATAACTCTAAGGCTTCTCCTCGGGATCCCTCTGCCTCCGTACGACCCAAGGTGAAGCCACTTCGAACTTATAAGACTTCAGCTTTGCCAGTATCAACGTCACCGGTCCCCGGACCCTCGACAGCTCCTGATATTCATATTGCTCCTCGTAAAACCACGACTCCTAAGAAGTCTAAGTCTACCAAATCCAAGACAAAACCAACGGGTGGCTTTCAGGTACCCTGGGGCGATCTCTTCCCCGTCGAACTGGTCAGAGATTTGGTCAGAGAACAACTTCAACATCAGTCTGGGGCGATGACAGAGATTAAGGATATGATGGCTACTCTGATCCGCGCCGGAACTCAGCTTCCTCCCCCTTCCGCCCCAGACGCATCGAAGCTACCGCCCTTCGATAAAAACAATCCTTGGCGGTTTGCCTTGCATGCCCCATTCTTAGATGGTTCCCTAACTCTGGAGGGCATAGGCATCCGCACTCTAGAGGACCTGGAGTTCTACCCCCCGGGCCTTGAATTCCCGTTCAATGGCTTCGTACGTTTAAAGGAACATGCATTGGTCCGTATGGACAAGGTACCGAAGGAAACGGTGATATTTCCAAAAGAGCAGGCCCAGGCTATCTGGGCCAGAACACTATTAGAGTGGGGGTGTATTAACTCCAAGCTCACCCCACACAAAGGTGCCTACACTATTTTTACGACAGCGGCCTCCATCTCTTTGCCGCTCATAGACAAAGTCACAGAGCTGACTATACAGGCCATTAAGGAAGGCTCTTCCATGCCGGCTCTCAAAGAGACGGACCCCACCTCTTTGCTAATTCCGGGTATCTCTGCAACCTGGGATGACTACCTTCACAGTGGGGAAGCTAGACCCGGACTCTTTTCTCTGAGAAGCTTCCCAGATTAATAGAGAGTCTTCTCAAAACTGAGTTCGAGATTCGTACTAGACTAGCTAGGTCCCTCCAATCCATCACCTCCATGGAGTCCCTAGCATCGCTTTACCCAGAGGAAACGCTGTTCAGAGTCGCCACAAAGAACCAGCTGCTGTCCTACCAAATAGACCTCCATGACTTCTGGTCGGCTCGAGTTAGTTGCAGAAAGTTCGTTCTGTCTGAGGCCTCCATCAGACATGAACCGAACAGGCTGATAGCGTCCTCCTGCTGGGGTAAGAACCTCTTCCCTCAGACCGAAGTTGATAAGGTTCTTCAGGACGCGGCGAGGGCAAACCAAAATTTGCAGGTAAGGTGGGGTCTCTCAGCCAAAAGGAGGTTCGAACCCCAGAAACAGAAGTTCTTCAAGAAGCAGCAGAGGTTTAGTCCCTACAAGACCGTCCGGGGTAACTCGTCGCCACAGTCTTCCGCTGCCTCGACTTCTCAACAACCGGCTCCCCCTCAGCAGGTAGTCTACCTCACTGCTCCCCCTGGTACACAGCCCAACCCCTCTTGGATGTCCTCTCGTGCATACAACCCTGCCTACGAATCCTCCGGTTCCTTTCGTGGACACCAGAGAGGAAGTTTCAGAGGTAGAGGACAGTTCCGCCAACGCGGCGGACCTAGAGCAAGGGGTGCCCGTGGAGGGAGGGGACCTAGGTTCACTCCCTCCCAATGATGTGATGCCAGTAGGAGGGAGACTTTATCACTTCCGAGACCATTGGACCTTCAGTCCATGGGCTCACAGCATAATATCCAGGGGCTTGGGTTGGAAATGGTCACAGGGATCCCCCCCTCCACCAGTGACCTTCTTCCAGAGACCCACTCCCATCCTGGAAGAGTACACCGCAGAGTTACTCAAGAAGAAAGCGATCAAACGGGTTCGATCCCTGAAATTCCAAGGCCGCCTGTTTACAGTCCCGAAGAAAGACTCGTCGGCGTTGAGGGTAGTTCTGGACTTGTCGAAACTAAACTCTTACATCCTTTGCGACAAGTTCCGTATGCTGACTATCTCTCAGGTACGGACCTTACTTCCCCGTGGGGCCGTCACCACCTCTATCGATCTTACATACGCCTATTATCATGTCCCAGTAGCTCGAAACTTCTCTCCTTACCTAGGCTTCCGTCTCGGCAAGAAAGCCTTTGCATTCAAAGTCATGCCCTTCGGTCTCAGCATTGCCCCCAGGATATTCACGAAACTGGGGGAGACGGTGCTCGAACAACTCAGAAACCAAGGGATACAGATCATCGCCTATCTGGACGATTGGCTCATTTGGGCCCAGTCGAACCAGGAATGTAACAGAGCTACGTCGAAGGTACTCCACTTTCTCGCCAAACTAGGCTTCCAAGTCAATCTCCGAAAGTCTCGCCTACAACCATCAAGCCACTTCGAATGGTTAGGCATCCGTTGGGACCTTTCAAAGCACAGGCTCTCCCTTCCTCCCAAGAAGGTAAGGGAGATAGCTTCCAAGGTCAGGAACTTTCTCAAACACAGACAGGTGTCCAGAAGAGCTTTAGAATGAATCCTCGGCCTTCTCCAATTTGCCTCACGGACCGATCTCCTATTAAAAGCCAAACTCAAAGACATCAATCGAGTTTGGAGAAAGAGAGCGACAATACCTTTAAGAGACAAGACCTCGAAGATCCCCTCTGTCTTAGAAATGAGACTACAACCATGGTCCGAACAGAGGAAAATCTCCAAATCAGTTCCTCTACAGTTCCCCTCTCCACAAGTGACAATTCATACTGACGCGTCTCTGAGTGGATGGGGGGGTTACTCCCAACATCAGATGTTTCAGGGCTCTTGGTCACCCGCCATGAAGCAGTTCCATATCAATGTTCTCGAAGCCATGGCGGTGTTCTTGACCCTGAAGAGAATCTCTCCTCCGAGGTCGACCCACATCAGAGTAGTCTCAGACAGCACGGCAGTAGTCCACTGCCTCAACAGAGGGGGATCCAAATCACCCAACCTGAATCAGATCCTGGTCACTCTCTTCGCCTTGGCAGCCGACAAAGACTGGTTCCTGTCAGCAACTCACCTAGCAGGAGCCCAGAATGTGATAGCAGACTCATTATCCAGGACGAGACCACTGGAATCGGAATGGTCCCTAGACATGCACTCCTTCCGGTGGATACTCAGGCTGGTTCCAGGTCTCCAGGTAGATCTATTCGCGACCCAACTCAATCACAAACTCCCACGTTATGTGACCCCGAACCTGGACCCTCAGGCTTATGCCATGGACGCATTAACCCTGGATTGGAACCATTGGCAGAAGATCTACTTATTCCCTCCAGTGAATCTTCTACTGAAAGTCTTACACAAACTCCGCTCCTTCAACGGGGCAGTGGCTTTGCGTGGCACCTCACTGGCCAAAGAGCAGTTGGTTTCCTCTCCTCCTCGAGTTGAAACTCCGTCCCTTCCGGATCCCATTCCCCAAACTGACCCAAGTGGTCCAAACTCGGACTGTGTCAGATTCCTCAAGGATAGCCAAAAACCTAACTTTGTGGATTTCATGAAGTTTGCGGCTCGTAAGGTTGCAAACATCGACCCGGATAATGTCCTCTTTATAGAATCAGACAAAAGGGACTCTACGATTCGCCAATATGATTCGGCAGTTAAGAAACTAGCAGATTTCTTAAAGAATTCAGACCATTCGGTTATGACTCCTAATTTAGCCATCTCCTTCTTTAGGTCCATATTTGACAAAGGCCTAGCAGCTAGCACTATAACCACCATTAAGTCAGCTCTGAGGAAAGTCTTCCTGGTTGGGTTTAACATTAACCTGGCGGAGTCTTATTTCTCGTCTATTCCAAAAGCATGTGCTAGGCTTCGACCTTCGGTTCGTCCACAAAAGGTCTCCTGGTCTCTAAATGATGTCCTCAAACTTGCCTCTGACACGGACAACGAATCCTGCTCCTATATCACTCTTCTTAGGAAGACTTTATTTCTAACAGCTTTGGCCTCGGGTTCTAGAATCTCAGAACTAGCAGCTCTCTCACGAAACTCAGAAAACATAGATTTCCTCCCTTCAGGTGAAGTACTTCTTTCTCCAGACAGGGCGTTCCTAGCTAAAAACGAAGACCCCCAAAATAGGTGGTCCCCTTGGAAGATTATTCCTCTTCTCCAAGATACTTCTCTATGTCCAGTCACTACTCTCAGGGCCTTTTTAGCCAGGACTGCTACCCGATCATCTGGCCCCTTGTTTATCAGAGAACAAGGAGGCACCATTTCCATACGTGGTATTAGGCAACAGATCCTATACTTCATTAAACAAGCCAATCCGGGATCATTTCCTCATGCTCATGATATCCGGTCAGTAGCTACCTCCATCAATTATTTCCAAAATATGGACTTTGATGGCCTTAAAAAGTACACGGGTTGGAAATCTCCTATGGTCTTCAAACGCCACTATCTAAAGAACTTACAGGCCCTTAAATACCCAACGGTTGCAGCTGGGAGCCGTATCTCTCCCCAGTGATCTCTTGTTCTTCCTTTCATCCGTCTCTTTTCTTCTCCCTCCTACCCGCCACTCGCACCACGATGCCGCTTCCTTGGTGGTTCGTTAGCCCAAGTTTATTACATATTAGGTTAATATGATTGTAACTATTATTGTGTTTATCGTAATTTTAGTGTTGGGGTATTCTTAGCCATATCAGTTTTGTTGCATGTTGTGCTCTGATACTCGGAGGCTTCCCTGTTATCATGTTTGTTTAGCCTTTCACTCACTATGCCCTGTGGCTAGTTTATGATTTATGCTTCCTTACCTTAATTATATATGGTTTTCTTTACATGGTGTTTTTTCTCTCCCCTCATTAAATTAGTAGTTATTATTGGGCTTGGAAGGCATTCTCTGGTACATTTTCACCGGCCGCCACAGGTCGACCCAGAAAAGGGATTTTGACGAAGGAAAAATCTATTTCTGGGGAGAGACCTGTGGCGCCCGGTGAAACCCTTCCCTTTTATTTTACACGATCCCACCCTTTCCTTTCCAAGCCATCATGTCCAATACAGAAGGCTGTTGTTCAGATGGCGCTCGCGTCGGGCTGGGGTGGCGTGGTTCTGGTAGGTTGGCTAGGGCCTCTGTATTGGCCCATCCCTTTGACGAAGGAATTAACTAAATGGAAGACAACCTGTGAATAGTGGATTTCACGCGCCTTTGCTTTATACACGACACCCACAAGGTGCTCGCGCGAGGGTTGTAACCTCTGCATTCCATGCTTTTATCTTTCTCTGGTATAATTGGAAGATTTTATCAGAAAAGTGTATTAGAAGGACCCCCTTTTCACCGGCCGCCACAGGTCTCTCCCCAGAAATAGATTTTTCCTTCGTCAAAATCCCTTTTTTATACCTAAAAGATAAAAACTTCAATTATTCAATGGGCTTACAAAATTTTAATTTACTACAGGGAAGAAGACATTCAAATGAAATGCAAAGCTTTTAATCCATATCCAAAACAAATTTTAGTGAAGAACACATACAAGTTAGATTTCCATGTTTTTGAAGATAACCATAATGAAATTAATAACAACTGAAACCACTTTCAGGGTTCAACAATTCATTTTTTTTTTTTTTTTTTTTTTTTGTTAAAACTCTTTAGAGCCCTTCTTCTCTTTCCTTTATACAAAGAAGACACGAAGTTACAAAAAGCTATTCATCTCTTGGTGCACACAATACCAACAATATGCAATGGATTTTGAAACAAATATACCACCACCAGTTTTCATGATTTATTTTATATTTCCTACAGTATTTTCCTATTTCATTTTCAAGAAGAAATTTCTATTTCCATAAGGTAAATCCATCCATATACCAAGGCACTTCCCCCAATTTTAGGGGGTAGCCAACATCAAACAAATAAAAAAAGGGGGGGAACCTTTCCTCTCTATGCTCCTCCCAGCCTGACGAGGGACTCAACCGAGTTTGGCTGATACTGCTTACCTGCCACAGCCCACCCTCCCCCGTCATCCACCACAGATGAAGCTTCATAACGCTGAATCACCTACTGCTGCTACCTCCGTGTTCATCCAAGGCGACCAGAGGAAGCAGCAGGGCCTACCGAAACTGCGTAACAATCACTCGCCATTCATTCCTATTTCTAGCACACTCTCTTGCCTCTTTCACATCTATCCTTCTATCACCCAGAGCTTTCTTCACTCCATCCATCACCCAGAGCTTTCTTCACTCCATCCATCCCCCCAAGCCTTGACCTTCCTCTTGTACTTCTCCCATCAACTCTTGCATTCATCACCTTCTTTAGCAGACAGCCATTTTCCATTCTCTCAACATGGCCAAACCACCTCAACACATTCATATTCACTCTAGCTGCTAACTCATTTCTTACACCCGTTCTCACCCTTACTACTTTGTTCCTAACCCTATCTACTCGAGATACACCAGCCATACTTCTCAGACACTTCATCTCAAACACATTCAATTTCTGTCTCTCCGTCACTTTCATTCCCTACAACTCCGATCCACACATCACAGTTGGTAAAATCACTTTCTCATACAGAACTCTGACTACATTCATGCCCAACCCTCTATCCTTTGCCACTCCCTTCACTGCCCCCAACACTTTGCATCCTTCATTCACTCTCTGATGTACATCTGCTTCCACTCCACCATTTGCTGCTAAAACAGACCCCAAGTACTTAAACTGATCCACCCCCTCAAGTAACTCTCCATTCAGCATGACATTCAACCTCGCACTACCTTCCCTTCTCGTACATCTCATAACTTTACTCTACCCACATTAACTCTCAACTTCCTTCTCTTACATACCCTTCCAAATTCTGTCCCTAATCAGCCAAGCTTCTCTTCCGAGTCTGCAACCAGTACAGTATCATCCGCAAACAGCAACTGACTTGCCTCCCACTCATGATCATTCTCGTCTATCAATTTCAATCCTCGTCCAAGCACTCAAGCATTCACCTCCCTCAACACTCCATCAACATACAAATTAAACAACCATGGCGACATCACACATCCCTGTCTCAGCCCCATTCTCACCGGAAACCAATCGCTCACTTCATTTCCTATCCTAACACACACTTTACTGCCTTTGTAGAAACTTTTCACTGCTAGCAACAACCTTCCACCAATTCCATATAACCTCATCACATTCCACATAGCTTCCCTATCAACTCTATCCTACGCTTTCTCCAGATCCATAAACGTAACATACACTTCCTTACCTTTAGCTAAATATTTCTCGCATATCTGCCTAACTGTAAAAATCTAATTCATACATCCCATACCTCTTCTAAAACCACCCTGTATTTCTAGGATTGCACTCTCTGTTTTATCCTTAATCCTATTAATCAGTACTCTACCATACACTTTACATACATTTCCATAAGGTAAATGAAAGTATTATTTGAACAATTTACTAAAAGGGTAAAAGTGAAAAACAATCCAGGAAGCAAAACTAAATTGACTGCCTATGACTAGCATGAGTTATATTTACAAAAGCATCCAGGAAAAAATCTCTGAACTCTCACACGACATTTTAGTCAGCATTTCCTTATCATAATTTATGAAGAAACATTTACAGTTTCTCAGAATAGTTTGAAAGTAAGTAAAATTGTGCTTTTAAAAATGAGCAAGGAGATAATTCATATTAACATAATACAGTAGCTCAGTGACAACATAACTAAATATATTCTCCATCTAGATATCAATCTTCATAGATAACTTATTTCCAGATTTGAAAAAACTAAGCCTGTAAACATTAAAATAATTCAATGTATTGAAATCACTATTCTATAACAATATGTACTTTAACACCCACATAGGAGACATGCCCACCACAGTACTGAATACGCTAATGTACCATACGAACTACACTCAAGTTAATTCACTTAGCAATGTCCAATCATCCCATGGAAATGAAAGCAAGCACATTTTACCATGTATCAGTTTATAAGGATGGGAGAGAAATATTCAAAACCATACTCCTTAACAGGTTTAAATGTAAAATGAGTTTCTTCAATGTATATTTTGATCTTGTACACTTTCTGTCCAAAATCCCATCTAAAACTGCATCTATGGCATTTTTCCAGATCTTCCTATTGGTCTTGTATTTCTAATTACATAAATACTACTGTACTTTCCTGACAGACTACAGAACTCTTCATCCCCTCTTACTAAGTGATCAGTTGGTTGGTTAAAATCATCATTATCTTATCACACACCCCAAATATTTCAATCTCTGAGATTTCCCCTTACATTTAAGCTACTGATCACATTTTTTTTCTACTTTCTTATTACAAATATGACTTCTCAAACAACACCAGTCACTCCCATTTTTTCATATCTATGCATTTACTGCATAGAGTAGTACAGGCCTTGGGTTGTGGTGGCCTGTTGGTAACGTCCTTTCCTGGTGATCGCCGACTGAGGTTTGAGTTCAGCTCAAACTCGTTAGTTCCTCTGGTTGCTGCAACCTCACCATCCTTGTGAGCTAAGGATGTTCAGTCTCTAAGGAATTGTCCTGTTTGATAGGGCAATGTCACTGTCCCTTGCCTCTGCCATTCATAGGCAGCCATTAAACCTTTAAAACCTTCAGGTTTTATCCTGTTTTCTCATGGGATACTCCTGTTTACTAGCAGCCTTTTCAAACTTCATTCGTGTCATTTATGGTATTTTTTTTTCTCATTGTCCTAACCTCATTCCTACTCCAGCATATTCTAAAAGTAACAGAAATGCTCTACTTCTTGGGCTTATTTTTTCACCACAATGTAGGAGCTCCCCGAGTTACTTTCTTCCTTATTTTCTTTACATGTATTATTGGAATTGATGAAACCCCTTTTTCCAATTATCTTTAGCAGTCTTAAGAGTATGGATAGTGGGGAGGGAGTGAGAAGGCTTGGAGGAAACCTGTTAGGGGAAGGGATGATTGAGAGGGGGAAGAGAATTGGGTGGTGAGATAAGGTGAAGGATGATATGGAGAGAAGAGGTTTAGTGGATGAGGATGCCTTTGATAGAAAGCATGGGTGGGGCACATCAGGCAACCGACCCCTTAATACAGGGATAGTGGTGGGAAAGAAGCAGAATCTTAAGCATATGTTGTGACATCTTCGGCTGCATTAGTACAAAGTTCATCTCCCCATAAAGTAAATTTCATAAGCTTTGTCTTAAAAATATTCACATCAATTATAAAAGGTCTCCCTATCCAACTTGAAATTGCTGATGTCCTCCCAAAGGAATGCCAAATAGATTTAAAAGCTTAGAAATAATAAAGATTCAGGCGATACAAGATGCCTAATTCTGGAGTATTGAAAGTATAAAACCTTAAACAGTTTTGCAACCAACACCAAAGTAGGCATAAACAGATCCAAATTCAAGAGCCACAGCTTTGACTTCTCTCTTTATCCCCTTATGAATATTGTCTCGAGAGGTACTTGTTGTCCATCAAATAAATCTCAGTCTTCTACTTTCTCCCCTTATCCTCTTACATTAAAGGGTCGGTTACCAGATGGGCCCTCTCCAATGCCTTCTATCAAAGGCATCCTCTTCCACCAAACCTCTTCTCCCCATTTCATCCTTCACCTTACCTCGTCATCTAATTCTCTGCCTCCCTCTCCATTTTCTTCCCTAACAGGTTCCTTCCAAGCCCTCCTCACTCCCTCCCCACCATCAATCGTCTGCTTTACTTTAAGACATGAAAGCAACAGCAGTACTTTTCTTTTGCAGGGAAAAAAGTGGACTGCATAGCAGAATATTTTTCAGACTTTCCTTGTGTAGTCAAAGAACTTTTATCTTGAAACTATTGACATCATTAGAAAATATAAATAGAACAAGGGAACTATAAGAACACCATGGTGACGAAAAGAGCATTTATATTTCAATAGTTAACAGTAATGCGAGAACTCCCTCACTTGATGAAACACCAGAAAAAAGGGATACTTAACTCATCCAATTCAAAGAAATGCAGCACAGTCTGTATTGATAATTACTAACTCGTACCAAGTAATTATGTCCTAATTCAAACTGATTGTACTTTGCTTAACTGACATCTGAGAGGCTTTAGCACAGCACAAGCTTGAATTTGCAAATACAGACTGGTATATGCAAAAGAACATGCTATTTCCCCGACACCTCTTCCCTCATGAAAAAGGGAAGCCAAACTAATAATATATTTTTGTGATTCATAACAAAATCTTTTTCCCTCCAAAGTCCCAGTGACTTTGTCCTTCTTAATGATCTCTGATATGAAATATTTCGAGACCAAGCTGTATACTTTCTGTTGAACAAAGTAACTAAAAATGTATGAAAAATGTCTAAAAATAAATTCATGATATCTGTAGATACCATAAATCAATTAAATATAAACTGTGGCTCTTACCTCTAAGTATTAAATCATAAAGAAGACCAGACTGCAACTGTCAATCAAGCATTACCACAGTATAAAAATGCTAGTCCTATTGATAGCCTGGTTGAAAGTTATCTAAAGCAAATGTTGAATATGTTGACATCAAAGTTAGAGCAATTAGAGTTATATACTCTGAAACAAACTTCATCATGAAATACAGATGAGACGTTTTCCATTAAGAATAGCTCCGATTATTGTGTTATAACTTAAAAAGCATGTCAATGGGTAATCATGCAAGCAAGTAGTTTGCCTCTTCAAGTATGGAAAAGCCTGTTGGAAATAAATATATGTGATGAAAAAGCACTATAAAAATTTTAAAGCAACATAAACACAATGGAGGCTATACTTGTACATATGTGTTAGTGACAAGGGTTCATGCATGCAAATACCCAGTAATCTATATCTGAACTATTCCCTGAGTATTATTAAATTATTATGCAAAACGTAACCAATTAAAGTATGAAAACCTATAACTTTCATATGTACACTTTGTAGAGGTGTTGCATCTACAGGAGTAAGGATACTATTGACCCTTGCACATATATTTGTGCACACGCACGTACACACACAGACATGAAGCGTACAATTACCTGACAACTGGTGCAGCCAAAACATCATCTGCGTAACACACTTCCATATAGTCAGCTTCATTTGGACTGGGTTGCAGTGTTGCCAGGCCTAGCAGACCTCGTGACCTGGTATGGTATATTGCCGCAAGAAGATATCAACTCTCTTTCAGACAAAGGGCTAATAATCACTTTACTCTTTTACATATATTGTGAAAATCCCTGCAGCACATTCATGTAGAAGTAAATCTAATAAAATAATTTCTAAAGTAAAATATAAATTTTATGATAAACACATAACATAAACTGCAACCAGTAACAAAAAACAATATATTTAAAATACAAAGCTGCCTTCAAAAGAAAATACATACAGTGCTTTAAATTTCCATAATTCCTTTTCCATTATAGTTCTGGGAAACCATGATTTTTTTTACATTGCTTTTTTCTTCTAGAAATACCAATCTCTCAGATTTCATTCATGATATGCTGTAGCTCTTGGACAACAGCAGACCAAGAGTTGACGGCATTAAATAAGTGAAGGACCCAAAGTTTTTCTTGCTCAGGTGAATACCCTTAAAACTAATGGTAACACCTTACCCACTATCTCACAGAAAATACTTTGGAGAAATCTATCATCTTCAGAGTCCTGCTTGCTGTGGGAATATACATTACATATGCTATCACCTAATTATATAAAAAAGTTTACCAGCTGGAATTCTTTATCACCGCAAGTTGTCTATTGAGCTTCTGTTTTGCTCATATGGCTATGACTGCAGAAAGTGTAAAGGTTTACCAATTCATATTCAGCTTAGCCTTATGCATCCCTAAATTACTCTTAACCCCTGAACAACAATGTTTCTTTATGTTCTAGTGACATTACCCAAGTTTTTCTCCCAAATTCAGGGGAGTTGGATAAAGATTTACCAAATTAGTGCAAACTCAATTATGTCATACCTAAAACTTAAAAGACTTTACTAAAAGTGGAAGTGAATAGAAATGAATGAAAAGAGCACAGTTAAAATAATAGGACCTGCTTAAAGACCATGCAACTTTAGAATGTGGCTATGTTGGGATGGACGTAAAGTAGCAAAAGTCGAAGCTTAGGTACTGAGGCCAAGAAGAGCCTTGCTCAGCTACCTGGGGAATATTTATCTGAATATTCATCTGAAGAATATAACACAAGTTGTGGGTAAGTGCTACAGCAAACATACACAAAAAGAGGATGGTTGCATACTATACAAAATCCCTTCTTTCCTATTTCCAACTGCTTCCTTTCTGCTTGACCTAAGTTCAAAATCAATAGCATTTGACCTGCTAAGAACCCATCTAATAAAAACACTATTGGCAGCTTTTTCAATCCAAATGTTAATATATTGCAAATATGCACAACACAAAAAAAAATTAGCTCCTTCAAAAAATATGAATGAGCTTAGAAAGAAAATATTTCTAAGGACTCCAAGGGTGAGTGGATTTTGGTTATAGGCAAATGTTTGTAATCAAAGTTTTATTCAGAGTAAGATTATTGGCTGGTTATGATACAATAACATAAAATTGTCTGGCAGTTCTGAGTAAAAGAAATGAAAAAGCCTATCAAAACTCCTGAGGACACTAATTATTATGGGAATAATTCAGTCTATTTTAAGCTGATTTTTCTACTCTCTAGTACAAGTTACATCCTAATCCTAACATTACCTATGACATTTTTCAACGTATCCCGGCAACTATGGATTGGAAAAAATCTTTTAAAGAGAAGCTTGAAAAAAATAAGTTTAAATTTGAGACATACATTATAGGAAGGTATCACTGTGGACGTGAGGGCAAAACAACAATTAGAATAACACCAACGTATCCCAGCTTGTTGTAAGAGGCGACTAAAAGGGAAGGACTAGGGGACTGGGAACCCCCTCTCCTGTATTTTCATTCCTGTGAGATATCAAACAAGAGGAGCTGGGGGAGAGTAACTGCTCCCCACACTCTAGTTTTGGGGTGTGGGTGTTTGAATGCAGTTTTGGGATGTCTGAATGTGTGTGGATGTAGTACGATAGAGAGCAAAAGATATGAGATTGGAAGTATGTTTTGGAATAGAAGGATGGATGTATTGGCCTTGTATGAGACAAAGATAAAAGGGAAGGGTGAAGTGATGTTTGGTGAAGATACTGGTAAAGTATCTGGGATTGAAAAGGGGATGAGCAAGAGAGGGTGTGGCTTTATTATAAATGGATGGCAGATCACAAAGGACTGAATACTTCGCCTGGAAGACTGACGCTGAAAAGTGTCTGAGGTGTCTAGAAATCTTTTTGGCAACTCGTTGCAAAAGGCCTCTCTGAGAGAGGTGTAGGACCATTTCCGGTCATGAAGTCTAAGCAAAGCTACGGCTTTCGAAAGTGTTGGCATGTGGCTGCTTGGAAGATCGCGTCGTGGAGGAAGATCCCTCGGAACTCCGTCAGGAGCTGCAGAGGGTCCGGGAACCATTCCGTGTGATGCCTTATCAAAGCTGTTGGAGTCATTGATAAGCTCTTGCTTATCCTGACTTGGCTGAGGACTTTCTCACCAGATCAAATAGGGGGGAAAAAGGGTACACCTCTAAGCTGCCCCACCAATCTTGGAATACATCTTGTTCGAGGGCCTGGTGTTCCGGGACTGGGGAACGGTCGACCGGGAGCCTGAAGTTTAGGGCCGTTGCGAGCATGACCACAGTCTGGGGACCCCACAAAGTTAAGACTTTGTTGGGTACAAGATGATTCAAAGACACTAGGAGCCCACTATCTAAGTGGTCCTGTACAGATTATCTCCAAGCACATTCCTGTACCAGGAATGACGCGAGCGGATGGGGGCACCTGGTTGTCTTCTGTCCATCTGACACTTCCTACTGCTAGATGGTTGGCTAAGAGATAAATGCTGGTAACTCTCTGAATCGGGCCAACAGACAAAGATGGAGTGGTGCGGCATATGCTCCCCGCCCTCTTTTGATGCATACGAAGAGAGCATCAGATCCAGAGGGGACACGAGAAGATTGGCCTTTGCAGAAGCTCTCATCTGCCACCTACCATCCCCAGTTTGTCCAGTGGGAGGAGGGGGGGAGATTGCATAGCTCCAATGCTGTACAGAAATCCCTTGATTGTGGTCAGGAAGTTCGTATGATTGGCCTTGATTTTAGTGCTGCCTTTGACCGTGTTAATCATGAGGCCTTTGTTTTCAAACTCAAATAGTTGGGAGTGAGTGGGTCATTTCTTAGCATTATTATTGAATTTTTAAGTAATAGATCTCACAGAGTTGTTGTTGATGGGCATCATAGTGATTATGGGAATGTGATATCCGGTGTTCCACAGGGTAATGTTCTTGGCCCATTACTTTTCATATTATATACACATGACATGTAGTTTGGCCTAGAAAACAAGTTTGTTGCATATGCAGATGATGCTACTCTCTTTGCATCAATTCCATCCCCTGAATATAGATCTGGGGTTGGTGAATCCCTTAATAGAGATTTAGCTAAAATTAGTGCATGGTGCAAATTATGGGGTATGAAGTTGAATCCTAATAAAACTCAAAGTATGATTGTAAGTAGGTCAAGGACGGTGGCTCCTCAACATCCGGATCTCAGTATTGATAATGTTTCTTTAAATTTTTATGAATCTTTTAAAATTTTACATGTGATTCTCGACAGCAAATTTACTTTTGAGAAACAATTTAGGTCTGTGTCTTCTTCACTTGCACAAAAAATTGGCTTATTGAGAAAGTCTTACAAGATTTTTGGTGATCAATCTATTCTGAAGAAGTGTTTTAATTCTTTCATTCTACCTTGTTTTGAGTATTGTTCTCCTGTCTGGTGTTCAGCTGCTGATTCTCATCTTAATTTGTTGGACAGAAACTTACGGTCTATTAAATTTAAATTTCTTATTCCTGATCTAGATATTAATCTCTAGCACCGTCATTCAATTAGTTCATTATGCATGTTGCATAAGATTTTTCATAACTCTGACCATCCTTTACATTCAGATTTCCCTGGACAATTCTATCCTGTTCGTAATACTAGGCAGGCAGTTAATTCAAATAGCCAGGCCTTCTCTATCATGAGGCTCAATACTACACAGTATTCTAGAAGTTTTGTTCCAGCTGTTACCAAGTTGTGGAATGATCTTCCTAATCGGGTAGTTGAATCGGTAGAACTTCAAAACTTCAAAGTTGGAGCAAATGTTTTTATGTTGACCAGGCTGACGAGTCTTTTTATAGTTTATATATAACATATCTGTTTTTGACGTTGTTAATAGTTTATATAGGACATATCTGTTTTGACGTTGTTACTGTTTTTAGAATGATTTATTGTTAATTTATTCTCATCATTTATTTATTTCCTTATTTCCTTTCCTCACTGGGCTATTTTTCCCTATTGGAGCCCTTAGGCTTATAGCATCTTGCTTTTCCAACTAGGGTTGTAGCTTGGCTAGTAATAATAATAATAATAATAATAATAATAATAATAATAATATTAATAATAATAAACACATCGCAAGGTGATGTCGAGAAGTGCAATGTTCTTGCAATGAAGAGAAGGAGCCTGTCCTCCCTCCAACTGCCACCAATCTATTGGGGGTTGGCCGAAAAAGGCTGATACCAGACGATAAACCAGTTAGTCAGTACAGCTTATGTTATAAAAGCGAATCTCCATAGAGATCACCTTCCGGACAGGAGATTGGTCGGTAATTACCAAATGCATCCAACCAACCCAAAGAAGAGATTGAGACGTACCTTCAATCTATGTTTGGATGGGTAATAAGCATAAGTCTACTACAGAGTAGTAACACCGAACTGTGAGCATGACAAGCATAAGGGCGTAGCCCAATTTAAAGTCATTTCCGGAACTCTGTTGGAGAAAGTTGAAAACATTTGTACTTCTCCGTCTCTGATCGGTAAACTAGCATAAGTATTTAATGTTCCCTACTAGGGAACAGATAGGCTTATGAAATGTTCCCGGTCAAAGTCATTGTAGGAGACTAAGGCTTCCGATTGGTAAAAAGGAAGAAGTGCCTATAAGAAGGCAGAACATAAATGCCGTATGTCTCGTTACAGGAAAGTGGCCAAGTAATGTACTGACTAACCTAGTTTCAGTAAGGGATACAGTGATCCCTCACTACTTCGCGGTTCGACTATCGCGGATTTTTTTCATAACGCATGTATATACATATATCGCGGATTTTCCGGAAATTTCGAAAATACCGCGATGTGACCGATGGTGCGAGATTGGAGAAAGTAAGGAAAATTGAATCATGATTGATTTTCAATATAAATGAAACTTTGAGGAGCAACAAAGATATCATTTGTTAGAGAGATAGAGAGAGGTAAGGAATGGGAGGTAGTGAAAAGTAGCCCACAGGGAGAGAGAGAGAGAGAGAGAGAGAGAGAGAGAGAGAGAGAGAGTGTGTATGTGTTGTTTTAAATGTAATAAACAAAAAAATTTGATAGGTTATAACACATTGGTGCTTATGTAATATCAACTGTATAGACGGTTTGAATAAGTTAAGAAATGGTATAAACGATACTTTGTTAGTGTATTCGTACGCTCTCAAGAGCGGCAGCTAGACGTCAGCTGATCTGATCACAGCCAAAAGTAAAACAAAAAGAAGTCAACAATACTCGATTTTTAAAACACACCCGAAATTTAAAAACAAAAGTACACGCTTTCTTAATGTGCAATTAACTATTTAAAGAGTAGCAATTTTCTAGAATAAAATGATGTTTCCCAAAAAATAGTGGTTTACTGATGAAATCGGATGCCGTATTTTTAGCAACGATTGAAATGGATGTAAACTCTGCATAATTTTTTCGTTTCGTATTTAATTGACACTAAGAAAACTAATTTTAGTTTCTTCATCTATATGTAAGTATTGTATAACACAAAGAGAGAGAGAGAGAGAGAGAGAGAGAGAGAGAGAGAGAGAGAGAGAGAGAGATGAATCAGCTGTTGTAATCGAATGCCGTGTTTTTGTTTCGTGAGAATTTCATCGCCACGATTAACAACAACATACTGTACTGAACTTTACAGTATTATACAGACTACTGTAATATGATAAAATAAAATATTTGTAATAACCTATTTTATATGAAATGGGGCTATTTTTTTGTTTAAAATCTACATTTACGTACATAAAACACCTCTCTCTCTCTCTCTCTCTCTCTCTCTCTCTCGTAAATTGTTTTCCTGCTTTGCTACGTATGTATGATTTTATATAGATACGGTAAATAATATTTGTAATAACATATTTTCTAAAAGCTTTTACTGAAATATCATCATTTATCACTTTCATCATGCGCGTTAAATGCCTTCATTTGTTTATTACGATCGAAGATGGAGCGTACTTTATGACGCCGCCGTTTCAGGCGGCGTCATAAAGAAAAACATTTCATTTGGAAGTCCTAAGAAAAATTAAGTAAAACATTGGTAATAACAAAATCAACATACTGTATAATCAATATAATCGATGCAAAAACTTACCTATACACAGATGTGTACACTAAATGCGTTTGTTTCTTCATTATGATCAGAGATAAACGTAAACAAAACATTGGTTGCCATTTTTTATCGTGCTTTTTGGCGTGTTTAGGAAACGCATGATATAAAATCGCCTTTAATATTTGTGCCTGTTTTAGTTTAGGGTACTGTAGAACATGCATTAAGTGTTTTATACATTAAAGGGTAGTTTGTTAACAGTACTACGTACAAGGGAAGGTTTTAAAAGTCTGAATATACATGTTAAATAAATACGTAAATATGGTGTCACTACTTCGCGGATTTTCACCTATCGCGGTCGGGTCTGGAACCTATCTACCGCGATAAACGAGGGATCACTGTATAGCTATACTACTTAATAGAATGGAGTTCTAATTGCAAGATGTATATAGCCCATCTTGGCAGAAAGATCGCTTGCACGCATATATACTTACCCATCTACACTAGCGCATGCCTCCAGGAAACGTTTGCAACAAATCCGGTTAAGGGAATATTGTATGTGCAACGAATCGCAGCATTATTGCCCAAGGAATTTTTTATTGTTGACTAGCTGTAGTAATTTTTTGAATGAGAGCGCCTATGTTCTCAAACAAAATATACAGTTATAGAAAAAATCATTTCTCCTTTCGTTTGCCCCTCCTCTTTATGGAAGGACCTAGCCAGCATTCATACACAGATAAGGACGTCTGGTTCCCTGTGGGTGGGGTTTGAAACGTTCGTAAATGTAATGAAAAGCTGCCCACGCCGTTGCTATTGTTCTAGAACGTAAGCTAACACTGATTCTTTGGGACTAATTGCTTGAGACAATAACCCTGTAAGGATAGAATAAAAAAGTCTCAGAAGTCTATCGTGTAAAACGGTAAGTCGTTGTACCCGAGGTACAATGACGGGATGTGGCTAACTCAATCAAACGGTAGAACCCAAGTTTATGACAATAACCCCACGGTTTTGTCTTAGAGTGCATGCTAAGCCTTTATGAAGTTTTAACAACACCCGAAAAGGGTGAAGTCTCGTATGTGGGAGTTTGCTTCAACAAGACCATACATTAGATTGCCATCGACTGCTTACGCGACGTAGTAGTTCCCATCGAACAAAGGGATAGTGCAACAGGACACCGAAGTTTTCTTGTCACCAGACACCGAAGGGTCAACGTGACTGATGGTACGAGAACCCGAAGGCTCAGTGTAACTGAAAAACAAAGGTTCCAAATCGTGTGAACCCAAAAGTGCAGCGCGACGGAGGCCCAATGGAATCCTAAGGTCATGAGAACCAGGAGGATCAACGTGACGAGACCCCAAAGGCTCCCGATCACCACGAGGAGAACCAGCAGGTTTAAAAAGATGTCTCCTCACAGCACAAAGAGGAGAATGTCCAGGATGGAGAGGGGTCACAAACCCATCCACCCTAAGATCCTCTGGAGAGGAACGCAGAGCAGACTACGCCCGAGGGAGAAACTGATCCAGCTCTAAAGATACCTCCTCTGCAGGGGAAGTTTGTTCTTCTGAAGGAGAGCATTGCTTAAGACAAGGCTCTCGCTCTGCCCCTGGAGGAGAACCATAAGCATAAGGGGACCGCCGAGGTCTAGAGGCGGTCTTCTCTCAAGAACAAGAGACTTGTTCCCCCGAAGGAGAAACCTGCTTTGGAGAAAGTTCTGCCACCGTCCCAGGTGGATCAGAAAACTCCTCGGCATCAGAAACAGACTCAAGGCCTCACTGACGGGCTGCCACGCCTGCGACAACCCGCATCTCTAAACCAAAAGCTGAACACAAGTTTTCTCATAAACGAGAGGAAAGTTCTCCTGAAGGAGAACATTGCCTAAAACAAGCTTTCTCCCAGCCCTATTGGAATAAAGTGTAAGTGTACGACATATGTTGGTCACTGAACAATCTCTCTCATGAACGAAAGAGATGTCCTCCCGAAATAGGACATCGCCTAAGACAAGCTTTCTCCTAGCTCTTTGGGAGAAAATGCATAGACGTAATAATCTCTCTCTCACTAACGAGAGAGAAGTCCTCCCAAAGGAGGGCATTGCCTAAGACAAGCTTTCTCCCAGCTCTAAAGGAAAAAAGCGAAGGCGTAACAATCTCTCTCTCGTGAAAGAGAGAGAAGTCCTCCCGAAGAAAGGATAAGCTTTCTCTCAGCTCTATGGGAAAAAAGCATATGCATAACAATCTCTCTCGCGAATGATGGAGAAGTCCCCCCCAAAGGAGGAACAAGCCTTGGACTTGCTTTTCCCTAGCTCAATGGGAAAAAGCACAGTCTTTGGCGACGAGATAGCAGAAGCAGATCTTGTCGAGCTGTCAGCAATTCTTCCCGAAAGAGGGAAGGTTGCTGAAGGGCTGAAGTAGGGAAGCTCTCCCTCAGATGGGGGGGTAGCCCTACTTCGGGGAAGGTTAACACTCCCTCGTAAGGGAAGGTTCTCCAACCCATGGAGGAAAACCTCCTGGCAGCACTCTATGCTTCTCATCAACAAACCTTATTCAAGTTGAATGTCGGCAACGAGTGATACCTCGCAAGGTGGGCAGCTCACAAGGTGCCACAGGAAGTGCATGACATAGACCGGAACGGTTGAAGCCATCGGCCTTGCTTTCTACGTCGCTGCTATCTGTTAGAAAAGGAAACAAAGGTTGCAATGAATTACAATTCATAACTCTGCTGCATAACATGAACTATTTGGGGAAAAAGTCACCTTCCTTGTAAGAGAATTCCTCAAAATGGAGCGGAACTGTTATAAACTTTAACTCAAGTACTGAAACAAACACACGGGAATGTTGACAAACTGCCGGCCACCCACGCAGGGGAGGGCAAAAAAGGTAGGGGACGAAAGAAAGGCAGCATGTCCATCCTCTAACGAGCCATAAAGTGGTTACTCGGCCTAGAGGTGTGATGTGAGTGAGCGGGGTAGCCAGTCTACCCCACCCCCCACCCGCTAACTGGCGGATGGGGTAGTTATCTCTCACTAAAATTATCATGACTCATCTTTCAGCTAAGCCGAAAGTAATACCCCTATACAGTAAATAGCGGAGGATTTGTATTTACACCGGAACAAATTTGTTTTATTTTGTCAATGGTACAAGTGGATTGGATGTGCTTGTATATTGTTCTGCTATACAAAAGTAAGGGAGATGTGCATGAGTGTTGTAATTCTAGGGTATTAGTTTGTTGAGTGTGGTTGGAGAGGTGTATGGTGGAGTGTTAATTAATAGGATTAACCCCTTCACTACAAGGCCGCAGATCAGCTACACAAGCTACATACAGTACGATATTTGTCCCATGGGATATACTTGCTCACTTTCTCTTTAATAACCTACATTTCCCTGTTTATTTGTTTTACTGCTGATTACAAAATAATTTTTTTCAAATGTTTTCTTAATTTTCCATTGTATTTGACTCTAAACAACCGATGAACATTTTGCATTCATTGCGAAGTGATTATAGAATAATTTTTCACAAATTTGTATTATAGAATTATCTCTAAAATAATGGTAAAACACTGGGATTTTGTGTAAAAAAAAATTTATATTCTTGGAAGTGACTATGTTATTCCATAATTCCACAATAAATAGCCATTGAAAGATACAAAACTACTTGTCAATGATAATGGACTTTACGTTGTACAGAAGTGGATCGATATCCATTTTTTTTCCTATGATACAAGAAGTATTCTATAATGTATAATTTATAAGGTATAAGATAAACAAAAAACTGATGACAAAAGAAATATTTCTGGCTCTGAGAGAGAGAGAGAGAGAGAGAGAGAGAGAGAGAGAGAGAGAGAGAGAGAGAGAGAGAGAGAGAGAGAGAGAGAGAGAGAGAGAGAGAGAGAGAGAGAGAGAGAGAGTATTACAAGGATTTTGGATGTCTCAAAGACTTTTTAGTCCATAAGTGGACACTCCATTTGCTCTTTGGTAGAGCGATTTACTTTAAGCATTTAGAGAGTTCTTATGACATTGTCTAACTTATTCTTGAACTTGTTTACCGTGTTACTGTTTACTACATCTGGAAGTCTATTCCAAGTATTTGCTATTTTGTATGCAAAGAAATTGCCACAATAGGGGGGGTGGTGGGCCTTTTCAATTCCAGTTTGTATCCATTACCTCAGGACTGATTTGTGCTAAGAGTGAATAGATTGTTGTAATCAACATTAGTTATTCCTTTAAGAATTTTGAATGCCTCTATTAACTGTCCCCTTAGACGTCGAGTTTGTAGATCACATGAGTTCAACTGTTCCATCCTTCATCTATATCCAAATTGCCTTTTTGTTGGAACTAGTTTGGTGGCCCTTGCTTGTACTGCTTCCAGTCTATCTATATCCTTCTGAATACTTGGAGCCCAAAATTGGACTTTGTATTCTAGATGGGGTCTTACTAGTGATGTATACAGCTGTATTACAGTATCTTTGTTTCTATATTTGAATTGTTTCTTTATGCAACCTATTAGTTTTTGTGCTTTCTTTTCAACTTTTATGCTCTGTTTGGTGAACTTCAAATCCTTGCTCGTCAGTAATAATGGATTTTACGTTGTACAGTAGCGTAATGAAAACATCTATTTTTTTTCCTATGACTCAAGAAATATTCTTTAATGTATAATTTATAAAGCATATGATAAACAAACAAATGATGACAAGAGAGAGAGAGAGAGAGAGAGAGAGAGAGAGAGAGAGAGAGAGAGAGAGAGAGAGAGAGAGAGAGAGAGAGAGAGAGAGAGAGAGTGTGTGTGTTTGTGTGTTACAAAAAGTTACAAGGATTTTGGATGTCTCAGACTTTTTAGTCCATCCACAGACTACATTTGCTCCTGGGTGGAGCGATACACTTTACGCATTTAGAGATTTCTTATGATCTTGTCTAACTTATTCTAGAACTCATTTACCATGTTACTGTTTACTACATCCGCTGGAAGTCTACTCCAAGTATTTGCTATTTTTTATGTAAAGAAATTGCCACATTAAGTGGTGTTGTAACTTTTCAATTCCAGTTTGTATAGTTACCTCTGGATTGTTACCTCAATTGTTGTAATCTACTTTTGTCATTTTGAATGCCTCTATCACATGTCCCCTTAATCGTGCGTGTGTGAGGTGGACGTGCTTCAGAGGCACTCCGGAGACTTACTGGAATAACTATGGTCATTTACGTGCTTTCCCGATAAAAATGTGTGTGTATGTGCATGAAGTGCTGCTCTGCCTAGTGAAGTGTTCTCTATCACTTGCAATCCTGTGCTTCCTGTTAACCCTTTTACCCCCAAAGGACGTACTGGTACGTTTCACAAAACCCATCCCTTTACCCCCATGGACGTACCGGTACGTCCTTGCAAAAAAATGCTATAAAATTTTTTTTTTCATATTTTTGATAATTTTTTGAAAAAATTCAGGCATTTTCCAAGAGAATGAGACCAACCTGACCTCTCTATGACAAAAATTAAGGCTGTTAGAGCAATTTAAAAAAAATATACTGCAAAATGTGCTGGGAAAAAAATAGCCCCTTGGGGGTTAAAACTGAAAATTTCCCTCTAATCCAATCAATGCCCAAAATTTCTTCCCCCCTCAGTGCCATTGGCTGCTTCGGTTCAAACAGTGAAAATAAGAAAAATACAAATAGAGGAGTAACGGTTTGCTCTTAGCTCACCCTAACCACAAGGTTGACATAGAAAAAATGACCCCGAGTGTCGATAGTGCCTCTCGTCCCTCCATCCCTCACATACAGAACAATTGTGTTTTATTTCATCAATTCTCGTTCTAACAACAGCGATCCGGAGTCCATCATAGACGTCGTGAGAAATCTTTTCTCGGAGGAAGAAATAACAATTGCATATGTCTCATGCAAAGACCATATGCCCGACGGCATTCGGAATGATCGAAATGCAAAGAGCCTGACTTCTCAGAAGAAAATCTCTCTCATGTCCACATGGCTCAAACCCACAACAAATGTTACCATTTGCCCGGATAACCCATACACCCTACCTCCTGCCCAGCCAGCTGACCTCAATATAATGACTGTACATAACATTGCAGTAAAAGCCTTGGAGTTGTCAACTTGGCTGTCAAATAACTCTGAAGATCTCCGTGCAATCCCTGATGCAATCGCTGCAATGAGGCAGCAAATCAGTGATGCAGTAGGGCAGCAAATCAGTGACGCAATTGCTGCAATGAGGCAACAAATCAGTGATGCATTGGGTCACCAAATCAGTGATGCCATCGCTGCAATGAAGCAGCAAATCAGTGATGCAATGGCCCTGCAAATCAATGATGCATTCGCTTCAATGGGCCTAAAAATCAATGAGATAACAAATCAAATTGGAGAGTTGAAGGGAAAATATAATAAGTTGAACGACCCCACAGACCAACCCCAATTAATACATGAACAACCCTCGTCTGACCCCACGCCCACCTCGGACCCACAAAACACCCTCTCTGGCATGCCTGATACAGAAGAGATTCAAGAGAAGTACCACCCACTCCTACCTCTCCCCCATCCCCCCTACGACCGAGTCATATGCCAGAGCTCTAATGTCGAATGCCCAAGAAAACGACGAGGGATGGCAGACCTCCCGGCGAAAGACAAAGTTCCGAACCAACCGCAACCGCAGATAGGTAAACCAGCATTCATCCGGGAATATCTCCCCTCACCTCCGCCCAAAGAGATGCCACGTTGTTGTCCACAACCTGCATTCCTCAGTGACTGAAGATGCCATCAGGCTACATGTTAGGAAACTAACAGGATCAGACCCCCTCATTCTTCATAGCCTAAAGTGTAAGGTAGAAGGTCGAGTTGCATACAGGGTTTCCTGCTTATTCCATCATCGGGAGGTCCTTGTAGGCAAAAACTTTGGCTCTGAAATACGAGTGTCCTTTTATGATCTTAAGAGAGACCAGCCTCCCCCAGGGACCCTAAACGCCCAAATTGATCTACGACAATCAACCTCACCCAGCAACGCCCCGGCATCTGCCATACCCACACCCACTGAGATTTCTGCTCTTATCTCCAAAGGTCGACGAAATTCATGGAGTCATTAAGAATTTTGTCTTGGAACATATACGGGATCAAGCGAATTTACCTGTTCTTAATGAGTTCTGCAATGATTTCCGTGGCATTATTGCACTGCAAGAAACCTTACTCCTCCCCCATGACCTGGCTATCAGTGATTCGGTTTATGTTGATTATAACAGCTTCTTTGTCTTGTCGATGGATACTCACGACTACATCATTCAAGGTCGTCCGAAAGGAGGTCTCTCATTTCTATGGCATAGATCTTTGGATAAGTGCGTGAAACCTGACGTATCAAACTGACAGACTTCTCGGCCTGCAAGTAACGATCGAAGGTAAAACCATATTAATGATTAATGCGTACTTCCCCTGGGAGTGCCAGTCAAACTTTGATCAGTATTGTATATTGCTAGGAGAAGTTCAAGGTATTATTAATGATATCTCCGCTGACCATGTGTGCCTAATAGGAGACTATTTTATAATGAATTACAGTGTCTCTGTCTTCAACAATCTCTTCAAATTAGCGATGTTGCAATCCTGCCTCCTTGCTCCTTTACTTATATACAAAACAAATAATATATCCAACACATCCTGGCTTGATCATTGTATTACCACTGACCGCCTGCATAGCTCTATCACTGAATGTATTATACGATACGACCTATCGTCTGCATTCGACCACATACCCCTACAAATCACATTTCATACACCCTCACTCCCGGCGGTACCCATCCAAAGGGAGAGGCTACCATCCATCTCATGGGATTTCTCCAACCTCCAAAAATCCACTGCATTCAAACACTTATCTGAAAGTAATCTCCGCTCGATAACTTAACCTGCTGAAGCCCTGCTATGCAATAATCCCAAATGCCGCAACGAACAGCATAAAACAAAACTAAAGGAATTCTACGTAAATATAATAAATGCCTTACGGAGCTCGGGAAGAGACACGTTTAGACTCTCTAGAGGTAACCATCGAAACATACCTGGTTGGAATGATTTAGTTAAAGACCTCTATACACACTCTCGAGAAATGTTCCTTCTTTGGAGGAACGATGGTAGCCAGAGAGAAGGTCCCCTTGCTCTACAGATGAGGCAAGCGAGAGCACAGTTCAAACTTGCTCTTCATCAATGTCGTAGCAACGAAAATCAGCTACGAGCCGATGCATTGTCCAGAAAATTGACCAACCATGACTTCCCCCATCTTTGGAAAGATATTAATTCACTAAACCCAAAGTCAAACAAAATATCCCAAAGAGTAGGGGATGCAGTTGGCCAAGAATCCAACGCAAGAATGTGGGAGGATCACTTCAGTACCATCCTAAATTGTATAAATGACCAAGATACCCGAAATGAAGTGAATATTCTCATCAATGCCAATATGGATTTTCAATATAGAGACCATAACTCCCCGAGTGACATGTGCGAGGCTATCAAGAAATTACCTAGTGTGGAACCTCTACATACGATTGTCCTAACATACGAAGTAAAATTCGACCAAATTTCTGTCTCAACATACGAAGTGTTGCTCCAACATACGAGGTAAACAATACGCTTACCCGTGGAATTTTCTCGAAAGCGTCCAGCGTCGTTTGTTGTTGACGCCGCTAGACAGCAGCACATCGGAGGGACACCAATCGAGCGTCACCTTGATCAGTCCTCTCATCTCGTGCGCATCGTGTGGTTGTCCTCTATTCGCTCAGTTTTAACAGTTTTCTATCTTGCCTTTTCACATGTTGTTTTCTGTGTTCCGTAATCCTGTGTTCCGTAATCATGGGTCCTAAAAAGCTTAGTTTCGGTTCAGGTGAGAAAAAGAGGAAGTCTATGCTTTCATTAGAATTAAAGCAAGAAATAATAGAAAAGCATTAGCGAGGTGTACGTGTTAGCGATCTGGCTAAACAATATGGCCAGAATATGTCTACGATCTCGACGATCATAAAACAGAAGTCCGCCATTAAAGCAGTGAAACCTTCGAAGGGGATCACGATTATTTCCAAACGTCGTAGCCCTACCCTTGAAGAGATGGAACGACTTTTGTTAATATGGATCAAAGACAAGGAGATTGTTGGCGATACGATCACGGAAACGATCATTTGTGAGAAGGCCAGCGCTATCTACAGTGACTTGAAGGCGGCGCGCTCTCGGGGTGACGCGGGAGAGAGTTCAGCCGATCCTACGACAGAGGAATTCAAGGCGTCTCGAGGTTGGTTCGAGAAATTTAGGAAACGGACCGGGATTCATTCAGTTGTTCGTCGTGGAGAAGCTTCGAGTTCAGACACCAAGGCTGCTAAAGACTTTGTTAAAAAGTTCAAAAGCATCGTGGCGGAGGAAGGTTACGTAGAGCAGCAGGTGTTCAACTGTGATGAAACCGGTCTGTTTTGAAAAAAGATGCCTAGTCGAACGTACATTACGCAGAAGAGAAGAAAATGCCTGGACATAAGCCAATGAAGGATCGGTTGACTCTTGCGCTTTGTGCCAACGCCAGCGGGGACTGCAAAATAAAGCCGTTATTGGTTTACCACTCCGAAAACCCTAGGGCATTTAAAGCACATAGAATTAATAAAGACCTGCTACATGTTCTATGGTGTTCTAATTCTAAGGCTTGGGTTACTAGGCCTATCTTTGTGGAATGGGTAAACGTAGTTTTCGGCCCTGCTGTCAAGAAGTATCTTCAGGAAAGGAATTTGCCTTTGAAGTGCTTGCTTTGTTTGGACAATGCACCCGCTCACCCCCCCCCCCCCCCCCGGACTCGAGGATGATATCATCGACGAATACAAATTCATCAAGGTGTTGTATCTTCCACCGAATACCACCCGTATCCTCCAGCCCATGGACCAGCAAGTCATCTTAAATTTTAAGAAGCTGTACACCAAGCACTTATTTAAGCAGTGCTTTAATGTCACGCAAAGCACCAACTTAACTTTGTGTGAATTTTGGAGGAGCCACTTTAATATCGTGCACTGCTTAAAGATCATTGATCAGGCTTGAGAGGGAGTAACTCGTCGGACCCTGAATTCAGCTTGGAAGAAGCTTTGGCCTGATGCTGTTGCTCCCAGAGATTTCGAAGGTTTTGGCCCCGAGAGTGAACCTGTGCTTGCCGCCGAGGAAGACGTCGAAGAGATTGTATCCCTTGGCAAGTCCATGGGTCTGGAGGTGGATGAAGATGACATCACCGAACTCGTCGATGAGCATCACGAAGAGCTCACCACCGAGGAACTCAAGGAGCTGCAAGCCATGCAGCATGATGAGTTCCAAGCGCAGTTGAGTGAGTCGGAGGAGATCGAGGCGGCCGGCCAAATCTTAGGTACGGCGGAAATAAAACAGATGTTGGCATATCATCAACACGTTGTTGATTTCATCGACAAGCATCACCCACAGAAACTTCAGGTTTGCCGTGTTGTTGCGCAGTTCGATGATGTTTGCTTAACACATTTTAGAAAAATCCTCAAAAGCCGTACCAAGCAACTTTCACTCGATAGTTTCTTTAAAAAATCTTTAAAACAGTCTAGTGATCATGATGAAAAAAAAGAAAAAAAGTGAAGCAAAGAAAAGGAAGACCGAATCGAGTGAAAGTGATGAAAATTAAAAATAAGAAAAGAAAAAATGTAAAAAAAAAAATATAAAATTATAAAAATGAAAAAAAAAAAATAAGCTAAGTTAAGTTAAAGTTCACATAGTAGTGTAAGTTAGTGTAAGTTATCGTACACGTTATCGTACAAAGTCACCGTCCCTACCTCCTCGCTGATCTTCCGTCTCCTCCTGCCTAGCAGTCCCTAAACCTACGCTGGCCTGTCGCTAAGGTAAAGTGTTACATTGAAACCCCTTTTTTATTTATTATATCATTATTATTATTCTTTCTTTGGTTTGTAATATGTATTTATTATACAGGTATTGTATTAATGTAATGTGTAATTATGTGTAGCCATTTATTAAGGATTTATTATGGGTTTTTAGGCTCAGGAACGAATTAAATAAATTACCATGTATTCTTATGGGAATATTTGCTCCAACATACAATCGTTTTAACATACGAAGCAGTTTCTGGAACGAATTAAGATCGTATGTAGAGGTATCACTGTAACAAGGCACCCGGCTGCGATGGCCTTCCTGCCGAGGCTTTCAAATTCTGCCACCCTATAATTTATATCCTATTTTCTGCACTATTTAATGCCTGTATATTACTCCAATATCTCCCCGAAACCCTTCTACTTGTCCACTTAATACCTCTCATAAAAAACAAAGTGAAGGATGCCAGTGACCCAGGAAACTACCGCCCCATCGCCATCACAACAATTTCATAAAAAATATTTCAATCTCTTCTGTTCCGTCGCCTTGCACCCTTTCTCCACACCGCAGACAATCAATTTGGTTTTAAGACTAACCACTCGACTGACACCTGTATATATATTTTAAAGGAGATACTGAATTTCTATATATCCTCGGCACTCCCCTGTCTACTTATGTCTTGTAGACGTGCAGAAGGCATTTGACAGAGTAAACTATCTGAAACTCTTTTTGAAATTACGCAAAAGGGGAACTCCTCTATATCTCATCGGCATATTATTCTCAACACAACAGTTCTGTGTCAAATGGGGCAATGTCCTTTCCCAGCCATTTGGTTCATCTAACGGTCTCAGGCAAGGAGGCATCCTCTCACCATATTAATCTAATGTTTACACAGGCGATTTGAATATCCGACTGAATTCACTTTCCATTGGTTGTAGGGTTAATGGCTTTACCATAAATAACCTTTGCTACGCTGACGATATGGTCCTCATCTCCCCCTCTGGCCAAGGCCTACAACGTCTTATCGACACATAAAACGCATACGCTAATGAACATGACATAATCTACAACGAATCGAAGACACAGTGCATGTCTGTCCTTCCTAGAGCGCTCCGATTCATAGAAGATCCACATATTTTCCTCCAAAACCATCAGTTAGCATTTGTCAATGATTTTCCTTA
Organism: Palaemon carinicauda; assembly: GCF_036898095.1. NCBI lineage: Eukaryota > Metazoa > Arthropoda > Malacostraca > Decapoda > Palaemonidae > Palaemon > Palaemon carinicauda. Next base: position 62,934,371 of record NC_090757.1, read on the forward strand.
CCTAGGTCACATCATTACGAAAGATTTAAAGGACACATCTGACATTGAAAACAGGCGACGTAAATTGTGTTGTCTAGGGAACATGGTAACGAGAAGATTTGCCTTCTGCCGCCAAGATATCAAAAAACTCCTATTTCAAACCTACTGCTATAACTGCTGCTCGCTATGGGCAAACTATACGCGTGAATCGATGAGACGTATCACAGTCATTCACAATGATATCCTAAGACGCCTCATCAATACCCCGAGGCACCATTCAGCTTCAGCAATGTTTGTTGAAAATAGACTGGATAACCTAAAAACCATCATTCGTCGCTCTATAATAAGTCTCACCTCCCACCTACGTTCTAGTGAAAATCCCTTAATTCAAAATGTGCTTGCAAGTGCTGCGAGAATAAAATCCAAAATGTGGGAAAAATGTAATAAGGAAGCGTCAGTACAATGAATTGTATTCACTAATCTTTGATAGCGTGGCTATGCCAAATCTTCATCACTAAATAACTTAGGTATAATACCCAGTAATGTTATGATAACGTGTTTTATTATGTTATATCTTTGTTGTCTGGAAGTCCTGTATTTCTTTCATACCACCTGCTCTGTGACTAGATTTTTTTTTTTCCCCCAGAGTTCTATCATTATTCAAGCAATTTTTGTTCCAACTTAATTTTCATTGTCATCGCCATTTTTTTTTTCCTCCTTCTCTTTTTGTTTGCTGATATGCATGTTATCATTATTATGCGTTAATTCTATCGTGATTTTATTACCCAGACCTTAAAACTCTGTGGTCAACCTGCTAATTGATGTTTGTAATATATCACTGATATTATTGCATATCTCATCTTTTTTTACCGATGTCAAAAGTGTAAGATCACTGTACCCATATTGTAACTCTGTCTATGGCTTTTGCTGAAATAAATATTATTATTATTATTATTATTATTATTATTATTATTATTATTATTATTATTATTATTATTATTATTATCATTATTATCATTATAAGTTCAACTGTTCCATCCTTCATCTACATCAAGATTGTCTTAGTGTTGGAACTAGTTTGGTGGCCCTAGCCTGTACTGCTTCCAGTCTATCAATATCCTTCTGAATACTTGGAGACCAAAATTGGACTCCATATTCTAGATGGGGTCTTACTAGTGATGTGTACAACTGTAGTACAGTATCTTTGTTTCTATACATGCGTTGTCTCTTTATATAACCTACTACTTTTTGTGCTTTCTTTTCAGCTATTATGCTCTGTTTGGTGAACTTCATCAGATTCTTGCTGATTATAATACCATGATCTTCCTCCTGGTCCACATTTTCTTTCTATTTCATTACCCAGCTGTGAGTAATATGATTCTAGATTACTATAACCTATGTGCATGACTTTACATTTCCCACAGTTGAAAGGCATTTGTCATTCTCTGGACCATTCACCTAGTTTCATTAGATCCTCTCTTAAAGCTTGTGCATTTTCTGAGTTCGCAGCATTTATGCCTAGTTTAGTATTGTCGGCAAATTTGGCTACTCTACTAGTTAATCCTAAATCTATGTCATTGATGTAGATCAGAAATAGCAATGGGTCAAGGACAGACCATTGTGGGTACTCCACTTGTAACCACTGCCCACTCTCAATCTTCTTCATGGATTACAACTCGCTGTTTTCTGTTTGTTAGCCAATCTTCAATCTATTCTTGACCACTAATTTTTTATGAGGAACTTAGTCAAAAGCCTTTTGAAAGTCTAGGTATATGATGTCTATTGCCCTGCTTTTGTCATAAATGCTAAACATGTTGTGGAAAAATTACAAAAGATTTGTCACACATGATCTCTTTTGTCAAAAATCATGTTGGCTGTCTATCAGAAGATTTTTTTCCTCTATATATTCTACTATTGAATCTACTATAATTGATTAAAATATTTTGCAAGGTAATAAAGTTAGATACACAGGTCTGTAGTTACCAGGTTCTTGTTTTGATCTTTTCTCGTAGATTGGAGGAACAATGCCTAGTTCCCATCCTTGTGGTGCCTTATTTCATTTGCTGTCTTTCAGAACATTTTGTAAAAGTGCGGGGTTATCTCTTCTAGTTTTGTAATCTCTCTTGGATGAATATCATCTGGACCTGCTGTCTTAGACTACTGAGTCCTCTTATTTTCTTTTTGACATCATCCATTATAAAGGTGATTCAATTTAATGGTTATGGCCCTTCATATTTGATAGTTACTGCCTTCTCCACTACCGCGTAATGGATTTCGTCAGGAATGAAGCTCATGTAATTATGAACAACAGCAGGCCATAATTTCTTCCAACTTGAACTGATAGTTTCTGTTTTTATTACTCGACCTGCATCCCATCATACACCAAGGGAAGATGCTGGGACAGGATATGATGATGTGCAGCCAATCACCTAACGGGATACATCCACTCGTGCTCTGATTCGTTGATCTCGCGCCAGTAACCAATCACGTGCCTTGTCAAACTTCCAGTGGGCAAAAGAGCAAGCTGCTCTCCTTGTCTAGCAGCCCAGGTAGTGGTTTCTTTCACACATCAAGATGAAACATGGCTGCTTTCCGCAATACGGCGGTATTTTTTAATTTTTATTTTTCAACAAAAAAAGCTGCGATGCACTGAGTCCGCGATAGTTGATTCATGAAGTGGCGAGGGATCACTGTACATCTGAATGGAAGAATGGCTCTCAGGCGGCTGGAGGTGAAGTTGCTCCTCTAAGGGGAAGCTTCTACCACCCCAGTACCACAGGGTTGCCAAGGAGTTAGTCGGTCTGCGCTCCTACTTGATCGTCCCTTGGAAGAGCACAAGCGAGAAGGAGCTTTTAAAAGAGATTTGGGGGTGCGAGAAGAACTCGCCTCCTCGTCCCTGAGGGGGAAAGATAGCGTTTCACCTTCTTCCTGCGCCATCCAAATTTCTTCCATTGGGAGGCACGCCATTCCCTACACTTTGCGCAGGGCAAACACCGCTTGCAACGATGCCCTCTACACGAAGGACACAAGAGAGTGTGGGTCGGCATCTAACGATGACATGAAGGGACCACACACAGCACCCTCGCGCCCATGACAGGTCTGCATGATGGCAATCCAAAGAAATCACGCACACCTGAACAGAAAAAGCAATTAAAGATGTCCAATGACGGCTTTGGGAGGAGAGAGAGGAGACGTCCACTTTATACCGAGCCAAAAAGAAAAAGTAACGTATCTCACAGCTGTTGAGAGTATATATAGAGGTGGCTGAGTACCCCTCAGCCACCCTGCTCAAGTGGTTAGGCAGAGTTACCATCTCACACTTTAAGTCTAATGGCTACCTCCCAGCTTCGCCGAAAGGTAATCCAAATACAGTCATACCTCTCTTCACGAAAAACTCTGCTTACAAAATTTTCAAGCTACGAAACGAGATGCGAATATATTTATGACTCGCTTTAAGAAAAGAGATTTGCCAGCCAGGCCGAGAATAAAATAGTCACTCTTCACAGAGTATAAGAAAATGGGTTCAGACAACAGAAAATAGAAAATGTAGCAGAGTCTATTACAGGGTTAACTATAATAGTACAGTATTGTACTGTATGTATTGTATTATTTTCCATTTATTATTACATTATGTTGTAATAACAACTTAATTTACAGGTATTAACATTTAGTTTAGGTATATTGAATGGTTCAAATGTATTTGGCTGTACAGTATTTCATTGTGGTTATACTGTAGCTTTATAATGAGATTTAATGTGGTGTTTTGTAGGGTTTAGAACGAATTAGGCAATTTGCATGTGAAATGTGACTCACTACACGAGAAAATCACTTTACGAAAGCCACTCCAGAACGAATTAATTTTGTGTTGTGAGGCATTACTGTAAATAACAGAAGGTTTGTAGTAAGGGAACAAACAGAGACCTACTACTGGATCTGCGCAGGGAGTTAGGGGTCAAACCGAACCTGCAGAACTCCAACCTTGTCCCAATCAGTCTAACAGGTATCTGCGCATGGACATAGACTCGATACAGGCCAAAGCCTTCCCTGCTGCAGACAGAATAGCAAGTTTCAGGGCATTGGCAACAACCTTTCTGAAAGGGAACCTCCTGCCCTAACATGACATTAGATTTTAGGGCATCTCTCCTCATTAGAGAAACTTGCCCCTCTGAGGAGGCTGCGTCTTCGCTCAGTGCAGTGGGCTCTAAAGACCCAGTTGGTCACAAGCTTCAGACTATCCTGGAACCCTGCTCCTCCTATGGTGGCTGGACAAAGATAACCTGTTAGTGGGAAACCCCTTCAGGCCCATCCCCCACAGCTCATGCTGTTCAAAGATGCATCTCACCAAGGGTGGGGTGCTAATGTAGGAAAGAAACAAATATTGGGCTTATGGTCAGAAGAGGACAAGAGCTTCCACATAAACTTCATGGTGTTGATGAGCAGCAACTCCACACTTGTGACCTACATCTCCAAATAAGGAAGCAAAGCCTCTCTCCTGCTATGCAATCTAGCATTAGAGATTATCAAATGGACACAGGCCCAGTCGATCTCTCACTCAGCGAGGTTTATCCCTGGAAAGAGAAACGTCATTGCAGACCACCTGAGCTATCAAAGGACGACAGTTGGTTAATAATGGTCTATGCTTTCGCTGTAGGTAGTAGGTTGGTCAGGGCACCAGTCACCAATTGAGAGAATACCGCTAGAAAGTTATTGGGTCTTTTGACTAACCAGACAGCTCTATATTGTATCCTTCTCTCTGGTTATGGATCATTCTGTCTTTGCCTACACACACACACACCGAATAGTCTGGCCTACTCTTTCCACATTCTCTTCTGTCCTACTACACCTAACTAGACTGAGATTACTTAACCATTCTTCTTCATTCAAGGGGTTAACTATTGCACTGTAGTTGTTCAGTGGCTATTTTCCTCTTGGTAAAGGTGGAAGAGACGAGCTATGGTAAGCAATTCTTCTACAGGGACACTCCAAAATCAAACCATTGTTCTCTAGTCCTGGTTACTTCAATAGCCTCTATTCCTTGGTATTTCACTGTCTTGGGGTAGAGTTCTCTTGCTTGAGGGTACACTCAGGCACATTATCTCATCTTGTTTCTCTTCCTCTTGTTTTTTATTTGATTTTCTAGTTTATATATGAAATATTTATTCTAAAGTTGTTACTGTTCATTGCTTCTTTTGTAGTTTGTTCATTTCCTTTCCTCACTGGGCAATTTTCCCTGTTGGAGAACCTTGGGCTTATAGCATACTCCTTTTCCAACTAAGGTTGTAGCTTAGGAAGTAATGATAATAATACAGTATTGTAATAACTACTTAATTTACAGGTATTAACATTTAGTTTAGGTATATTGAATGGTTCAAATGTATTTGGCTGTACAGTATTTCATTATGGTTATACTGTAGCTTTATAATGAGACTTAATGTGGTGTTTTGTAAGGTTTGGAACAAATTAGGCAATTTGCGTGTGAGATGTGACTCACAACACAAAAAAATCAGTTTACAAAAGCCGCTCCAGAACGAATTAATTTCGTGTTGTGAGGCATTACTGTAATAATCTTCTTTGTCTACATCTTTTCCCACTTCTATGTGAGGTCGATGTTTCTGGTCAGCTTTCTCCATCTACCTCTGTCCCACACTTTACCACCGGTTAACAATAATAATAATAATAATAATGATAATAATAATAATAATAATAATAATAGAAGCTAAAAGACTTGCGACTTTCTGGGGTTCCCTGTCTCTGGACATGTTTGCCACCCACCTGAACCACAAACTATCGGTGTATTGCTCTCCAGTGCCAGAGCAAGCTGCAGTGATTGAAGATGCATTTCAACACCCATGGAATGGCCTAGACTTCTATGCCTTCCCACTGATCTGTCTGATTCGTCAGACACTGAACAGAATCAGAACATCCAAGGGAGTAAGACTAAAGCTAGTGGCTCCAAGGTGGCCAGCAGTGAAGTGGTATTCAGACCTACTGGAACTTCCCACAGAAGTACCAAGAGAACTTACAGAATAGCTTAACCTGCAATGCCAACCTCACATAAGAATTCATAAGAAATTCCACAATGCAGTATGTTGCCTATCCCTTCAAGGCTGAAGACTATCCAATGTCTCCTCCAAAAGAAAGGTTTTTCAAAACCAACTGCGAAGCAGCTTTTCGGATACTTCCAAAAGTCTTCCACAGAAGTTTACCATGCAAGGTGGAAAATCTTCTGTGATTGGTTCGTAGGGGGGAATATTGCTCCACTGAAAGCCACTATTCCCCTGATTGCAGACCTTTTAGTGTTCCTGAGGAACAAGAAGGCTCTTTCATTCACTGTGGTAAAAGGCTATCATTGTCCATGAGCCAAGTATTCAAATTGAAAGGACTGGATCTTTCTGACTCTTGGGAACTATTAGCCTTCATTAGAAGTTTCAAGCAGTCTTGCCCTCCTCAAGAACTAAAACTCCCTTCTGGTGTGTGACCAAGGTCCTACGGGCCTTGAAAATAGACCCGTGTTAACCTATGCAAAAAGCCTTAGACAGAGACTTTACCTTAAAGACAGTCTTCCTCCTTACCTTAGCTTCAGCCAAGAGAGTAAGCAAACTGCCTGATTTAACTCATCTTATGTCACATTCCAGAGGGCGGAGAGAACAATCTTTGTCCTTTGCTCCTGAATTTGTGGCCAAAATCCAAAATCTGGTTGATAATGATATCAGATCTGACTCTTTCACAATCTTGACTCTCAAAGAGGAAACTGATGACCTGGATGACATGTTACTATGTGCTGTAAGAGCAGTATGTAAATATTTGAAGAGGACAAAATATCTTGGGCCTAATATCTCCAATTGGTTTGTGAGCAATGGCTGCTCCAAAAAGAAAGTTTCCAGAAACATCATTTCTTTCTTGTTGAGACAATATCATGAGATCATGAATTCTCAGGTGAAGCATCTCTAAGGGTCCCCCCTCCAGCACATGATATCCATGGACTTGTCACAACCTTAGCATTCTGCAAAAGCCACTCAGTAGCACAAGTTCTAAAAGCATAAAAGCTAGAATCTGGAAGAGAAAAACCCCTTTTATGAACCACTAATTTAAAAGATTGCACACGCAGGTCCTTAGACACCTTTACTATAAGACCCATTGTTGCATCACAACAAATAGTCTAACTTTAAGCTCTTATGGGACAAGTAAGTGCTCTTATCCCAAGCATCAGTTATTCTCTGCATTATACGGGGTTGTGGTAGCCGAAGTGGTAACGTCTCTGACTGGTGAACGCCAGACTGGGGTTTGAGTCCCGCTCAAACTCGTTAGTTCCTTTGGTCAATGCAACTTCACCATTCTTGCGAGATATAAATGGGGGCTTTGGGGAAGCCTATAGGTCTATCTCCTGAGTCATCAACATCCATTGCCTGACCCTCCTTGGTCCTAGCTTGGGTGCTGATCATAGTATAGATGGTCAGTCTCTAGGGCATTGTCCTGCTTGATAGGGCAATGTCACTGTCCCTTGCCTCTGCCATTCATGAGCAACCTTTAAACCTTTACAGGGTATATACAAGTATAAAGGCAGATAGCAATTTTGATTGGACTTGAAGACCACACTTGAAATCTCCCTAATGCAAGTAAGAATACTTTTTTTGTTTGTGCATTAGCTCCTACTATATTGATGATATATTGAATATAATAATAATACGGGCCACGTGATGTTCATATCACTTATCCCTGTCAAAGCTCTCTAGAATGGATCAGAAGGCCCTACCTCGTACAAGCCAGTTGTACTGTTCACAATTAATTCACTTTGACCTCTTGCTATTACTATAGTAATTGTATCTTGAGAGAGAATGGCTGATCTACTACATTCATGGAGACTTCCTTCCACCAAAGGAAGACTCCATATATAAGTGACTCAGAAGTTTGTATCCACGTAGGAATAATCCACAAATTTGATATAATTTGTATTTTTCCCAGCTATACAAACCTGAGTCACTTACCAAAGGTCCCGCCTCAGTCGCCCCTCAAGTTTTTGACCAGAAGAGTGTTCTGATTAAACGGTTTGAACAAGCATAGTGTGTTATGCACAGCAGTTGCTTAGCAACGCAGCATGACGTAATCAAACCGATTTCTTTTTTATTGTCTGACCATAGAAAACAAAACTAGAAGTAACCTTACACAAAATGGCTTATATTTGTATAGCTAGGAAAAATACAAATTATATAAAATTTGCTTCATTTTTTTTGGCTTTATAAATCTACGCTTTTATAAGGTTAAACATTACTATTTTAAGCTTTTATAAGACCAAAAATTACTATCCTGAGCTTTCATAAGCCCAAAAATTACTATTTAAAGAAAAAGAAAAATCAAAATACAAAACTTGTCTTGCCTAAAAAAAAAGCGATATAAAGAAGAGTTTGTGATAAAGAATTACACATTTATAAATCCGTAATGTACTGAGGGAGCGACAGGTGTCCCATATGGTGTTATTACTGTACCAGTTAATAATTTTATATTAGATACAAAGAAATACAAAGAATTAATGAACTAAATTCATGATGAAATTTGAATAATCAAAATCGTATGCTTTATTAATCAACTTGGATAAAAATATAGTATGGCAACAAAACCGAAAGGATATCCTACAGAATATTTATCCTCATAGAAAAGAGGGCTTTCTGCTCATATAACCAGACAAGTGTCTAAATCTTTTAGAGCACTCATTGAAGGAAATGCATATTTCTTATAATCTTTGAAAACTGGTTCTGATATTGTAGTACCTTTTTGTATCTAGTAACAAGTTATTGTCTTGGAACACAGATTTTAGTCAATCCATAAAGATGACATCTACTTGTATTCCTGTAAAAAGAGCAAAGGCTTAACCAGGTTCAAAACATCCTAAATGTGATGTAAATATAGTAAATGACACATTCTGAAGACTGATCCTCATCCCATCAACAATAAACAGAAGATCCAGAATCCAAACACTTCTCTATCCTCAAACATAAGCATTTTACTTCCTGGATCTCTTTACCCAGACCTTCCATACCTTTTCTATTTCCTCACTCTCAACTTCAAATGAATCTTATACTCTGACCTTTATTCATTTATACAGCACTTTGCCAATTTGAATATCACTCAGATGTCTGGGCTGAGTAACCATACATGCTATTTCCAGTAACATGGTTTAATATCCTTAACCAATAAATTTCTCTCTCCAGTCAACGTGAGTTTCTTCACATGCTCTTTTGCTTTATGAAAAACTTGAATTCTTCAAAATTTAACATATAAAGTAGCAAAATAAGGAACTCAATAAATAAAAAGACAACAAAATCTTGACACAATTACCTCTACCCTTCTTTTTGATGAGTTATTTCATTAAACCAAGAAGTTCCTTAGGACTCCAATCCCTACTTCCATTTTCAGTATACAATCACAGCTCTTGATTCTAGTCCAAAATGCAAAAGTTAACAACCAACTTGTTATAAAAAATTTCTTCTAACAAGCTACTAACAGGTCTTTTACCTAGCTTAACCACCATAATACCTTATGCTTTACATTATTAAGTTAGGCTGGAAAAAAAAATTAAAAATTAAATTCACTCTCAATTTCAGTATACTGTACAGTACTAACCTCAGGGAAGCAGCATGTGCTAGTCCATTTGGGAAATTGTCGGGAAATAATGCCATCAGAGATGTGATAGTACGAACAAGGGGGCCAACAGGACTGTGGTAGAAGAGTACCCTTCGTTCCAGTAGTACCAACTTGAATAATACCAAAATATTTCGGCCAAATATTCTCACAGCATCAGAAACATATACCCCTGTGTATGAAGTATTCATAAAAATTTACAATATATAAATATATAACTTTCTAAAAACAAATTTAAATCTTCATATATGAATTCATTACTTTAATTTAGCCTAATTTGTACAGAGTATGAAATTCCAAATATCATAATACAGTACCATGGAAGGGAAAAAACAAAGCACCTTCTCTCAGACAGTTGGTACACATGCAAACAGGGTTACCACTGGTTAATAGAATTAAAATGGTTTCCAAAGGAGCTTAGAGGTCAGAAGGAATCTAATCAAGTTCAAGTAATAGATTTCTGTGTAAAAAGCTAGAATTACTTTATCTAAATAAGATTATTTGTTTGTTTATTCAATAACCCATTACAGTACTTCAACTTAGCATTAATAACAATCAAGACTGGAGGACATAGAGCTACTTGATGCCAATCCTATAAAAGGAGCTTGAAGAGATTGGCAGAGCTCCTACGATAGTAAGGCATAAAAAACACTTGACTCTGACGATAAATGGGATCAAGATCTCAAATAACATCTTTTTGCAATACTTATGGATTTTGCTATTTACAGGATGATTGAAATGAAGAGATGGAATTGAATATACCGGCAGTGGGGAAATGCTGAGTAGAGGTACAGAAGATTTGTGAACTTTGGAACATTTCATAAGTGGTGTTGGTCGAGAAATCAATGGTGCTAACTCTGAAGTTGTAGGGATGGAACATGCTGGAGAAGAAGGTATAACATTGGGAATCCAAACTACCTGTGATGTTACCAGATCTAGGTATTTGGTACCATTACTAACAAATGATAAATTTCTTGTGAACAAACTTTCTGAAAGACTGGAGATCTGGAGATGGTACACTGACTATGCGTAAGCTAAACAAAGTAGAATCATCAAATAAACTTATAACATATTGCATACTAAGCTTCATTCGTCTACTTCTTTGTTTGGATTGGCTTTAGACTTTGCAAGAGAAGTTTGGATTAATACTTGAAAGATTTCTTGATGGTTAATAATTGTTGAATTTGAAGACTTGCAGAGAATACTTAGTAATAAAGGGAAAGAACAAATCCTATGGCAGAAAGGACTATAAGACACACTGTTTCATTTTAAGACTAAAATTGTGGAATGGACAAGATATATGAGGACAAGAAGAATGAAGAAAGAGTTGAGAATTGGCTTGGATAATCACCCTGAAAGGAAGAGTCATGGAACTGGGGGCTTTAGCTATGACATGTATTATGTTGCTTACTAAGATGCTGACATGGATGGGTTGAAGGATTTATTCTTGAGCTAAAAATTGAATGAAAGGTTTATTCGTGAGGTAAAATAAGGATTTAATCTTGAGGTAAGATAAGGAATTATTCTCAAGGTCAAAATTGATAGTAAGCTAAGTTACAGAAGCTGGATAGCCATATCAAAAGAAGCCAAACTAGACACAATGAAAGCAAAATGACAAAAGAAATGCAGGAAAGAATAAAAAGGTTAAAAAACCCTTAAGCAAAGGGACAATCAAGGTACAGTACAGTATTATATAAGTGATACCCTCCCTACAAGAACACTTATCCTGAGAAGATGGTTATAGAACAAACTTTAATCCAGATTATCAGGTGGCAGGGAGTAACTAAAAAAATAGAAAAGCTTTATAATCTTCTCTCATCTGCCAGAAGAAATTCAACAACTGGCTTATTTCTGCCAACTAGAAACTATGAGTAAATTAAAAAAGAAGTTTGTTTATTATATGGATATGGAAAATACAGTACAGCACTAAAAATTTCAGAAAGATATTTTATGTTCAGAAATAATAATTCTTCATAATTCAACATTTCATATCAAACTTTCTGGCTTAAAAAATTCATAAATCTCATTTAGTAATTCATCATCTATGCTCCTAGTCATAATTTTCTAAAAGCAAATCCTTGGATATCAATGATAATTTCCCTCTTCACAACTCACCACAAATAAATATTTACTGGTAAACTTTAAGAGAGACAATTAGGAAGTCTTTAGTACATTGCTGTGCAAATGTCCTTGGTGAGCAGATGGTATCCATTAATTAGATTTAGAAGCAATATGTTAAAATTTTCTTAAAATGCAATATCAAGGAGCAAAATTTGGATTTAGGTACCTTTATTGATATTGTCCCTCATATTTTAATGGAAGCATACAACATGCTAGTGACTGCCAATGCAAATCAAAAAGGTAAAATGTACAGAGTGAATAACAGAATAAACACTAAAGAGAGTATCATAAACAAGAAACAGGGTATTTTTGGGGAAAACAAAAAGAGTAAACTTTCTATACACAACCATTACCAAACATCACTAGTTAAACGATCAAATTCAATGAGAATCCATGCATACACTGCCCCTAAGTGAAACAAACACTCAAAACATCAAGCTTCTAGAAGCAAGATTTTTGTGCTAAGCCAGATTAAAACTGTTTAATAAAATGCAAACTTTAAGAATAAGAATGGAGGTAACTCTCAGGTGGTAAAACATAAAAAAACCAGCTCAGGATATGTAAAGCTAAAAAATAACTAAAAAAAAATCATTATTAAATTCTGCTAAGTAAATAAAATTTCAGCTCATCACGACCTGTTTTCCCTACAGGATAGAAAGTTTCGATCATGTCTGTTCAGATCACATGAAGTATTAGTAATCAGAGTGGTCCACACTTTAGTGAGCAGTAACAGTTGCTCTGCATCCTCGATAAATAACCATCATGCATGGCAGCTACTACCTAGATTATGAAATTGGTATTTACATGTTTTTGGAAATGTTTTCAGCCGAGCTGAAAGGGACATTGATTTCGTTAACCAGGTAGTTAACGACAGGTGGTGAGTGCAAGCGAGTAGCCCTGCCCACTTGCCTATAGAGGACTCTTCACTTTTGACCTTTGGCTCAAGAATGAGAGTGGTTGAGGTGGGAAGTTTAACTTTAAAGGACTCAGATTTGTTTAGGTAGGAAAAATATAAATAACTTTCTAAAATTTGTTCCTTGTTCCTACATGTATGCAAACATTTCATCCATTAAAATAGGAAGACTTACTAAATGGTGAGTCGGAAGACCCCCTAAAATCAAACTGGTTGGTTCTTATTCATCTCTGGTAGTGTCAGTCTATCTGGTCCTGTAAAGGAGCAAAAGAGATGACTCAAGCAACCCCCTATCCGTCCATCATATAAATGAATAGGCTGATAGGGCCTGGCCTGTACAAGAAGATCGGTATAGGGTCAAAGGAAGACTCCCTTACCTGAAGGGGAAAGCAGTCCAGAAAGATATGTCCATGATAATCCATGGGTTGGTTTATATTCCAAATTTGTCATTTATTCCGGCACTATATACAAATTTTACACTCTTTACGTAAAACTCACCCCATGGTGGGTGGAATTCCTAAAATCAACTGGCTGGTGACTGTCCTGAGGTGACACTCTCTGCTTCGTACAAGCTGTTTAGAGGGTGCCCTGACACCTCAGGATCCTATATGATGATGACTTGACCAAGTAAGCATAATTTTGGAGCCAAACTCCTCACTTAACCTGGACATTGCTCGACTCCAACTCTCTTTGAAAATGAGGACATAATAAATACATAAACTATTATCAGGTTACACAAAAGGGCATGGTACTCACCTGCAGTCAAAGGAGGTCAGCTTGCAAAGTTCCTCAGATGTTGAACCCCAAGAGAGAGAAAGATGAAATAGGAAGTGGCTAGTCGCTATCACATTCATCACAGACTTACTCGCAGGTAACACCTGCCCTCAACCAACAGCTAGGCTGCTTGTCCTACAAGGGAGCTGAGGTGTTATTGACCACATTTTATGCAGCCACCACAGGACCTAAGGTAAACGTAACCAGGTTCCTGTGGGTTATGTCTTGCATGTATTGAGCAGTGGATGTTGTTTGTTGTTTCCACACGCCCATTTGTAACACCTGTGTCACAGAGAAATTCTTTTGAATGCTGACACCCTTGACTTCATGAGCATAGGGATGATGGCTGGAAGCTGAGGAGCCTGGTTGCATGGCTCAATCAATTTTCTGTCTAACCCCGGATGATATAAAGTTCTTTGTAATCTTCCTCTGGTTCTCCCCATGCTCACCAAGAGTTTGCTGATCTGACGGTGGGCTCTGGAGGTTCTTTTTAAGCATACCTCCTTGCCCTCACAGGGCAGAGTAACAGTTGGTCTGGGTCATCTGTTACAGAAGAGACACACTCAATCTGGAAGAGCCTGACTCTACGATTCCAGCCAGATTTTGAGTCTTAGCTATAACTCAGAGATGAAACCGTGTGTCACTTGCCACCATCTCGGTAAATGGGCAATGTCATAGGACAGATCATATACCTCGTTGACTCTTTATTATTATTAATACTAGCCAAGCTAGAACCCTATTTGAAAAAGCAAGATGCTCTAATCCCAAGGGCTCCAACAAGGAAAAGTAGCCAAGTGAGGAAAGGAAACAAGGAAATGCCTCATTGAGATCTGATGATATTATGTCATACAGTCTGACAGCTTGCCTGACTGTCTGAGCAGTCTCTATCTTAAACGGGGTCTACTGGAAAGACTCGTTCAAGGTTGAGATATCACCTAACTTTGTCGCCAATCTCCGTAAAGCTTTGTTCCAAAAAACAAGAACGGCCAATGGACGAATCCAATTCTCATCAACGGAATCTTCCCGCGAACAAGAAAGGTGACCAAATCCTGTTGCCACTATCGGCAACTCTCCCCTTAAGTAAGAAGATTGCAAGACAATGGTTATTATCATTATTATTATTAATTTCTAAGCTACAACCCTAGTTGAAAAACCAAGGTGCTATAAGCCCAGGGGCTCCAACAGGGAAAATAGCCCAGTGAGGAAAGGAAACAATGCAAAATTAAATTATTAAGAGTAACAACATATGAAGGTTGCAAAGTGTTGGGGGCAGTTAAGGGAGTAGTAAAAAATAGAGGGTTGGGCATGAATGTAAAGAGAGTTCTATATGAGAAAGTGATTGTACCAACTGTGATGTATGGATCGGAGTTGTGGGGAATGAAAGTGATGGAGAGACAGAAATTGAATGTGTTTGAGATGAAGTGTCTAAGGAGTATGGCTGGTGTATCTCGAGTAGATAGGGTTAGGAACGAAGTGGTGAGGGTGAGAACGGGTGTAAGAAATGAGTTAACAGCTAGAGTGGAAATGAATGTGTTGAGGTGGTTTGGCCATGTTGAGAGAATGGAAAATGGCTGTCTGCTAAAGAAGGTGATGAATGCAAGAGTTGATGGGAGAAGTACAAGAGGAAGGCCAAGGTTTGGGTGGATGGATGGAGTGAAGAAAGCTCTGGGTGATAGGAGGATAGATGTGAACGAGGCAAAAGAGCGTGCTAGAAATAGGAATGAATGGCGAGCGATTGTGACGCAGTTCCGGTAGGTCCTGCTGCTGCCTCCGATGCCTTAGATGACCGCGGAGGTAGCAGCAGTAGGGGATTCAGCATTATGAAGCTTCATCTGTGGTGGATAATGTGGGAGGGTGGGCTGTGACACCCTAGCAGTACCAGCTGAACTCGGTTGAGTCCCTTGTTAGGCTGGGAGGAACGTAGAGAGTAGAGGTTCCCTTTTTGTTTTTGTTTCTTTGTTGATGTCGGCTACCCCCCAAAATTGGGGGAAGTGCCTTGGTATATGTATGTATGTATGTAACAACATAAAAATAAATATCTCCTTTATAAACTATAAACACTTTAACAAAACAAGAGGAAGAGAAATAAGATAGAATAGTGTGCCCGAGTGTACCCTCAACCAAGAGAACTCTAACCAAAGGCAGTTGAAGACCATGGTACAAAGGCTATGGCACTACCCCAGACTAGAGAACAATGGTTTGATTTTGGAGTGTCCTTCTCCTAGAAGAGCTGCTTACCATAGCTAAAGAGTCTCTTCTACCCTTACCAAGAGAAAAGTGGCCACTGAACAATTACAGTGCAGTAACCCATTGGGTGAAGAAGAATTATTTGGTAATCTTAGTGTTGCCAAGTGTATGAGTACAGAAGGGAATATATAAAGAATATGCCAGACTATTCGGTGTATGTGTGTATAGGCAAAAGGGAAAATGAACCGTAACCAGAAAGAAGGATCCAATGTAGTACCGTCTGGCCAGTCAAAAGACACTATAACTCTCTAGCAGTAGTATCTCAACAGGTGGCTGGTGCCCTGGCCAACCTACTACCTGGTTGGTGAAGGGTAACACTCCCTCGGAAGGGAAAGTTCCCTAACACCTGGTGGAGGTCAACTCTCACTTGGAAGGAAAAGTTGTCCAAGTCCTGAAGGCAGACCCCAGGGCTGGGCCCTCTGTTACCCGTCAGCAAGCTTTGTTCATGATGAAAGTCAGCATCGAGTGCTGCCTGTGAAATGTAGCCCTTCAAAGCCAGTTTCCGTGGGATCCCCTGACTGGAAATTCCGAAGGGAACCAATCTGCCACTGCTCTCATTCCTAGGCCAAAGTTGCAGGAATGAAAGTGAGCAGAAGCAGAGAGTGCTGCAGTAATCTGTAACACCCTCGGAACCATTCCTTAGCAGGGAGACCTGAAAGCCCAAAGGAAGGTAGGAGTTGCTGCTAGCAGCAAAGGAAGAAACTTACTTCAGAGGTGGGCGTCGTTGCTTTGCTAAGAGAAGCACCGGGATTCATACAAAAGAAAAGTTCGGAGTCACTATCTGAAAGAAAATATTAATTTTTAAAATTTTAGGCAAGTTGCTTTTAATCGTAAACTGGTTAAAAGGTTTTGACGGAAGAGTAAGATTACGTCATTACTTTACCGAGCCGAAATAAAAAGTAACGGCTGTTTATTAGTACAGGTGTGAGCAGGGTGGTTGGTCTAACCCTGCTACCCCTTCACTAACTAGCTGAGGGTAGTTACACCTCACCAAAGCGTTAACGGCAGGTTTCAGCAATTGCCAAAATAATGCTCCTCCGTAAAGAGTGTAAAGTTTGTATACTGTGTCAGAATATTTAAATTTGTAAAACTAATATAATTGAGTATTTCTCTAACTAGTTTATGAAGATAACTATGAAGGAAACAGATTAATGTTGGTAATTACAAAGTTATACATAGAAAATAATTGATACATTAATAAGTGTATGCTATGAGTTCAGTATGGTGGAAAGATTATTTATCTCCCATCATTGTTATTGAACACACTCATACTCGGGTGCCAATATTAAGAGAGATCATTATTCTTTTCAAATTAATTAGAAATGTACAGTAGCCTATGCTACTCACTTTTAAACTAAGGAAAAGGTGCACACCTTCAAATATGATTATAAATAAGGACAAATTTTAAGGAAACTGAGGAAAAAGTGTAAACCTTCAAATAAGATGAAAAATAAGGACAAATTTTAAGGAAACTAAGCCATGCACTCTCGTACATACAAAATCAAATTAACCATGATGCAGGAAAACACCTTAAAAATGGTGGGTGTCTTCATCCATTCATAAGAAAATTATCTATACTATACACTATTGAGTATTCCAAGACTGTAAATCATGCAGTATAATCAATAAGGTGCACAGCATAACTCTTACCATATTTGTCCTCATGGTCAACTAATAAAAGAGCTTTCATGAAAACTTATCATCAAATTATATCTTACTCATCAGTTTTAATAGTTCCATTAAAAGAATCCCCACAAATAGAATCCTTCACAAACCCTGAGTAACTATTATCAAATTCACTGATGTCAAATGTACAGGGAAATATTTTAAATATGACAAATTTGTAAGTAATTTGTATTTTTCCTAACAATACAAACCTGTAGCTATTTATAGGGGTATTACTTTTGGCAAAGCTGAAAGGCCAAGCCATTAGAATTTAGCGAGGGTTAACTAACCCTCCTGCTAGTTAGCAGGGGGTAGGGGGGTAGCTAGCTACCCCTCTCACTCGTACATCTGTGACTGTGCTTCACTTTACTTAGAGGTAGGACTTGGAAGGGGGACAGGGTTGGCGGCTAAGGTTTGTATAAATAGCTAAAGGTATGTATCGTTAGGAAAAATAGAAATTACTTACAAATTTGTCATTTGTTCCATAACTGGAATACAAACAAATGCTATTTATAAGAGTTGCCTTACCCATTAGGAAGGTGGATGTCCATGCCAATCTGGCATTTTGGCTCTACCCGAGGCTTCCTTATTTTATTTAGGTTAGAACAAAAAATAAGGAAACCCTAACACCTCACTAAACCATGCTAAGTATGGTTTGCAGCCTACACAAGCTGTGTGTTAAGATACTAGCAATGTGACTGTCAAAGTATAAGTTATTCCGAGTCCGTAGGAATTCACTGAGTTGACCAAGACATTCCCAATACCACCTCACCACGGTAAGGGGACGTAACAGTATTGACACAATACTAGGTTACACAAGGGAACAATCATTTACCTGCAGTGGTTGATTTCTAAGAGAGGGGAGGATGATGAAAAGAAAAAAGCCAGTCATTCCTTTTCATTCATTCAGACTAGAACTGGATAACCAGTGCTCTCAACATTCTGCTACTTGTCCATTAAGGAGCTTGAGGTATTAAAGCTGTTGTGCAGCCACTACAGGACCGATAGAGAACATATCGAGTCTCCTCCTGTGGGTTACGTCTTGCAGGTAATGGGTGGTGAAGGTCGTTTGACGATTCCACAAGTCTGCTGTTAGAACCTGCATCACAGAGTAGTTTCTTTTGAAGGCCAGGCACATAGCCATGCTCCTGACATTGTGCGCTCTGAGTCGATGTGTTGGAGGAGGGTCTGGATTCAGAGCATGGTAAAGACCCTTCGAATACAAGCAAAAATGGTGTTCTTTGTGATCCTCCTCTTATTGCTTCCAGTGCTGACGAAGAGCGAAGGCACTTGGGGATGAGCCGCTGCTGTTCTTTTGAGGTAGAGCCTCAAAATCCTTACTGGGCATCGTAAGAGATGATATGGGTCATCGGTTACAGAGCGGAGACTTGTTATCCGGAAGAAATTGAATCTAGGATGCGATATTCCCGGATTCTGGGTCTTGGCAACGAACTCAGGGACGAACCTGAAGCTTAACTTTCCCCATACGCTTGAATGGGCGATGTCATACGAGAAACCATGAAGTTTGCCGACTAGTTTGGCCGAGGCCAAGGCGAGTAGGAACACCGTCTTCCATGTGAGGTGGCGATCTGTTGCTTGGCGTAATGGTTGGTAAGGAAGTCTCTTTAGAGACCGAAGGACCCGAACCATGTTCCAAGGAGGGGTTACTTCTGACCGTTGATTTAATTCTGGGGAAAATTAGCAATCTATAATAAATAGAACTATCTTCTTTAGGTAAGATCTTTTCAAACTTGAGTAAACTTTAAGAACATTAGGAGAAGGCGGAAAAAATTTAGATTAACTCTAAGCTCATATGGGTTCCATATACAAAAACATATAAAAGATTATACTATGTGGATGGATCTGTATACAGCTTTTAATAGGGCTGCGGGCCAAAGAGCAATGAGCATCTGTTGACTTGAAAACAGGTAAAGTTCAAATTTCTCCTAAACTCATTCAAGGAATTATTTGCATCTTCTCTGTAGGATTCTTTATCCTGAACTTGTTGTTCTGTAATTAATAATTTTCAATACTATTCTGCAATATGTTACCAAGAGGAGACTAAATTGGTGGCATCTTAATGTCTTCGAATAGATGTGCAGAAGTCAAAGTTAAATGCTAAGTGCAAAAATGTTCCAGGACTGAAGTACTTTATATGGTCAGTTTCAGTGATGTAACCTTGGGTGAGTGAGAAACCATTTCATTTTCACATGCTGACACTTACTTACTGGAAGAATTAACAAATTCTTCACAAGCAGAGAATTGTTACAAGAGTACAGTGAGGAGGTAAACGCTTTCAATCAGAAAGAATATCACCCCATCATGGGCTATTTTCTACCCACATCAAGTCAGGATCATTATCTTCACTATGTCCAACTCTGAGTAAATAATCATATTCATTGTCCCTGTTCCCCATTTTTTCCACAGGCAAAAATGACCACTGTTATAAATCTGGTAATAGGTAACAAAAATATCAGTACAAAAGTTTACCAAAGGCACACTAATTAGCAGAACAATTGAATTTTCAACTTCCGATCATGTTCTGGGCAGATTTTCAACAAATCATTAACTAGTGCTTTCAGGTCAACCAGAATCAAGATGTCTGAAATACAACAGGATCAGAATGAAGATGTTCCAATTGTTACACCTATACTTGACTAAGTCTCAACCTGGTGTTTAGTTCTGAACTGTCTTCTCTCAATCAAAAAATTCCGAAACTAACTGGGAAGAGCCTTTTAAAGTGATGACGTTTTTGGATTCTATCTTTGTACCCGCCATGATTACACCGCGCGACACTTTCGAATTCCTCTACAGTGCCCTGTCGTTGGCAGGATACTCATCTTTTTTTCTAATTCAAGCTCTGATACCTTACATGACAACTGGATTAAAATTGAAAGGGCATCAAAAGCAGAGAGAAGTTCTAATCACTTTCAACACCTATCTTTAATAGGTTCCACAAAATTCTTGAATTCAGATAATTTTTCCAAGTGAACGTTTTTCTCTTTTTTGTGACAATCTTCATCTTTTAAGAAATTTCTAGCATATGATCCCCACTGCAGGGCACCGTCACTCCGCAATAAAAAAAAAAACTTAGTGATGAACTGAAGATACACAAAATACAGTACAAAAAATATTTGAAATAATGCATTGTACAAATACAACCTAACAATAAAAATTATGAGAAATAAATCTAGAAATAATTTGTATTTTTACGTTGCATTTTTCCACAGCGCGAGGGTAGCATACCTGGCCCAAAGGCATGTGTTATCACCCTGACCAAGGATCCAAAGCATGGTTGCTTGCTGATAGAGGCACTGTCCAAAGGTTCCCTTGAAGGGAAAGAAGCCGAAGGGTCTCTCCAAGGAGTCTTCACCTCCAAGGAGGAAGACTTTAGAAGCGTCGATTGAAAGAATGTCAAATCCTTCCTAAGGTCTGACAGCTTTGGGATTTTAAATACCTGTGGCTTGCCCTTTCCCTCCTTCCTCGGCAGTCGCACTGTTATACGTTTGTGAGGAGGGGAATTAGACGATGTTGAACGATGGTGAGGAATCTTCCCTTTCCTCGGTGAGAGAACCAAAGTTCTCGGTGCAGATGACCTGGAAAGGCTCTTACTTTTATGTTCCTACTGCTGGGAGGTAGATGATGTTGGTGATCAGCGCATGACTGATGGTGACTACTCACCTTAGTCTGCAACCCATGGGAGAGCCGTTGGGCAACCGATGGTTGCTGACGCGTTGGTTTGGTAAACGCTGGTGTGTTGGCAAGCGCTGAAGCATCGGCAAGCACTGACTTGTTACCTGACGCTGATGCACTGCTAATGGGCGTTGGTGCAATCGCGAGCGTAGACGCTATGGCGAGCATGGACGCGTTGGAGATCGATGAGATGGCGCTAGGTCAACTGTCACCACACGACGAGAGGGTTTATGATTAACCGACGATCGGTGAGCTGGCGATCAACTAGCTGTTGGTGAGCAGCGAGGTGAAAGCTGCCTCAGCGAATGGCGGGGTTGACGCATTGGTGACGTTAGGAAAGTCGTAAAATGACACTACGGGGAAAAATGATTGAATGATCAGGGAGTCAGCGAACAGCAATCCCTGGATCGTCGAGAGGGAGAAGAACTAACAGGAAAAGGAGGGTGAGCAGTCAATTGACAAGCTGGGAATCGGCGAGCAGTCGGTTGGTGAGCAGCAGGTGGATGACCAGGAGCCTGACGAGCAGGAAATTGCTGAGCAGGAGCCTGACGAGCAGGCAATCGCTGAGCAGGAGCCTGATGAGCACTCAATCGCTGAGCAGGAGCATGATGAGCAGGCAACTGCTGAGCAGGAGATCGGCGAGCAAGCGATTGATGAGCAGTTAGTCGGCGAGAGGCCGAACGCTGAGCTGGTGAAGGGATGTGGCCTTTGGAAGGGCAAACATCCCCAGAAGAGGATTGCGTTCACTGACAAGCGGACGAGTCTGTTGAACCAGGCGAAGTTCGGGAACCAGTAGAGGCAGGACGAGAAGGCACCTCTAAGGAGATGAGCTGCGGTGATGAAGCTGAAGTACTGAAGTCACCTTTTCGCCGAATGCGAAGGAGAACCTCTAAGGCGAGCGGGATTACAAGCATGGCGGGGTTTATGACCACGTTGACGATGCACCTTAGGGGTAGGAGGATCAGCAGCAGGCCTCTGAAGAGGAGTCTCTATGAGTGGCCTCTCTAACAAACGAGAGAGGGGAACACTCACAGGACCTTTGCCTTAGACTTTGCTCCACCCCTGAAGGATGTTCAGCAAGAGGGGGAGCGCAGTCGTCGGCAGCGGCGGAAGAAGCAGAAGAAGCAGGAACAGAGTCTGCTGGCAGGGCAGCAGACGAGTCTTCTGACACAATGACTCCAACCAGGGTCAACGGGTCAACATTCAACGCTGCAGCTCAGCGCCCCTATGAAGCAACTGAAGCAGAGCCCCCTTGGAGTGAGGGCCGGCCAAACCCAGGGATGGCCAAACCTGTAAAAAGTCAGAGATAGATATGGAATCCCTAGGGGGTAGAGCCGGCACTGCTTTGCTATGGGAAGCAACACTGTCTCTCGAGGACCGAGGTTGTCTCGGAGTTAAATGGCCTATGCTACAAACTTGACGGTTCCCCAGAGGAAACCGTTCAAGCAGGAGCTTTGGAGGAAGGTCGGGAAGCAGAAGAAGAAGCCTTGGGTTTCTTTTCCTTCAAAGTGACCTTTGAAGGAGAAGAATCCCGCTTGGCCTTCTTCTTTTGTCGACACCCAAACTTTTCCCTCTGGGAGGAAAAACACTCCCGGAATTTAACACACTTGTTACTTTTGTCACATCGTTGCTCCCTGCAGGCCAGGCAAAGACGGTGAGGTTCGATGTTCTCCTCAAGACATAAAAGTACCGCAGATGCAGCCAATGGGACCAGGGCAGGTACGCATGACCAGCAGGAAGGCTCAGACACACACACATTGAAAGAAAAAGACAAAAAGCAAAGATTAATGGCAGTCCAAAATATCAGTGAGGAGGAAGAGCAGCAACATCCGTTCTCCATTCGAGCCAAAAGCAAAGTGAAGCACAGTCACGGGTGTGTGAGTGAGAGGGGTAGCTAGCTACCACCCCTAACCCCCACTAACTAGCAGGATGGATAGTTAATAATCGCAAAATTCTAATGGCTTGGACTTTCAGCTTCGCCGAAAGTAATACCCATATAAATAGTGTTGTTTTGTATTCCAGTTATGGAACAATTGTTCCTTTGTACTAATTATTTGAGAATGCATATACAGTAGATACTTTTAACAAATATCACTAATTACATATTAAGATTTAAGCTTACCATGACTCAATTTATCCCTCCAGTTTGTCGTATTCAGGTCATGGTACAAACCTTCCAAGTCTTGGACATCTGAAAAATCTGCACCTTTGAAGTAAACCTTCGTGGTCACTTGTAGACGTTCCTGTAATAGTCACTTGTGTTAGGGGCTCTGAGTTATAATTGCAATGATTCAGAAAGCTTAAATAGTCAAATCTTTTCAAACGAAATGTGACTATTTAATTCCTGAAGGATGTTGGAAAATATAATACACATTGTAGCAGACTAGCATTTTAGGTTAAGAAAAACAATTACACTATTTTCTTAAAAAAAATGTATGGATACAAGTTTACAGAAAAATGATACTCTGTTCATAAGTGAATTACTTTATTTGCTTCTTGCATGAATACCTTTAAATTTATACTGTACATCATTCCTTAACCCACTGAGCACCAATCTATCACTTCTCAATCCTCCAAGTGCCAATAACAAGCCTTACCCCACTGAGCACCAATAAAAACTAACTCAATGAGCATTGATAGATCACTCCTTAACCTACTGAGGAACATTAGAAAACTCCTTAATTCAATGAGTGACAACAGATCACTCCTTACCACACAAAACACTATTACATCCATTCTTAACCCCCAAACATTGATAGTTTAATCCTAAAATCCCTCCAGTGGCAATAGATCTCTACTTAACCCACTAGCCAATATAGCAGGCCTTAACACACTGAGAGCCAATAGATCACTACTTAATACACTGAGCAATGATACATGACTTCTTAATATGAAAAATTCGGAGATCATTTGTATTTTCCTCTAACTAATACAAACCTGGAGTTATTTATGTGGATATACTTTTGGCAGAGGTGGAAGGTAGCCATTAGACTAAAAGTGCAAGGTGGCAACCCTACCTAACCACTGTAGTGGGTAGGTAGGAAGTGGCTGGGGGGTACCCAGCCACCTATATCTACTCACACATTGGTGAACTGTCACTTTTTGATTGCAGGCAAGACTTATCAGAGGACAGGTGATGGCAGGACAATTTATATAAACAACTCCAGGTATGTATTAGTTAGGGAAAAATACAAATTATCTCCAAATTTATCATTTGTTCCCATACTAACAAACCTTGCATTATTTATGTGGATGACACTCACCCTTAGATGGGTGGTAAATCCGACTACTTGCTTAGTCATTGACCCGGGTTTACCTAGTACAGTATTAGGCTGTAATCAAGGTAAACCTAGCCACTTTGCTTATCAATGCAAAGTGAGAATGATAGCAGCCTGAACAATAGAAGTATTTGTGAGAGATAGCATATGAACATCTAGGTAAGAATGTTCCGAGTTTTTAAATAGGAACCTTACACAGATAAATAGACGTTTCGCAATGCATACCTCACGGGAAGCATGGGGGACGTGTACAAGTATATAAATTTTAAAACTATACTAGGTTACACAAGGGAAATGGTTATTACCTGCAGAGGTTAAAGCCGGCTTGCAGAGGGACCCATGGCACTGTACCCCCAAGGGAGGGGAAGATGAAGAAAGGAAAAGGCCAGGCATATTTTCGTTCATCCCAGACTTGACCTTGGTAATCAATGCCCTCAATCATCTGCTACTTATCCAATAAGGAGCCCGAGGTATTATTTAAACCACCTATTATGCAGCTATCACAACCCGATAGTAAATGTATCGAGTCTCCTGTGGGTCACGTCTTGTAGATAGTGAGCAGTGAAGTTGGTCTGATGCTTCCATACGCCCCCTTGTAATAACTCCAACACTGAGTAATTGCACTTGAATGCCAGGGACTTACTGATGCCCCTGACATCGTGCGCTCTAGGTTTTTGAGCTAGAGGAGGGTCAGGATTCAGAGCATTGTGTCGAACTCTGCTAATCCAGGCTGAAATAGTGTTTTTGTAATCCACCTCTTAATCCAACCTAAACTAACAGATAATGTTAGTCAGGGCCAAGTTGCGTTTAAGATAATATCTCAAACTCCTCACTGGGCATAGTAACAATTGATCTGGGTCATTGGTTACAGAATAAATACTTAATCTGAAAGGGCCTGAATCTAGGGTCCAGTACCCCAGGATTTTGAGTCTTTGCAATGAACTCAGGGACGAAGCCGAGTGTCACCTCCCCCCATCCCCTTGGATGGGTGGTGTCGTATGACAGCCCATGAGGTTCACTAACTCTCTTTGCTGAAGCTAAAGCAAGTAAGAACGCTGTCTTCAAAGTGAGATTACGATCTGTTGGATGGCGTAATGGTTCGTAGCGAGGTCCTTTTAAAGATCTCAAAATGCGAACCACATTCCAAGGAGGAAGTCTTATCTATGACTGGGGGCAAGTGATCTCAAAACTCTGTATGAGTAAGGAAAGCTCCAGCGAAGAGGAAAGGTCTACTCCTTTCAGTCTGAAGGCGAGGCTTAAGGCTGAGCAAAAGCCTTTCACCGCCGAGACCAAAAGGAGTTTTTCCTCCCGAAGGTATACAAGAAACTCAGCTATTACTAGAATAGTGGCATTGAGTGGAGAGATATTCCTTCCACGACACCAACCACAAAAGACTGTCCACTTTGTCTGATATACAAAGGCAGAGGACTTTTGCAAGTAACCAGACATTCTTCTTGCAACTTGTGGCAAAATGCCTTATTGAGAGAGAAGATGCCGGATAGTCTCCAGGCGTGAAGTCGTAGAGACAAGATGGTCTTGTGAAAGATGTTTGCATGTGATTGTTTAAGTAGATCTGGTTATGGAGGTAGTTCTCTCGGGAGATCTACTAGAAGTTGCAGAAGATCAGGAAACCATTCTGCATGATGCCATAGTTGAGCTATGAAGCTCATCATTAAGTTTTTGGATGCACTGATCCTATTGAGCAATTTTCTCATCAGACAGAATGGGGGAGTAGGCAGTAGGTTGGCCAGGGCACCAGCCACCCGTTGAGATACTAACGCTAGAGAGTTATGGGGTCTCTGACTGGCCAAACAGTACTACATTGGATCTTTCTCTCTGGTTACGGTTCATTTTCCCTCTGCCTACATATACACCGAATAGTCTGGCCTATCCTTTACATATTCTCCTCTGTCCTCATACACCTGATAATACCGAGATTACCAAACAATTCTTCTCTCAAGGGGTTAACTACTGCACTGTAATTGTTCAGTGGCCACATTCTCTTTGGTAAGGGTAGGAGAGACTCTTTAGCTATGGTAAGCAGCACTTCTAGGAGAAAGACACTCCAAAATCAAACCATTGTTCTGTAGTCTTGGGTAGTGTCATAGCCTCTGTACCATGGCCTTCCACTGTCTTGGGTTAGAGTTCTCTTGCTTGAAGGTACACTCAAGCACACTATTGTATTTAATTTCTCAACCTCCTGTTTTGTTAAAGTTTTTATAGTTTATATAGAAAATATTTATTTAATGATATTGTTCTTAAAGTTTTATATTTTTCCTTGTTTCCTTTCCTCACAGAGCTATTTTCCCTGTTAGAGCCCCTGGGCTTATATCACTGTGCTTTTCCCAATAGGGTTGTAGCTTAGCAAATAATAATAATAATAATAATGTCAATAGTGTCCCACCATTGTTTGAATGCATCTTGCTATAGAGCCTGAAGGTCAAGGACCAGAGAACAGTACAGCGGGGGGCCTGAAGTTCAGGGACGTTGCAAACAGGTCCACTGTCGGGGGAACCCCACAAAGTCAGGACTTTGTTGGCTATCAGAGGATCCAAAGACCATTCAGAGCCCACTATCTGAGTCACTCTGCTCAGATTGTCTGCTAGCACATTCTTCTTGCCCGGAATGCAGCGAGCTCATAGGGACACCGAATGTTCTTCTGACTATCGTAGAATCTCTACTACAAGATGGCATAAGGGCTGCGAAAAAGTACCGCCTTGTTTGTTTATGTAAGCCACCACTGTGGTGTTGTCGTTCATCAACACCACAGAGTGGCCCGCCAGCAACTGATGGAATTGACGGAGAGCTAGAAAGGTTACTCTCATTTCCAAGAGGTTTATGTGCTGGTACCTTTTGGACTTGGACTATAGGCCTGAGACTGTGTGCTGCAGCAAGTGGGACCCCCATTCTTCTTTTGATGAGTGTGTGGAGCAACAAGTCCGGAGGAGGGACAAGAAAATCTTGCCCTTTGCAAAGGTTTTGTCTACTACCCACCATGGTAGGTCCAACACTTGGTCCTGGGTAATAGGAACTAGAATGTCTGGGGAGTGGGAGTGTTGGTTCCACACAGACTTCAGCTGCCATTGCAGGGATCTGATCCTGAGGCAGCTGTTTGGAACTAAACGGAGTAGGGAAGTTAGGTGACCAAGGAGACATAACCATTATCAGGCTGGTAAGTCTTCCTGTATGAGGAAGGGTCTCGACATATCTCTAAGCTTGAGTACTCTACCGTCTAATGGAAAAAACTTTCTGTTTGTTGGTGTCTATGATAATACTGAGATAAACCAGTCTATGGGATGGAAGCAGCGATGACTTCGCAAGATTTATCATGATTCCCAGATCTTGACAAAACTCTAGAAGCTGTCTCGGTGATGAAGGTTCATCTATGAGACTGCTAGAATCAGCCAATTGTCCAGGTACCTTAAGAGACACATGCCGTTCTTGTGAGCCCAAGATGCCACTAGGCCAAACACCCTGGTAAAGATCTAAGGTGATGTTGCAAAATCAAAACAGAGAACTTTGAACTAGTATCACTTGTCTTTGTTTATAAATCTAAGATACTTCCTTGAAGACAGATGGATTAGGATCTTGAAGTATGTGTCCTGGAGATCCAATGTGCACATGAAGTCCCTTGTTCTTACCGCTAGGATGACCGTGTCTGCCGTCTCCATCCTAAAAGGAGTTTGTTCGACAAACTTGTTCAGTGGCGACAGATCTATGACTGATCTGCAGCCCTCAGATACCTTTTTCACAAGAAAGAATAGACTGTAGCAATTGGCCACATTACCCCAGTCATTGATGGCAGGTCGGGAAACACCGAGATTTGATGGAGCTACCGTGGAGCGTAACTCCAGGTCGTGCGACCCATAGGAATCCACGTGACGAGGACCCTGAGGTACATCGTCACCAAACCCTGTAAGAGGATGGACACCCACAGGATGAGGGCTACGAGAATTCAAAGGTTCAGTGTAGCGCTACTCGCGTGAGCCAGACGGCTCCACGCGACGAGAGTACGAAGACTCTCTGTCATGAGAGCAAAACTCAGCATTACGAGGGTCACGAGAACCAACAGGTCCAGCACGATCGCACGAGCTCATAGGATTTGCTCGACTAGTAGAGGACTCTCAGCTACTAGAACCCGAAGGTTCAGCGTAGCGTCCGACACGAGAGCCCGAACACTCAACGTAACCGGTGTTGCGAGACCCAAAAGGGTCAGCGCAATGGGACCAAAGGCTCAGCGTGACGAGAGGCACAAGAGCGCGAAGGGTCAGCGTAACCAGGGTTGCAAGACCCCGAAGGGTCAGAGCAACTGGAAACCGAGGTTTCCCTGACACAAGAGCCCGAAGGCTCAATTTGACGAGAGGCATGAGAGCCTGGGGGCTCAGTGTAACTGGGGTTGCGATATCCTGAAGGGTCAACACAACAGGAAACCAAAGTTTCCCTGCCATGAGACCCCAAAGGATCAGCATGACAGGAGGTACAAGAGCCCGGGGGCTCAACGTAACCAGGGTTACAAGACCCCGAAGGGTATATGTAATGGGAGACCGAGACCTCCCTGCCACGAGGACCTAAAGGTCCGGCGTGACTGATGGCATGAGAGCCCGAAGGCTCAACGTAACCACAGTTGTGAGAGCTCGAAGGCTCAGCGTAACTGGAACCAGGAGGTTCCAAGTCGCAAGACCCCGAAGGTTCAGCACAACAGAGGCCCGAAGGACTCCTAGGGTCATGAGAACCAGCAGGATCAACATGACGAGGGTCCGAAGGGTGATCGTCACGAGACTCCAAAGGGTGATCGTCACGAGACCCCAAAGGGTGATCGTCACGAGACCCCAAAAGGGTGATCGTCACGAGACCTCAAAGGATGATCGTCACGAAACACCAAAGGGTGATCGTCACGAGACCCCAAAGGGTGATCGTCACGAGACCCCAAAGGGTGATCGTCACGAGACCCCAAAGGGTGATCGTCACGAGACCCCAAAGGGTGATCGTCACGAGACCCCAAAGGGTGATCGTCACGAGACCCCAAAGGGTGATCGTCACGAGACCCCAAAGGTTGATCATCACTAGACCCCGAAGGGTCAATGTGAGGAGAACCAGCATGTTCAAAGACACGTCTCCTTACAGCCCAAGGAGGAGAATGTCCAGGATGGAGAGGGGTCACAAACCCTTCCACCCTACAAACCTCTGGAGAGGAACGTAGAGCAGACTACCCGAAGCAAAAACTGTTCCAGCTCGAGAGCTACCTCCCCCGAAGGGAAGGTTTGTTCTCCCGAAGAACATCACTTAAAACAAGGCTCTCCCATAGAGCCACTGGGCCGAACCTCTCCCTATGCGTCCACAAAAGGAGGTTCAACCTCCAAAGAGGAAGGAGATGACCACCCTCTCTCCGCTCCCAACTGAAGGAGTTCGAACAGAACTTCCTTCGAGAGGGGACCATCGTCGATTAGCAATGGCCAAAAGGATGTAATATCCGAGAAAGGGCAGGCGCTCCCTGCGGGAAGGGAAGGAGCAGATTTGCTAGGGGAGTCAATGCCTTCACCTATCCAACAGGGTTGACCTGGAGTCACAAGCCCTGCGCTGCTACTCGGCCGTACACCGGAAGGGCCCTGCAGGGGAGCAGCTTTAGAAAGAGATTGGGGAAGAAGCAGCTCACAATTTCTTCGACTTCGAGGAAGACCCCAAAGACAAAAAATCGCGCTTAAACTTCTTTTTCCTCCTACGCCCAAACCTCTCCCACTGGGAGGCAGGCCACTCATGACACTGATCACAGGTGTCGTCCTATGAACACCGATGGCCTCGGCAAGCGGGTCACAGGAGGTGAGGGTCCGTCTCAATGGACAATATGAAGGTACTGCACATGCGGCCCTCGGGACCAGGACGTGTCCCCATATCGGGACTGCAGTCACACACGCACCTGCAACGAGGAAAACAAAAATGGTATTTCTATGATAAAATTGATTTTTAAATGTACTTACCTGGTAGTTACATATATATAGCTTAAATCCCGCGTTTCGTCGTGCGCACGGCAGAAATTCAAATTTCGCGGCAATCGCCACCATGACAGTAGGTGGTCATACATGAGCGCCATCTCTCATAGGTTACTAGAACCATTCCCAACATTCCTCAGAAATTCCATACCCCTGTTTTCAGAGGGGAGGAGGGAGGGCCCTTTTATATATGTAACTACCAGGTAAGTATATCTAAAAATTAATTTTATCATAAAAATAACATTTTTAAATATGTAACTTCCCTGGTAGTTACATATATATAGCTGATTGACACCATTGGTGGCGGATAGAAAACCTCATCCCATCGGGAATTCGTATAATTATTAATAGCTACAATTAGTAGTACTAATAATCTGGTTCTTACCTGATAAGGAAGCTGGCTTCATAGTTATTCTGCCTCATTTGCCTGCATTCCTTAAGAGACTCAGCAATCCATCCAGGGGGCTGTAAAAGTCTCTGTGGGGCTGCCACAAGGTCCTCAACCTTAGCGTGGCTAGACCTCATCCCTTACTACCCTGGCATAGCCATGGATAATGATTCTGACCACCTACTCCAAAGTTAAAAACACACATCATAAAGCACTAACTTAACTTGCATCCCAGACTGTGGAAGGCTGCAACAACCTTCACAGACAGCCTGTGAACACAAGTACAAGAAAAAAGCAAAGGTATATAATTAAAAAGGTTATAGGGAAGAGGCAGTAGACCCTTCTCCAACTACGACGCTGGAGGTAACGTACGGACCCAGGGAACAACAATCTTCATATTGTGTCTGGACATCCTTGAGATAACAGTCTGTGAAGATTGATTTACTTCGCCAGAAAGTAGCCTCCAAAATTGACTTCATTGACCTATTGTGCTTGTAAGCCATAGAGGTTGCTACAGCTCTAACCTCGTGTGGTTTTACCTTAAGGATAGGGAAAACTTCTTACTTCACAATTCTGGTGTTTCCCTTATCAAATCCTTAATGAAAAAAGCCAGGGTATTCTTTGATAAAGGCAAAGAGGGCTTTTAATTGACCATCAGAGGCTGTCTGCTTGTCCTCTCAGGTATTTGGACACGTGCAGATAAAAATTTTAGAGCTCTCACTGGACAAAGGCCTCTTCTTTTCCCGTCCAATTAAGTGAGATAGCTCTGGGATGGTAAAAGATCTTGGCCAAGGTCAATAAGGATTCTCGTTTTTGGCGGGAAAGCCTAGGTGAAGGGAGCAAACTGCATTGTCTCCATTAAAGCCCACCTTCTTGCTGATGGCTTATAACTCTCCTATTCTTTGGCTGTAGCCAATGCAATTAGGAATAGAGTCTTTTTGGTAAGATCCTTCCAAGAAGCCTTGAACAGGGGGTTCAAACCACTTGAGGTAAAAAAGGCTAGAACTACATCCAGAATCCAAGAGGGGGTTGGATTATCCTTTCTCTTAGCGGTCTCATAAGTTCTAATGAGATTCGAGAGTTCCTTGTTACCTGACCCATCAATGTGTCTGTGACGAAAGACGGAGGCTAACATGCTGCGGTAACCCTTGATGGTAGGTACAGCCAGCTTCTCTTTTCTTCGCAGATGCAACAGAAAGTCTGTTATTTGGGCTATGGAGGTACTGGTAGAGGAAAGTTTGTTAGTCCTGCACCATTCTCTAAACACGTCCCACTTAGATTGATAAACTCTAAGAGTGGATGTCCTTCTAGCTCTCGCGATAGCTCGCGCAGCTTCCCTTGAAAAGCCCTTCGCTCTTGCCAGCTTTTCGGTAGTAGAAAAGCAGTCAGATTGAGAGCGGGGAGATTCTGATGGTACCTCTCTATGTGTGGCTGTTTGGGTAGATCAAACTTGGTAACATTCTGGGGGTATCTACCAGCCACTCCATCACCTCTGCAACCCAAGGTCTCATGGGCCAAAATGGAGCTATCAGGGTCATGCAGGCGTTGTGCGATTCCTTGAACTTTTTCAGGACTCTGTCCAAGATCATGAATGGTGGAAAAGCGTACACGTTTAGGTCCCTCCAGTCCAAGAGAAAAAACGTCCACTGCAGCTGCTTCCTGGTCTGGAACTGGAGAGCAATAAACTGGCAACCTCTTTGTCAACTGTGTAGCGAAGAGGTCTATCGAGGGTTGACCCCACAACATCCAAAGGCTGGTGTACACCTCGTGATGTAGGGTCCACTCTGTAATAAGGACTTGTCTTCCTCTGCTGAGAAGGTCCGCCCTGACGTTCTTTTCCCTTTCTATGAAGCGAGTTATCAGGGTTATGTCTTCTTTTCCCGTCCAATTAAGTGAGATAGCTCTGGGATGGTAAAAGATCTTGGCCAAGGTCAATAAGGATTCTCGTTTTTGGCGGGAAAGCCTAGGTGAAGGGAGAAAACTGCATTGTCTCCATTAAAGCCCACCTTCTTGCTGATGGCTTATAACTCTCCTATTCTTTGGCTGTAGCCAATGCAATTAGGAATAGAGTCTTTTTGGTAAGATCCTTCCAAGAAGCCTTGAACAGGGGGTTCAAACCACTTGAGGTAAAAAAGGCTAGAACTACATCCAGAATCCAAGAGGGGGTTGAATTATCCTTTCTCTTAGCGGTCTCATAAGTTCTAATGAGATTCGAGAGTTCCTTGTTACCTGACCCATCAATGTGTCTGTGACGAAAGACGGAGGCTAACATGCTGCGGTAACCCTTGATGGTAGGTACAGCCAGCTTCTCTTTTCTTCGCAGATGCAACAGAAAGTCTGTTATTTGGGCTATGGAGGTACTGGTAGAGGAAAGTTTGTTAGTCCTGCACCATTCTCTAAACACGTCCCACTTAGATTGATAAACTCTAAGAGTGGATGTCCTTCTAGCTCTCGCGATAGCTCGCGCAGCTTCCCTTGAAAAGCCCTTCGCTCTTGCCAGCTTTTCGGTAGTAGAAAAGCAGTCAGATTGAGAGCGGGGAGATTCTGATGGTACCTCTCTATGTGTGGCTGTTTGGGTAGATCAAACTTGGTAACATTCTGGGGGTATCTACCAGCCACTCCATCACCTCTGCAACCCAAGGTCTCATGGGCCAAAATGGAGCTATCAGGGTCATGCAGGCGTTGTGCGATTCCTTGAACTTTTTCAGGACTCTGTCCAAGATCATGAATGGTGGAAAAGCGTACACGTTTAGGTCCCTCCAGTCCAAGAGAAAAAACGTCCACTGCAGCTGCTTCCTGGTCTGGAACTGGAGAGCAATAAACTGGCAACCTCTTTGTCAACTGTGTAGCGAAGAGGTCTATCGAGGGTTGACCCCACAACATCCAAAGGCTGGTGTACACCTCGTGATGTAGGGTCCACTCTGTAATAAGGACTTGTCTTCCTCTGCTGAGAAGGTCCGCCCTGACGTTCTTTTCCCTTTCTATGAAGCGAGTTATCAGGGTTATGTCTTCTTTTCCCGTCCAATTAAGTGAGATAGCTCTGGGATGGTAAAAGATCTTGGCCAAGGTCAATAAGGATTCTCGTTTTTGGCGGGAAAGCCTAGGTGAAGGGAGAAAACTGCATTGTCTCCATTAAAGCCCACCTTCTTGCTGATGGCTTATAACTCTCCTATTCTTTGGCTGTAGCCAATGCAATTAGGAATAGAGTCTTTTTGGTAAGATCCTTCCAAGAAGCCTTGAACAGGGGGTTCAAACCACTTGAGGTAAAAAAGGCTAGAACTACATCCAGAATCCAAGAGGGGGTTGGATTATCCTTTCTCTTAGCGGTCTCATAAGTTCTAATGAGATTCGAGAGTTCCTTGTTACCTGACCCATCAATGTGTCTGTGACGAAAGACGGAGGCTAACATGCTGCGGTAACCCTTGATGGTAGGTACAGCCAGCTTCTCTTTTCTTCGCAGATGCAACAGAAAGTCTGTTATTTGGGCTATGGAGGTACTGGTAGAGGAAAGTTTGTTAGTCCTGCACCATTCTCTAAACACGTCCCACTTAGATTGATAAACTCTAAGAGTGGATGTCCTTCTAGCTCTCGCGATAGCTCGCGCAGCTTCCCTTGAAAAGCCCTTCGCTCTTGCCAGCTTTTCGGTAGTAGAAAAGCAGTCAGATTGAGAGCGGGGAGATTCTGATGGTACCTCTCTATGTGTGGCTGTTTGGGTAGATCAAACTTGGTAACATTCTGGGGGTATCTACCAGCCACTCCATCACCTCTGCAACCCAAGGTCTCATGGGCCAAAATGGAGCTATCAGGGTCATGCAGGCGTTGTGCGATTCCTTGAACTTTTTCAGGACTCTGTCCAAGATCATGAATGGTGGAAAAGCGTACACGTTTAGGTCCCTCCAGTCCAAGAGAAAAAACGTCCACTGCAGCTGCTTCCTGGTCTGGAACTGGAGAGCAATAAACTGGCAACCTCTTTGTCAACTGTGTAGCGAAGAGGTCTATCGAGGGTTGACCCCACAACATCCAAAGGCTGGTGTACACCTCGTGATGTAGGGTCCACTCTGTAATAAGGACTTGTCTTCCTCTGCTGAGAAGGTCCGCCCTGACGTTCTTTTCCCTTTCTATGAAGCGAGTTATCAGGGTTATGTCTTCTTTTCCCGTCCAATTAAGTGAGATAGCTCTGGGATGGTAAAAGATCTTGGCCAAGGTCAATAAGGATTCTCGTTTTTGGCGGGAAAGCCTAGGTGAAGGGAGAAAACTGCATTGTCTCCATTAAAGCCCACCTTCTTGCTGATGGCTTATAACTCTCCTATTCTTTGGCTGTAGCCAATGCAATTAGGAATAGAGTCTTTTTGGTAAGATCCTTCCAAGAAGCCTTGAACAGGGGGTTCAAACCACTTGAGGTAAAAAAGGCTAGAACTACATCCAGAATCCAAGAGGGGGTTGGATTATCCTTTCTCTTAGCGGTCTCATAAGTTCTAATGAGATTCGAGAGTTCCTTGTTACCTGACCCATCAATGTGTCTGTGACGAAAGACGGAGGCTAACATGCTGCGGTAACCCTTGATGGTAGGTACAGCCAGCTTCTCTTTTCTTCGCAGATGCAACAGAAAGTCTGTTATTTGGGCTATGGAGGTACTGGTAGAGGAAAGTTTGTTAGTCCTGCACCATTCTCTAAACACGTCCCACTTAGATTGATAAACTCTAAGAGTGGATGTCCTTCTAGCTCTCGCGATAGCTCGCGCAGCTTCCCTTGAAAAGCCCTTCGCTCTTGCCAGCTTTTCGGTAGTAGAAAAGCAGTCAGATTGAGAGCGGGGAGATTCTGATGGTACCTCTCTATGTGTGGCTGTTTGGGTAGATCAAACTTGGTAACATTCTGGGGGTATCTACCAGCCACTCCATCACCTCTGCAACCCAAGGTCTCATGGGCCAAAATGGAGCTATCAGGGTCATGCAGGCGTTGTGCGATTCCTTGAACTTTTTCAGGACTCTGTCCAAGATCATGAATGGTGGAAAAGCGTACACGTTTAGGTCCCTCCAGTCCAAGAGAAAAAACGTCCACTGCAGCTGCTTCCTGGTCTGGAACTGGAGAGCAATAAACTGGCAACCTCTTTGTCAACTGTGTAGCGAAGAGGTCTATCGAGGGTTGACCCCACAACATCCAAAGGCTGGTGTACACCTCGTGATGTAGGGTCCACTCTGTAATAAGGACTTGTCTTCCTCTGCTGAGAAGGTCCGCCCTGACGTTCTTTTCCCTTTCTATGAAGCGAGTTATCAGGGTTATGTCTTCTTTTCCCGTCCAATTAAGTGAGATAGCTCTGGGATGGTAAAAGATCTTGGCCAAGGTCAATAAGGATTCTCGTTTTTGGCGGGAAAGCCTAGGTGAAGGGAGAAAACTGCATTGTCTCCATTAAAGCCCACCTTCTTGCTGATGGCTTATAACTCTCCTATTCTTTGGCTGTAGCCAATGCAATTAGGAATAGAGTCTTTTTGGTAAGATCCTTCCAAGAAGCCTTGAACAGGGGGTTCAAACCACTTGAGGTAAAAAAGGCTAGAACTACATCCAGAATCCAAGAGGGGGTTGGATTATCCTTTCTCTCAGCGGTCTCATAAGTTCTAATGAGATTCGAGAGTTCCTTGTTACCTGACCCATCAATGTGTCTGTGACGAAAGACGGAGGCTAACATGCTGCGGTAACCCTTGATGGTAGGTACAGCCAGCTTCTCTTTTCTTCGCAGATGCAACAGAAAGTCTGTTATTTGGGCTATGGAGGTACTGGTAGAGGAAAGTTTGTTAGTCCTGCACCATTCTCTAAACACGTCCCACTTAGATTGATAAACTCTAAGAGTGGATGTCCTTCTAGCTCTCGCGATAGCTCGCGCAGCTTCCCTTGAAAAGCCCTTCGCTCTTGCCAGCTTTTCGGTAGTAGAAAAGCAGTCAGATTGAGAGCGGGGAGATTCTGATGGTACCTCTCTATGTGTGGCTGTTTGGGTAGATCAAACTTGGTAACATTCTGGGGGTATCTACCAGCCACTCCATCACCTCTGCAACCCAAGGTCTCATGGGCCAAAATGGAGCTATCAGGGTCATGCAGGCGTTGTGCGATTCCTTGAACTTTTTCAGGACTCTGTCCAAGATCATGAATGGTGGAAAAGCGTACACGTTTAGGTCCCTCCAGTCCAAGAGAAAAAACGTCCACTGCAGCTGCTTCCTGGTCTGGAACTGGAGAGCAATAAACTGGCAACCTCTTTGTCAACTGTGTAGCGAAGAGGTCTATCGAGGGTTGACCCCACAACATCCAAAGGCTGGTGTACACCTCGTGATGTAGGGTCCACTCTGTAATAAGGACTTGTCTTCCTCTGCTGAGAAGGTCCGCCCTGACGTTCTTTTCCCTTTCTATGAAGCGAGTTATCAGGGTTATGTCTTCTTTTCCCGTCCAATTAAGTGAGATAGCTCTGGGATGGTAAAAGATCTTGGCCAAGGTCAATAAGGATTCTCGTTTTTGGCGGGAAAGCCTAGGTGAAGGGAGAAAACTGCATTGTCTCCATTAAAGCCCACCTTCTTGCTGATGGCTTATAACTCTCCTATTCTTTGGCTGTAGCCAATGCAATTAGGAATAGAGTCTTTTTGGTAAGATCCTTCCAAGAAGCCTTGAACAGGGGGTTCAAACCACTTGAGGTAAAAAAGGCTAGAACTACATCCAGAATCCAAGAGGGGGTTGGATTATCCTTTCTCTTAGCGGTCTCATAAGTTCTAATGAGATTCGAGAGTTCCTTGTTACCTGACCCATCAATGTGTCTGTGACGAAAGACGGAGGCTAACATGCTGCGGTAACCCTTGATGGTAGGTACAGCCAGCTTCTCTTTTCTTCGCAGATGCAACAGAAAGTCTGTTATTTGGGCTATGGAGGTACTGGTAGAGGAAAGTTTGTTAGTCCTGCACCATTCTCTAAACACGTCCCACTTAGATTGATAAACTCTAAGAGTGGATGTCCTTCTAGCTCTCGCGATAGCTCGCGCAGCTTCCCTTGAAAAGCCCTTCGCTCTTGCCAGCTTTTCGGTAGTAGAAAAGCAGTCAGATTGAGAGCGGGGAGATTCTGATGGTACCTCTCTATGTGTGGCTGTTTGGGTAGATCAAACTTGGTAACATTCTGGGGGTATCTACCAGCCACTCCATCACCTCTGCAACCCAAGGTCTCATGGGCCAAAATGGAGCTATCAGGGTCATGCAGGCGTTGTGCGATTCCTTGAACTTTTTCAGGACTCTGTCCAAGATCATGAATGGTGGAAAAGCGTACACGTTTAGGTCCCTCCAGTCCAAGAGAAAAAACGTCCACTGCAGCTGCTTCCTGGTCTGGAACTGGAGAGCAATAAACTGGCAACCTCTTTGTCAACTGTGTAGCGAAGAGGTCTATCGAGGGTTGACCCCACAACATCCAAAGGCTGGTGTACACCTCGTGATGTAGGGTCCACTCTGTAATAAGGACTTGTCTTCCTCTGCTGAGAAGGTCCGCCCTGACGTTCTTTTCCCTTTCTATGAAGCGAGTTATCAGGGTTATGTCCCTCGCTTTCGTCCACAATAGTAGATCTCTCGCAGCTTCGTAAAGTGAGTCTGAACGAGTGCCTCCCTGCTTCTTGATGTAGGCCAACGCTGTGGTGTTGTCTGAGTTGACCTGAACTAAGTTTTCTTGGACTTCCTCCTGAAAGTGTATTAGTGCTAGGTGAATGGCCACTAGCTCCTTGATGTTTATGTGCCATTCCCTCTGAGACTCTTCCCACAGACTGTATATCTCGGCCTTCCCCAGTGTTGCACCCCATCCCATGTCTGAGGCGTCGGAATACAACACTAGGTCGGGGTTTGTTGGCATTGTGCCTCCAACCCAAGTGATTCCTGATCCCCAGAGGAATCGGCAACCACTTTTCTAGACCTTGACCTCTCGTCGAAAATTTGCAAGATGGAATTGAAGAGGCCGTAAATGAAGTCTCCCCAGGGATACGAACTGCTCGATCGCTGAGAGGGTACCCTGTGGACTCAACCATTTTCCTACTGAGCAGGATCGTATGTCAGGAAGTTTCGCACCTTTTCTAGAATGCGGTTCGGGGCTGGAAAAGCCCGAGAAACCACTGACTGAATCCTCATCCCCAGGTAGATGATGTTTGCGAGGGAGTCAGTTGAGATTTTGCTAGGTTCACCACTAGACCTAGCCGTTATAGCGCCAAGGACATTGTAATTGAAGACCCTCCAGACACTTTCTTGCGACCTGGCTCTGAGTAGCCAATCGTCCAGGTACATTGATATCCGTACTCCCTTCAAATGTAGCCAGCGAGCCACGTTGACAACCACTCGGGTGAAAATGTAGGGAGTCGTGCTCAGTCCAAAATAGTGTGCTTTGAATTGATAATTAGTTTCTTGGAACAAAAATCTCAGAAAATTCCTGTAGTTCAGGTGTATCGGAATGTGGAAATATGCATCCTGTAGATCTAACGACACCATCCAGTCTCCCTGTCTGGTGCCTGCTAAGACTGACACAGAAGACTCCAAGGAAAACTTGACTTGCTTATGAACTTGTTCAGAGGACTTACGTCCAGAACAGGTCTCCAACCCCCCCAAGTTCTACGGAACTAGAAAAAGTCTGTTGTAAAATCCCTCTGACGAAAGGACTTCTACCACTTCTCTTCTATTGCTGCTTTTGACAGAATCTGGTTAACCTGCTCTTGCAAGAGCTGTTGCCAGTAGTGGAATACTTGTGTCTGGAGACTGAGATCACTTTTGGGTTTTGGTTGCTGTTTGGGGTTAAGAGGTTGACCTCTAGCAGTCATTCTCTGGTCTCTTCTAGACAAGCTCTCCCACGAAAGAGCTGACGCGTGGGAGGAGCTTCCTTCCCCTTCCTGGCTAAAAGGTTAGTCGGAAGCACTTCCTCGCAGTCCTTTGAAAGCAGATCTTACGTTGCTTGTGCGTAATAGCTGCTGATAAGTCCTTCACTAGCTCTGAAGGGAAGAGGAATTTTGTCAAGGGAGCATACAAGAGCTCTGCTCTCTGAGCGAGAGTCAATCCTGACAACAGGAAAGAAAAAAAGCATAGCTCTTTCTCAATAAAACCTGTTGTGAAAAAGGGTTGTGAATTCGACCGACTCGTTCGTCATGGCTTATCTAGACAGGCAAAAATCATCTGTGACGTCTGCGAGGACTCCTAGAGTCCAGTCCATCAAGCTGAAGACCTCAATTGTTCTGAAGATGTCCTTCAGCAAGTGAACCATTTCCGACGTGGACTGCATCACCTTAGTCTTAGTTATGGCTGAACTACGTGAGGCGTCAACGAAAAGGAGAAGTCTCCTTAGTTGTAGGTAGGAACTTCCAAACCGAGAACCTCCCCAGGATTGTGCCACACACAGGATCTAGAAGCCAATCTCGTAGGGGGAAAGGAAAAAGTTGTCCTTCCTTGTTCTTTCTCTTGAGAATCCAATCGTTCAGAGTCAAAACAGACCTCTAGACTGATCTGGCTAACACTGTTTCCTTAAAAGAGGAAGATTCCTGGGGTCTACCCTTCAAAAACTGCGAGGGCAGGCTCCAAGGTACAGCCTGCTGAAAAGTCCTCCGGATATAAGTCCGCCAGAAATGCAAGTAATCTTAAGATCTGCTGTATGAAGAGTTTTCTGCGTTTCCTCCTCTGAGATCTATCCTGGCATACCTGATAAGGAAGCTGGCTTCATAGGTTTTAATGCCTCATTTGCTAGCATTCCTTGAGAGATTCAGCAATCCACCCAGGGGGCTGTAAAAGTCTCTATGGGGCAGCCACATCCTCTAAAGCAGTGATTCCCAACCTTTTTGTGATCGAGTACCACTTGGAGGTCCCGTACAGTCGCCGCGTACCACCTGGTTCCAAAGAAACTAAATTCGATCAGATACCACTTTATTTCTATAATTGTAAAAATAGAACACGCAAATTAACTAAGAAAACAATAACTCAATGCGAGGGCTGTATCTGCTTCTTCTCCACCAGCTGGTCAATGCGGGGCATGACTTTGCTCACAGCACATCAGAAATCATGCCCGGGCGCAGCAAGACGGTTCCGGCTCTTCGACTTGATGGCCATGAAGGCTGAGAACCCCTGCTCGCACTCCCACATTGAGGGGAAAATCAGTAGCTGGGGAACAGCGTGACGGGATAGCGTCGGGTACGAGGAGGCCATGCTCACCCAGAAGTTTAAAGGAGAGCATTCTTTGTGCTTCGTCTTTGCTGTCTCGTCAGCCTGGATATCTATGAGTTCCTCTTGTTCCCGGTCCCAACAGGCAGATCGGCTGGATCAACGGAGAACTGATTGGCGACGTAGGCACAACATGTCACGTCCGGGAAGTAATGCTTCAATTCAGTCTTGAGCAGTGAGAGGTGATGGACGATTTCTTGGGCAAATTCATCAGTGGGCTCCCTCTCAAGGGTAGTCAGGAGTTCGAACATTCTGAAGCGTTTGCTCTCCACGTTCTTCATCCACAGATCCAGCTTCCGGACAAACGCTCCCAGCTTCGAGATGAACTCTGTGACAGTGTAGTCGGGCCCTTGGAACGACAAGTTTAAGTGGTTGAACTCTGTGACAGTGCAGTCGGGCCCTTGGAACGACAAGTTTAAGTGGTTGAGGGCTCCAAAAATGTCTGACAGGTAGGCCAACCTTGAGATAAACTAAAAATCGTTCATGACCCCGAAAGTGTTCGCGTACCACCTGGAAGGCCCTCGCGTACCACTAGTGGTACGCGTACCACAGGTTGGGAACCACTGCTCTAAAGGGTTAGCGATCTCCAAAGGAGAACGAGTGGGATAAAACACACGCCTCGACTTGCATACTTGTGTCCCGCATGCGTTCAGCATGCTGCGAAGAAGAGTCATGCTGCTTCCACCATGTCTCGAGGGAGAGTCATGTTCAAGTGCTTCCAGCATAAGTCCATCATGCTGCAAGGAAGCATCAACATAGCGACCCACATGCTGCAAGGGTAAGTCCTGCTCGCGTGCATCCAGCGTGCGTCCCGCATGCTGTATACGCGTCCAGCATGTTGCGAAGGAGAGACAACTGCTTGTCTATCATGCTGCGGGGACAAGTCCTAACTGCATGCGTCCAGTATGCGTCCAGGTTGCTGTAAGCTTCTAGCGTGCTGCATGCGTCCAGCATGCCGCGAGGGAGAACCTTGCCGCCTCCCGTAACGCGTCCAGAACGCTGCGAGGGAATGTACATGAGCGCTGCAGCTCGCGTGCGTTCTTTCCGCGAGAGAGAGCTCGGAACTATGACGTACGCGATTCTGACGCAGAGGAGCATCCTGCCTGCATGTGTACAGCATGTGTTCAGCTCGCGTGCATCCAGCATGCTGTGAGGCAACGTCAAGATCCTTGTCGCCTCCCGTAACGCGTCCTGATCGCTGCGAGGGAGAGTCCATGAGCGCTGCAGCTCGCGTGCGTTCTTGCCACGAGAGCGCGCTTGGAACCATGACGTTCGCGATCCTGACGCGGGGAAGTGGCCCGCTCGCATGCGTCCAACAAGCTGCATGCGTCCAGAATGCTGCGTGCTTCCAGAATGCTGCGTGCGTCCAGAATGCTGCGTGGGTCCAGAATGCTGTGTGGGTCCAGAATGCTGCGTGCGTCCAGAATGCTGCGTGCGTCCAGAATGCTGCGTGCGTCCAGAATGCTGCGTGCGTCCAGAATGCTGCGTGCGTCCAGAATGCTGCGTGCGTCCAGAATGCTGAGTGCGTCCAGAATGCTGCGTGCGTCCAGAATGCTGCGTGCGTCCAGAATGCTGCGAGGAAGCATCCTGCTTGCGTGGGTCCAGCATGCATCGCGCATGCTGTGAGGGATCGTCAAGATCTATACTGCCTCCGGAACCACGTCCAGATCGCTGTGAGGGAGCGATCTCGACGCTCGGTTCCATGACAAGCAACTCTCTTGTCTAGCACGCAGGGAAAACAAAAAACGCCAGCCTCGCGTCAACCGACGGCGAGGATAACACTTTTACCTCGCCTTTCCTATGGCGAAGGTGAGCGTACAGTACTGGGATACGTCAACAGGATCGCTCGAGGGGACGTTCGTTCGCTGATCAAGGTCTAACATCTCCCTTCGCCTTTCGACTTTCCTTCTCCCAGGGGTTGGGG
Organism: Palaemon carinicauda; assembly: GCF_036898095.1. NCBI lineage: Eukaryota > Metazoa > Arthropoda > Malacostraca > Decapoda > Palaemonidae > Palaemon > Palaemon carinicauda. Next base: position 62,977,175 of record NC_090757.1, read on the forward strand.
AGCATGGAAGAGGTCCCAGGCTAGGAGTATGACGGACACGAACGAACGCACCCTCCACTGCAATGCGTCATTTTACATGCCAGTGAACACTATTACTTTTAACTATTTCACATTAGATCATAATAGACCTGCCCGTTGCGAGAGATTATACTCTTTCGCCAAGGACTAGAAAGAAAATATAATAAGTTATATGATTAATATTAGTATTCTCATCCATCCATATGCCAAGGCACTTCTCCCAATTTTGGGGGGTAGCCGACATCAACAAATGAAAAAAAAATAAAAAAAATAAAAGGGGACCTCTCCTCTCTATGTTCCTCCCAGCCTGACAAGGGACTCAACCGAGTTCAGCTGGTACTGCTAGGGTGCCACAGCCCACCCTCCCCCATTATCCACCACAGATGAAGCTTCATAACGCTGAATCCCCTACTGCTGCTACCTCCGCGGTCATCTAAGGCAACGGAGGAAACAGCAGGGCCTACCGGAACTGCGTCACAATCGCTCACCATTCATTCCTATTCCTAGCACGCTCTCTTGCCTCTCTCACATCTATCCTCCTAGGGGTTGTATGAATCAGATTTTTACAGTTAGGCAGATATGCAAGAAATATTTAGCAAAAGGTAAGGAGGTGTATGTTGCATCTATGGATCTGGAGAAAGCGTATGATAGAGTTGATAGGGAAGCAATGTGGAATGTGATGAGGTTATATGGAGTTGGTGGAAGGTTGTTGCAAGCAGAGAAAAATTTCTACTAAGGTAGTAAAGCATGTGTTAGGATAGGAAATGAAGTGAGTGATTGGTTTCCGGTGAGAGTGGGGCTGAGACAGGGATGTGTGATGTCGCTGTGGTTGTTTAACTTGTATGTTGATGGAGTGGTGAGAGAGGTGAATGCTTGAGTGCTTGGACGAGGATTAAAACTGGTAGACGAGAGTGACCATGAATGGGAGGTAAATCAGTTTTTGTTTGCGGATGATACTGTGCTGGTTGCAGACACAGAAGAGAAGCTTGGACGATTAGTGACAGAATTTGGAAGTGTGTGTGAGAGAAGGAAGTTGAGAGTTAATGTGGGTAAGAATAAGGTTATGAGATGTACGAGAAGGGAAGGTAGTGCAAGGTTGAATGTCATGTTGAATGGAGAGTTACTTGAGGAGGTGGATCAGTTTAAGTACTTGGGGTCTGTTGTTGCAGCAAATGGTGGAGTGGAAGCAGATGTACGTCAGTGAGTGAATGAAGGTTGCAAAGTGTTGGGGGCAGTTAAGGGAGAGGTAAAAAATAGAGCGTTGGGCATGAATGTAAAGAGAGTTCTGTATGAGAAAGTGATTGTACCAACTGTGATGTATGGATCGGAATTGTGGGGAATGAAAGTGATGGAGAGACAGAAATTGAATGTGTTTGAGATGAAGTGTCTAAGGAGTACTGTATGGCTGGTGTATCTCGAGTAGATAGAGTTAGGAATGAAGTGGTGAGGGTGAGAACGGGTGTAAGAAATGAGTTAGCAGCTAGAGTGGAAATGAATGTGTTGAGGTGGTTTGGCCATGTTGAGAGAATGGAAAATGGCTGTCTGCTAAAGAAGGTGATGAATGCAAGAGTTGATGGGAGAAGTACAAGAGGAAGGCCAAGGTTTGGGTGGATGGATGGAGTGAAGGAAGCTCTGGGTGATAGGAGGATAGATGTGAGCGAGGCAAGAGAGCGTGCTAGAAATAGGAATGAATGGCGAGCGATTGTGACGCAGTTCCGGTAGGCCCTGCTGCTGCCTCCGATGCCTTAGATGACCGCGGAGGTAGCAGCAGTAGGGGATTCAGCATTATGAAGCTTCATCTGTGGTGGATAATGTGGGAGGGTGGGCTGTGACACCCCAGCAGTACCAGCTGAACTCGGTTGAGTCCCTTGTTAGGCTGGGATGAACGTAGAGAGTAGAGGTCCCCTTTTTGTTTTTGTTTCTTTGTTGATGTCGGCTACCCCCCAAAATTGGGGGAAGAGCCTTGGTATATGTATGTACTCTCTACACTTAAAATTGATTGAATTTTCTTCTCTTCACTCTTTGCCGTTTTCTTTGAACCACTTCCTTCCTCTTCATCACGAGTTCGCTTCGTAGTTTTTTTAAAGAAGCTATCGATAGAAAGTTGCTTGGTACGGCTTTTCAGAATGTTTCGAAAGTGAGTTAGGCAAACATCATCGAACTGCGCAACTACACGACAAACCTGCAATTTTTTTGGATGGTATTTGTCGATGAAGTCGACCACGTCTTGATATTTTCCTAACACCTCTTTTATTTGCGCCGAACCTAACACATGTTCTACCTCCTCGATCCCTTCCTCGTCATCACTCATGTGCTCAGACATAGCATGGAGTTCCTTGAGCTCCTCTGTAGTAAGTTCGTCGTGATGTTCGGCGACGAGTTCTGTGATGTCATCTGCGTCAACCTCCAGACCCATGGACTTGCCAAGGAAGACGATTTCCTCTACGTCTTCCGCTGCACCCACCACGGGATCAGGTTCGGGGTCAAAACCCTTGAAATCTTGGGGAGAAACTGCATCAGGCCACAGCTTCTTCCAGGCAGAATTGAGGGTTCGTCGAGTTAATCCCACCCAAGCCTGATCTATGATCTTCAAGCAGTGCACGATGTTAAAGTGGCTTTTCCAAAATTCACGCAAAGTTAAGTTTGTGCTTTGCGTGACATTAAAGCACTGCTTGAATAGGTGCTTGGTGTAGAGCTTCTTGAAGTTCGAGATGACTTGCTGGTCGATGGGCTGGAGGATAGAGGTGGTATTCGGTGGAAGATACAGCACCTTTATGAACTTGAATTCTTCAAAGATATCATCTTCAAGTCCGGGGGGTTGAGCGGGTGCATTGTCAAGGCATAGCAGGCACTTTAAAGGCAATTTCTGCTCATGAAGATACTTCATCACAGAAGGACCGAAAACTTGGTTAACCCATTGGACAAAGAACAGCCTGGTGACCCAGGCCTTCGAGTTGGATCGCCAGAAAACATGAAGCTGGTCCTTATCCACATTCTGTGCCTTAAACGCCCTAGGGTTCTCCGAATGGTAAACCAGTAAGGGCTTGACTTTAAAGTCCCCGCTAGCATTGGCACATAAGGCAAGAGTCAACCGATCCTTCATTGGCTTATGCTCAGGCAATTTTTTCTCTTCGGCGGTGATGTAGGTTCGACTGGGCATCTTCTTCCAAAACAGCCCGGTTTCATCACAATTGAACACCTGCTGCTCTACGTAGCCTTCTTCCTGCACGGTCCTTTCAAAGCTCTTCACAAAGTCAGCTGCAGCCTTTGTGTCCGCACTAGCAGCCTCTCCGTGGCGAACAACTGAATGAATCCTGGACCGTTTCTTAAATTTTTCAAACCAGCCACGAGATGCCTTGAAATCGTCTGAGGAACGTTCGGTTGAACTCTCCCCAGCATCACCCCCAGAGCTCGCCTCCTTCAAGTCAGTGAAGATGGCGTGCGCCTTCTCGCAGATGATAGTTTCGGTGATGGTGTCGCCAACAATCTCTCTGTCCTTGATCCAGATTAGCAGAAGTCGTTCCATCTCTTCTATGACAGGGCTACGACGTTTTGAAATGATGGTGATCCCCTTAGAAGGTTTCACTGCTTTAATGGCTTCTTTCTGTTTCAAGATTGTCGAGATCGTCGACATATTTCGGCCATACAGTATTCTTTTGCAAGTTCACTCACGCGGACGCCACGCTCATGCTTTTCAATAATTTCTTGCTTTACTTCTAAAGAATGCATTTCCTTCTTCCTTTTCTCACCACTACCACTACCACTTGCGAAACTAAGCCTTTTAGGACCCATGCTTTACGTAAAAAACCGTAAAAGGATGTACGTAAAAAATCACGATTAAAATACAGTTAATAGCAGAACGCACAGGGCACAACCACACGAAGCCGACGAGAACAGAGGAATGACCCAAGCCACGCTAATTGAGGGTCCCTCCGAGGTCGAAGTGCTGCCTTCTATCGGCGGAAATAAAAAATACATCCGGCGCTATGAGTACCATCTACGCGTACGGGTACTGTATTGTTTACTTCGGGTGTAGAGTAGGAACGTGTTCGAATTGTACTTCGCGTGTCGAAAAATTCGGATACAACCGGTACGACGAAAATTGCTTACTTCGTGTGTCGAAATAAAATTCGGGTGTAGAGTCGAAAAATTGCTAGAATTTTACTTCGGGTGTTGGAAAATTCGGATGTAGATACGTTCATGTGTAGAGGTTCCACTGTATATCAAAAATTAACTTAAGGAAATATACTAATAGGACAAATATATACTTAAAAATAATATATTTCCCTACATTATAAAAATTAAAATACTTATGCTTAGTAAGTTAATATTTTAAACATTTCTTGCAAGAAAAAGAAAATAATTCACATATTTGCAAGTCATACTAAGTAGATTACGTCACAGGATTGTGACGTCATCGCGATGGCGGACTGATTTCCTTCAAGGCATTTAGATCTCGCCCTGCTAAGAGTTTACGTCACATAATTGTGACGTCATAATGTTTAATGTTTTTCTTTCCATTATATCTTTAAGAGTTGTTCGTTAGTTAATAAAGTAGGGGGAAAAAATTCCTTGATCCTATCCATTTCAATCTTACGAACATAGAAAAGAAAACAAATACACACATGCCCTCTGCTACATACTGTGTGGGAATCAAGAGCAGCTTGAAAGCCGGTCTAGCCCTTGCAAAGTTTAACAACAGAGGAGCCATCTTGAAAATCAAACTGTCCAAGTTGGACCAACAAAAAAAACTATCTTATTTTGTGTGAAAAGGAAAATCCAATATCTTTGATAGTTGAAAGGCAGCGAAAGCCATTAACAATAATCAGACAAAAGGTACTTCACCAAATTGTAGAATAAAGTAATATATCAGCGAAACGAATTTCCTAGGTGTTGCTCGATCAACGGCAGGGAATTTCTGTGGAATGTTGAGAATGGTTCTAGTAACCTATGAGAGATGGCGCTCATGTATGACCACCTACTGACATGGCGGCGATTGCTGCGAAATTTGAATTTCTGCCATGCGCGCCACGAAACGCGGGATTTAAGCTATATACTTGTATATTAACTACCAGGGAAATTACATATTTAAAAAGAAAAATTATTAGTCAAGGCAAGTCTAAAATACGGGAGAGAGCAACGGTACGTCTGCATTCTACCAAGCCAAAAGCAAAAGTGGTTACTCAGCCGACTGGTGTGAGTGAGCAGGGTAGTCAGTCTACCCTAACCCCACCCACTAACTAGCGGATGGGGTAGCTATCCCTCACAAAAATTGTCTTGGCTAGTCTTTCAGATTCACCGAAAAGTAATACCCCTATAAAAAGCTTAAGGTTTGTATTTGCACCGGAACAAAACTCCTCGGGAGGAGCACCTAATTCGCAGATGGGGAAGGAGTTCCCCCAAGAGAACAGATGCAAATTAAGGATAGTGCAACCCTTACCCGGCTGAATCAACAAGAGAAGGAGAGCGGCAGCGTAAAAACTGTAACAGAACAAGAATTACAATTAATAAATTCAGGTAACAAAACCAACTACTCGGCAGAACCACTGAACCCTCCAGCAGGAGAGATAGGTGAAGGCATTGACTTCTCTAGCAAGTCTGCTCTTTCCCTTCCCCCAGGGAGCGCTCCCAAGTGGGAGCGGACAAGCTAAGGTTATGCGTAATCCCCGCCAGCAAGAAAGGCCAAGGACCATTGTCCCAAGGAGAGTAGAGTCGATGCTGAAAAGTTAAATTACAAACAGTTATTATTTAACTTACTTAATGGAGAAAACCATTCGGAAGCGCAACCTAACCTGTGAATGGGAGAGGTGTTCCCCCACAAAGGATCTGCACACCACTAACATAAAGTGAGCAGCAATGTCAGTGAGAAAGAGCAAGACCGAAGTCAAGCTCTGTGAAGGCCGCAAGCAGATTCACTCTAAGAATACGTAAGGGGGGGTGACATTAACATCCGAACGAAGGAGAATCCAAATGATGACGACTCGCCTGCGGCGGCAGCTGAGTCACTCGGAAGGCCACCCGTCTACGAGATGTCCGTTGTCCAAAGGAGGAAGGTCATAAGGAAAGGTTCTCCGCCCTTTAGAACCTTCCGCACTACGCTGTCACACAAACAGCAACATTCGCTGTAAAATAAACTTAGAATATATATAAAAACATAAAAAATTTTTTCATATATACTGTATAAAAGAAAAACATAAGATTAAAAAATCAAAACGCTGGTCAGTTGGAGAGGGGAGAGAGACAACATCTCTCTTCCCGAGCCAAAAGTAAAGTAAGTTACAATTACAGGAGTGTGAGCGAGGGGTAGCTACAACCTCCACCCCATCTCTAACTAGCGGTATGGGTGGTTAACCCTCACTAAAAGTCTAATGGCTCATCTTCCAGCCTCGCCGAAAGTAATATCCTTATAAATAGCGTTGGTCTGTATTCAAGTTACGGAACAAATATATATTTGAATGACCCATCAAGTAAATCAGGTGATTAACTATAATGTAAAAATACTAAAGAATGAAAAAGATGAAATTTGCACATATATTGAATAATATATAAGCATTACTTTTTCAAATACATCAGAACCTCAGACTAAATATTCCAGCTTACCTGTATATATCCATATATTGGCAGAGTACTCAACACGCACACAGACTTTTGAACTGTATTACGAGTGATGTCTGCTGTCTTGTTTGCTACTTTCTGTTGAAAGCATGAATCAAAGTAATTACAAAGAAAAAGTATACATTTCATAAAGAACTTTTTTTTTAAACTACAATAAAATGAACCTAAATAATCATAAAAAAGTAAAATAATGTTAATAAAAATAAATATGTCAAACACTAAGAGATTGTTGCATTCCAAGAAAAAATCCTTAGATATACCACACTTTAGGAACCTCTACTTCAGAAGCTAAATTCAAAAATTTTTCAATTAAGTATCTTAATGACAGTTTACCTGTAATTTTATATGCCATCTATTATACAGTATTTAGTTCCATAATTCAAAGTTAGAGGAGCATTTTGAGAATGTATTTACAGTACTGTATTACCAAATTTTATCAGTATTTTGTATTTTTCTTAGCTATACAAACCTAGGTCCTTTAAAATAAGAAGTGTCTTCAGTGGAGGTGGAATGGGCCTAAAATTATCAATGTGATAGTTAAAGACAGGTGGTGAGTGGAGCCGAGTAGTCCCATCCACTCTCCTGTCAAGGACATCTCAATTTTGACCTTCGGCTTTCATCCTTTAAACTTGGATGACTCTCTTATTAGTGGGTAGGAAGTCCCAAACCAAACTGGTTGGTGCTTTTTCCTTCCTGAAAAATGCCAGTCTCCTTAGTCCCATATGGGACCAAGGGAAATAACTCCAGCAATCTCTCATCACTCCATAGTGATGAGTAGGGTGGTAGGGCCTGGCCAATAGCTGGTTAGTACCTGGTTTCCTGTCAAAGAAGAAATCTCTCTCCCCCAAAGGGGAGATACAGTCTGGAATTAAATACCTGGTGCAAGATGACCTATGGTTAGGAACTCATCCATCATCTGTTCCCTTGTTAAAGGAGGAGGGGAGAACTAATGCTTACAGATCCTGTCTAAAGAATGGTACTCAGAAATGTAGCTTACCAGCATCAAAGTAAGATCCAACATGTAATGGTACAAAGGCTTCACCCCAAAGTGAAGGGAAGGAAAGAAAAAGCAGAATAGCCAGTCATTCTACCTTTCCTCAAGACTTACATTGAATATGTTACCCTATACAAGATGGTCCTGTTCCATGTGAACAAAGAGTTAAAGGACTTATGGGTCTACCCCTTCGAATAGAAGGCTGTGAAATCATTTGGTACATCACCTCTACAACTGCAGATTCTTTGGAATCTAAAGTGGTTATCAATACCCTGACTTCTTGAAATTAACTTTGAGCTGATACTTGAACCCCATCAAAGGTTGAAGGATTTTCTCTTTGACTGTCTCATAAACCCAGGAAACAGATTGTTCTTGACATCTCTTTCTTGGTTCTGCCAGTGCTATGGAAAAGTCACTGACACTCAATCTTCAGATAGCAACACAGAGCCCTCATTGGACATACAAGCATCTCCTCTAGATTGCAGCCTGACACTTCATGAAGCAAGGAGATGGAGGTTTCAAACCTGGGTCATGTGCCAATGGGTCCTGGTTTTAGGGACAAATTCAGGCACAAAACTAAGAGACCTTCTCCAAACCTTCTGGGATAAATGAGAGTCCAAGCAACTTGCCAACACTCTTCTCCATAGTTATTTCCAGCAAAATGGCAGTCCTGAGAGTTAGAAGTCTGTCTGATGACTTCAAAAGCTCATACAGGACATGTGTAAGAGACTTGAGAACACAAGTCACGTCCCACTCCAAAGGCCTGATGTCCCAGGAGGGGTTAGACTGCTTGAAGCTCTTCACAAATACAGACAACTACCTTGAAGAGAAGAGGCTATGCTCTTCCGTCAAAAAACAAGGCTCAAGGCTGAGCAGTAGCTTCCTACAGTTGTGACTAAGAGGCATTTTTTGGCAATGACAGAGGAGTAAATCTGTAATCTGCAGAAGATGCAAACAGATTGAGATATCACTTGGCTTGTGGCCATATGGGAGCAACCAGGTTCATCTGAGATTTGGTGTGATTAACACTTGGTTGATCAGTTGGTGAACCAGACTGAAAGGGGGAAAGGCACAGGCTTCTCTGGATGTACCTGACTGACAGTTCTATGGCATGATTTGCCAGCCAGATGTGTATCTGCTTTGTCAACGTGCACAGAAGTAGGGAAACTGTGCCTTCTTGGTTGTTGATGTAAGCTTCTACGACAATGTTGTTCCTTATCAACACTACTGAGTGCTTCCTCAAACATTCTTAGAATACTTGTATCTCCCAAAAAAGTTGATGCAGATCCATTTTTCCTCCAGAGACCAAACACTTGATGCAACTAGGTTGCCCAGGTGAACGCCCTACCCATCCTTCAATGTATCAGAAAATAGTTGCAGGTAGTGAGGTGAGATTTTGAGAGACACTCTCTTAGGTGCCACATCTGTGGCAGTCTGCAAGAAAGATTATTATTATTAAAGTGATGGAGATTCACCAACCCCTTACAAACTTGACTCCTACAGATCTGGTCCGATTAAATTTGGGAGATAAAATATGACAAATTTGGAAGTAATATGATATTTTCATTATAAAATAAATTTTTGAACATACTTACCCGGTAGTTATATATATAGCTTACGTCCTTGACGTCACGGTAGAAATTTCAAAACTCGCGCCAGTCGCCGATTGGGTAGCCAGGTGTACCACCTACGCGCCCTCCAGCGAGGTACCTGGAACCATTCCATGATTCCTCCGATCTTTCATGCCCATAGTCTCTAGAGGGGAGGAGGATGGGAATTAAATTATATATAACTACCGGGTAAGTATGTTAAAAAATTTATTTCATAATGAAAATATCATTTTTAAACATCTGACTTACCCGGTAATTTTATATATATAGCTGATTGACACCTTTGGTGGAGGGTCAGAGACAGCCAACATTGTTAGAATTTTACTTAAGAGGAACAAATTGACCACCTGACTAAAATCAATGATTGTGGAAGACTGTCGCAATCTCCACAAACAACCATAAAAATACAATGTTCCAAAGGAAGAAAAGGGTAATAGGATTATGGGAATGTAGTGGTGGATCCTTCCCCCAATACTGCACTCGCTGCTACGAATGGTCCCAGAGTGTAACAGTCCTCATAAAGAGTCTGGACACATTTCAAATAGTGTGAAGCGAACACAGATTTACTCCTCCAAAAGGTTGTGTCCATAATGCTCTGCAATGATCTATTTTGCTTGAAGGCCACCGAAGTTGCTACAGCTCTAACTTCATGCGTCTTGACCTTTAACAGCTTGAGGTCTGCCTCACTGCAATGTGCATGAGCCTCTCTTATCAAGAGCCTGATGAAGAATGAAAGGGCATTCTTTGACATCTGTAACGAGGGCTTCTTGACCGAGCATCAAAGAGCTTCCGACTTGCCTTGCAACTCCTTCATTCTGTCCAGATAAAACTTCAGGGCTCTTACTGGGCACAGGATTCTCTCCAACTCCTCGCCAACCACATCCGAAAGACTCAAAATCTCAAAAGCCTTGGGCCAAGGTTGAGAAGGGCGTTCATTCTTGGCGAGAAAGCCTAACTGCAATGAGCAGATATCTTTGTTATCTCGGAAGCCAACTTTTTTACTAAACGCATGAATTTCACTGACTCTTTTAGCTGTCGCCAGACTAACCAAAAATAGAGTCTTCATCGTGAGGTCCTGAAATGAAGTTGAATGCAAGGGCTCAAACCTGTCACTCATAAGGAACTTCAGGACTATATCCAGATTCCAACCTGGTGAATTCTGGTGCCATCACTTTGATGTTTCAAACGATTTGAGAAGTTCCTGTAGGTCTTTATCATTCGAAAGGTCCAAGTTTCTGTGCCTGAATACGGTCGCTAACATATTCCTGTATCCCTTGATGGTAGAGGAAGAAAAATTGCATTTCCTTCAAAGGTATAACAGGACGTCAGCAATCTGAGTTATAGAGGTACTGGACGAGGAAACAGAGTTGACTTTGCACCATTCTCTAAAAACCTGCCACTTGGATTGATAAACTTTGATGGTCTTAGTCCTTCTTGCTCTTGCAATAGCCCTAGCTGCCTCCTTCGAAAAATCTCTTGCTCTTGTGAGTTTTTCGATAGTCTGAAGGCAGTTAGATGAAGAGCTTGGAGAATTTGATGGTACCTTTCCAAGTGGGGTTAACTGAGTAAATCTACTCTTAATGGAAGGCTTCTTGGAGTGTCCACCATCCATTCCAGTACCTCTGTGAACCATTCTCTTGAGGGCCAAAAGGGGGCCACTAGAGTCATTCTGGTCCCTTCGTGTGACACAAACTTTTGTATCACTTTGTAAAGGATTTTGAATGGTGGAAAAGCGTACACGTCCAGATTGGACCAGTCTAACAGGAAAGCATCTATGTGGACTGCTTCGAGGGATAACTACCCCATCCGCTAGTTAGCGGGTGGGGGGTGGGGTAGACTGGCTATCCCGCTCACTCACACCTCTCAGCTGAGTATCCACTTTGCTTTATGGCAGGACTTCACGGGGGACAGCGTGGCGGGCCAATTTGTATAAATAGCTCCAGGTTTGTATATTAGGAAAAATACAAATTATTTCCAAATTTGTTATTTGTTCCGACACAGATACAAACCTTCGCTATTTATAGGGTGACTTACTCTTAGGAGGGAGGAAGTCCTCACCAACTGGCCTTGGTCATGACCCGGGGTCCTCTCTATTTCAATCTGTGATCAATAGTGGAAGGGACCCTACCCTCGCTAAAATCAAGTGCTGATATGAGGTAATGCACTGATGGCAGCCTGCAGAAGCTTGTGTGTGAGTGGAACTAACAGTGTGGCTTGTCTTTAACATAGGAACTCGAGTACAGAACCTATTGTTCTTAAAGACTTACCCAATACCCTCCCTCTAAAAGGTATTGGGGACATAAAAAAGTATTCTTCTATACTTAGGAGGCACAAGGGAAATGGGTCTTACCTGCAGCGAGGTGAGGTCAGCTATGCTGAGGTTTGCGGAGCTCTTTTCCTCAGAGGGGAGAAGGTGAAAGGAAGAAAGGAGCCAGGCATTCTTATTCATTCACCCCAGACTAATCCAGGTAGCCTCAGCCCTCAACCCTCTGCTACTTGTCCATCAAGGAGCCTAAGGTGTTGAGACCATTTGTTGTGCGACCACCACAGGACCAATGGAAAAGGTCTCCATGTTCTTGTGGGTTAAGTCTTTGCAGGTAGTGGGCCGTGAAGGTCGATTGATGCTTCCACATGCCCACTTAAAGTATCTGCACCACAGAGTAGTTTCTTGAACGCTATGAGTGACGTTATGAGCTCTGGGTCTTAGGATGGAGGAGAGTCAAGATTAAGAGTAACCTCAATTGCCTTCAGATCCCAGAGTGGAAGGAAATCCTTGAGATCCTCCTCTTGACCTTCCCCGTGCTGGTCAACAGTGCCAACACACGGGGGGCGAGCTGGTATCGTTCTTTTAAGGTAACCCCACAGACTTCACTGGGTAAAACTACAGTTGATGGGTTTCCGGTTACCGAACGAAGACTCTTCATTCGAAATGGGTTGCACCTAGGGTACAGCACACTTGGATTTGAGTCTTGGCAATCCACTCAGGGACGCCGCTGAGGATTACTTCTCCCCGTCTCCTAGGGTAGGAGACATCAGAGGTTGGATCATACAACACACTAACTATCTTGGTCAAAAGCCCAAGTGAGTAGGAAGGGCGTCTTTGTGGTAAGGAAGCGAACTGCTGCTGGGCCTACGGTTCGTAGAGAGGGGCCTTCAGAGACTGAAGGACCCGAACCGCGTTCCCAGGAGGAGGTTGAGATCCGACGGGGGACAAGTTATCTCACACTTGCATAATTAAAGGCATCGATGGGAGAGAATCCTCTTCCATGACATCAGTCACAAAGGACTGAACACTTCGCCTGGAAGACCGACGCTGAAAAGTGTCTGAGGAGCCTAGACATCTTTTCCTTAACCTATTGCAAAAGACCTCTCTCAGAGGGGTGGTGTAGGATCGCCCCTGGCGAGAAGTCGAAGCAAAGCTACGGCTTAGGAAAGTGTTAGCATGTGGCTGCTTGGAAGATCATGCCGTGGAGGAAGATCCCTCGGAACTCTGTCAGGAGCTGTAGAAGGTCCGGGAACCATTCTGCGGGTTGCCATAGCAAAGCTATTGGAAATCCATCACGGGCTGCAGAAGGTCTGGGAACCATTCAGCAGGATGCCATAGCGAAGCTATTGAAGTCATTGATAATATCCTGCTCATCCTGACTTGGCTGAGGATTTTTTCACCAGACCGAATGAGGGGAAAAAAAAAAAACAAGGCACACCTCTTGTTTGAGGGCCTGGGGAACGGTTGAGTGGGAGCCTGAAGATCAGGGCCGCTGCGAGCATAACCACAGTCGGGGACCCCACAAAGTCAAGACTGTTGGAAACAAGATGGTTCCAAGACAGTAGGAGCCCACTATCTGGGTGGTTTTGCAAGCACATTCCTATACCGGGAATGACGCGAGCAGATGGGGGCAACTAGTTGTCCTCTGTCAATCTGAGGCTTTGTACTGCTAGATGGTTCTCTAAGAGAGGTGAATGCTGGTATTTCTGAATCGGAAAACAGACGAGGATGGAATGGTATGGCATATGGCCCCCCTCTCTCTTTTGATGCATTATAGAGAGCATCAGGTCCACAGGGAAGACAAGAAGACAGGACTCTTTGCAGAAGCTCTTGTCTGCCACCCATCATCCGCGGATTGTCCAGCAGTGAGGGGGGGAGTGCATAGCAATAAACACACCTCGAGATGATGTCGAGACGTGTAACTTATTGCACGCTCTTGCAACGAAGGGGAACAGCCTGTTCTCCCTCCAACTGCCACTAATCCACTGTGGTTGGCCAAATAAGACCGATACCAAACGGTAAACCAGTTAATCAGTACAGCTTATATTATAATAGCGAATCTCCATAGAGATCGCTTTCTGGAGAAGAGACTGTACGGTAATCACCGAAAGCATCCAACCAAACCCAAGAGGGGATTGAGACGTATCTTCAATCTATTGTTGGGTGGGTAAAGAGCATAAGTCTACTACGGAGTAGTAACACCGAACTGGGCGCATGACAAGTATACATGCGTAGTTCGACTTAAAAGTCGTGTCCGGAACTCAGTTGGAGAACGTTGGAAACATTCGTAACGGAGGTTTCTCCTTCTTAGGACAAAAAACGTTCGTACTTCTCCATCTCCGATCCGTAAACTGCATTTATATTAAATGTTCCCTACTAGGGAACACAAATGCTTATGAGAAGTTTCCAGCCAAAGACTTTGTAGGAGACTAAGACTTCCGATTGGGGGAAAGGAAAAAATGCCTATAAGGAGGCAGAACGTAAATGCCGTATGTCTGGTTACAGAAAAGTAGCCAAGTAATGTACTGAATAACCTGATTTCAGTAAGGGATATAAATATACAACTTAAAAGAACGGAGTTCTAATTGGAAGATGTATATAGCCCTTATTGGCAAAAAGATCGCTTGTACGCATATATGTACTTGTCCATTTGCGTTAGCGCATGCGTATTCTCTGCCTCCAGGAAACGTTTGCAACCAATCCTGTTGCGGGAATAATGCATGTGCAACGAATCGCAACATTATTACCGAAAGAATTTTGATCGTTGACTAACTGTAATATTTTCTTGAATGAGAGCGAACATGTTCTCAAACAAAATATACAGATATAGAAGCAATCATTTCCCCTTTGGTTTACCCCTCCTCTTTATGTGAGGGGCTAGCCATTGTTCATTACACAGAAACGGATGTCTGTTTACCTGTGGCCGGGGTTTGAAACATTCGTAACGTAATGAAAAGATGCCCACGCTGTTGCTATCATTGTTTAACGTCAGCTAACAATGTTCCTTCGGGACTAATTGTTCGAAACAATAACCCTGTAAGGATAGAATAAAAAGTCTCAAAAGACTATCGTGTAAAACGGCAAGTCGTTATACCCAGGGTACAAAGACAGGGGAGGCTGCCTCCATCAAACGGTAGAACCGAGTTTAAAACAATAACCTCGTGGTTTTGTCTTGGCTAGAGTGCATGTTCCGGGAAGCTTACGGCCTTCATGAAGTTTTAACACCCATTGAAGTTTTGTAAAAACTTGTATGTGGGGGTTTACTTCAAGAAGGCCAGACATAATTGCCATTGACCGCTTACCAAAAGGGGTTGCCATCGATCGCTTTCTCGCTAGTGAGAAAACTACCGTCTAAATCAGGCAAGGCCTGCCAGGGGAAATGAACTGGAATGTAAAGAATTTTTCATTCCCCACTGAATTCCATCTGCTAACCAAACCACTCGAAGTGGGAAGATGATGGTGGTTCGTTCGAAAACGAAAGGAACGGTGCTGGCGAAACCAGACTAGCTGATATAGTAATCAGCTGGGAGTGTAGAGTGACGTATCAAGTCAAGCCTTTGGAAGACCCATCCCGTAGAGGGGGGAGTCGACCATAGAGATTTCAGAAAACTCTGGATCACGGAAACAGAGAGATTCGGATGAGAACCTAGGGGTTCAGAATCTATTTGTGAATTCCTTTCTCACGACCTTAAGGGATGTTGTGCCGAGAACCCGCAGGAACTCTGTCACTGATTCCTGATGGAATATTCAGGAATCGTGTAACAGACCAGGACCCAAAGGAACTGTGTCATAGTTACCTGTAGATTCGTAAACCCTTAGGCAGCAGGCATCCCTCTGTCATCAGAGTAAAACTCTTGATGACGATGGGCGCGCGAACAATTCACGGGACGAGAGTTCAAAAACTTTGTCATGAGAGTAAAACTCTCATGCACTCGTGAACACTACGCGCAAAAACTCTGTCATAAGAGTTGTTCGCACACTTCAACTGATTGCGTGCGCCTCGTTGTTTGTGCGCGCCAAGTTGTACGTGTGTGCGCACCTTTATGGTCGTGTGCTCCAATCCGATCGTGTGCGCCAAAATGGTCATGCGCACCCGCCAATATGGTCATGCGTGCGCGCCAAAATGGTCGCGCGTACCAATCCGATCGTGCGCGCCACATCGGTCGTGAGCTCCAATTTGGTCCTAAGTGGCAAGTTGGACGTGCACGCCAATTTGGTCGTGCACGCCAATCCGGTCGTGAACGCCAATCCGGTCGTGCGCGCCAATTTGGTCACGCACGCCAAACCGGTTGTGTGCGCAAAAAGGTTGGGCGTAGGCGTAAAATATCTCTCTCGCAAACGAGGGAGAAGTCTTCCCGAAGGAGGACATCGCCAAAGACAAGCTTTCTCCCAGCTCTATGGGAAAAAAGCGTAGGCTTAATAATCTCTCTCTCGTGAACGAGAGTGAAGTCCTCCCGAAGAATGACATCGCCTAGAACAAGCTTTCTCCCAGCTCTATGGGAAAAAAAGCGTAGGCGTAAGAAAAACTCTCTCGCGAACGAGAGAGAAGTCCTCCCGAAGGAGGACATCGCCTAGAACAAGCTTTCTCCCAGCTCTATGGGAAAAAAGCGTAGGCTTAATAATCTCTCTCTCGTGAACGAGGGAGAAGTCCTCCCGAAGGAGGACATCGCCAAAGACAAGCTTTCTCCCAGCTCTATGGGAAAAAAAGCGTAGGCGTAAGAAAAACTCTCGCTAACGAGAGAGAAGTCCTCCCGAAGGAGGACATCGCCTAGAACAAGCTTTCTCCCAGCTCTATGGGAAAAAAGCGTACGCGTAAGAAAAACTCTCTCGCGAACGAGAGAGAAGTCCTCCCGAAGGAGGACATCGCCAAAGACAAGCTTTCTCCCAGCTCTATGGGAAAAAAGCGTAGGCTTAATACTCTCTCTCTCGTGAACGAGAGTGAAGTCCTCCCGAAGGAGGATATCGCCAAAGACAAGCTTTCTCCCAGCTCTATGGGAAAAAAGCGTAGGCTTAATAATCTCTCTCTCGTGAACGAGAGTGAAGTCCTCCCGAAGAAGGACATCGCCTAAAACAAGCTTTCTCCCAGCTCTATGGGAAAAAAAGCGTAGGCGTAAGAAAAACTCTCTCGCGAACGAGAGAGAAGTCCTCCCGAAGGAGGACATCGCCTAAGGCAAGCTTTCTCCCAGCTCTATGGGGAAAAAGCATAAGCGTAAATAAAAATCACTCTCTCTCTCTCTCTCTCTCGCGAGAGAGAGAGAGAGAAGTTCCCCTCGAAGGAGGAACATCAAGTTGAAGGTTGACAGCGAATGCTACCTCGTAATGAGGGCAGCTCACGAGCCACCACATGGAGCGCAGGATAACGAACAAGGCAGCTGTAGCACCCGGCCTTGTGTTCTACGTCACTGTTACCTGTGAAAAAGGGAAGTTGTTATCAATTACAATTCATGCTCCGTTGCACAAAATACACTATTCGGGGAATAAGTCACCTTCCTTGTAAGATAATTCCTCGAAAGGGAGCTGAACTGTAATACACTTTAATTCAGTAATGAAACAAACACACGGCAGTGTTGAGAACCTGCCGACCATCAGTCGCAGGGAAGGGCGGCAATGACAACTCCCTTACGGCGGAGGCAGTTGGATACAATGTCAACAGCAATTAAAGTTACACGTATCTAACAACATATATTTCCATTTATACATATATACACTCATATATATGTAAGATAAATGAAAACACACAAGAAAAATGTTATTTTCATTATAAAATAAATTTTTGAACATACTTACCTGGTGGTTATATATATAGCTTACGTCCCTGACGTCACAGCAAAAAAATTCAAAACTCGCGCCAATCGCCGATTGGATAGCCAGGTGTGCTACCCATGCGCCCCTGGCGAGGTACCCGGAAACCATTCCCTCGGTATTCATATCTTCCATGCCTCTAGTCTCTAGAGGGGAGGAGGGGGGGATTTTAATTACATATAACCACCAGGTAAGTATGTTCAAAAATTTATTTTATAATGAAAATAACATTTTTAAACACAAGACTTACCTAGTGGTTATATATATAGCTGATTAACACATTTGGTGGAGGGTTAGAGACAGCCAATATAGTTGGAATTCTGCTTAAGAGTTTCTAAAATACAAAACAAACTTAAGGGTTTCGTACCTGATAAGGAAGCTGACTTCAATGATTGCCATTATGTCTGCTATCCTTATGAGATCCAGCGGTCCTCTCAGGGGGCTGAAGATCCCTAGGAGCTGCCAACCAGTGATCACACCTCTTTATGACAGAGCCTCCTCTAACACCCAATCCGGGGCAGTATCAAGGAACAAAAAAGACCACCTGACAAATCAATGATTGCGGAAGACTGTCACAATCTCCACAAGACAACCATAAAATCACCAAATAAAAGTTCCAAGAGAAAGAAAAGGTATTAGGATTATGGGAAAGTAGTGGCGGATCCTTCTCCCACTACTATACCCGCTGCTACAAACGGTCCCAGAGTATATCGGTCATCATATAGTCTGGACATTTTTCAAATAGTGTGAGGCGAACACAGATTTGCTTCTCCAGAAGGTTGTGTCTATAATGCTTTGCAAGGAACAATTTTGCTTGAATGCCACTGAAGTTGCCACTGCTCTTACTTTGTGGGTCTTTACTTTCAAAAGACTAAAGTCTGTCTCACTGCAGTAAGAATGAGCCTCTTTAAATAGAAGTCTAATAAAGTAAGATAGAGCATTCTTGGACATTGGCAAGGAAGGTTTCTTCACCGAAGCACCACAGTGCTTCCGACTTGCCTCTTAAAGTCTTTGTTCTGTCTAAGTAAAACTTGAGGGCCCTTACTGGACATAAAACTCTCTCTAGCTCGTTTCCAACCACGTTCGCCAGGTGCGAAATCTAAAAGGCCTTAGGCCAAGGTTGGGAAGGGCGCTCGTTCTTAGCGAGAAAACCCAATTGTAATGAGCAGATCGCTTTACCGTCCTGAAAACCCACATTTCTACTAAAAGCATGGACTTCACTAACCCTCTTGGCTGTTGCCAGACTAAACAAGAAAAGGGTTTTCATCGTGAGGTCCTTCATAGATGTAAAGTGCAGGGGTTCAAACCTGTCACTCATCAGAAATTTTAACACAACATCCAGATTTCAAGCTGGTGAATCCTGGTGTTATTGTTTTGTTGTCTCAGAGGATTTAATTAGTTCTTGTAGATCCTTATTATTTGAAAGATCCAGGTTCCTGTGCCTGAACACAATCGGCAACATACTCTTGTATCCCTTGATAGTTGACGTAGAAAAACTTTGTTTCTTTTTCAGGAATAAAAGAAAATCAGCAATCTGAGCTACAGAGGTACTGGAAGAGGAAACAGAGTTGACCCTGCACCATTCCCTGAAAACTTCCCACTTGGATTGATAGACTCTGATGGTTGAGACCTCCTAGCCCTTGCAATCGCCCTAGCTGCCTCCTTCAAAAAGCCTCTAGCTCTTGTGAGTCTTTCGATAGTCTGAAGGCAATTAGTCGAAGACTTTGGAGATTATGATAGTGTCTTACCAAGTGAGGCTGTCTGAGTAAATCTACTCGTAAAGGGAGGCTTCTGGGAGTATCCACCATCCATTCCAGTACCTCTGTGAACCATTCTCTTGAGGGCCAGAGGGGGGCTATCAAGGTCATTCTGGTCCATTTGTTTGTCACAGACTTTTGAAGAATTTTGTACAGAATCTTGAACGGAGGAAAAGCCTACACATCTAGATTTGCCCAACCTAGCAGGAATGCGTCTGTGTGTACTGCCTCAAGATCTGGCACTGGGGAGCAATATGTCTCTAGTCTCTTGGTCTTTGCAGTCGCGAAAAGATCTATTCAAGGGCGACCCCAAAGTTCCCACAGACTCTTGCACACCTCTAGGTGTAGAGTCCACTCCGTGGATAGGACTTGTCCTTTCCTGCTGAGACCGTCTGCCAAAACATTCCTTTCCCCCTGGATGAACCTTGTAAGTAAGGTCACCTGTCTTTCCTTTGCCCAAATGAGCAGCTCTCTCGCTGTCTCGCAAAGGGAAATAATGTGTGTTCCTCCTTGTTTGGCAATGTAGGTCAATGCCGTGGTGTTGTCTGCATTGACTTGAATCACTTTGCTTCATACTGACCCTTCGAAGCTCTTCAGGGCCAAAAGAACTGCAAGTAGCTCCTTTTGATTTATGTGGAAAGACTTCTGAATCTCCATCCACACCCCTGATGCTTCCACATTGCCCAGTATTGGCCCCCACCCCGAGTCCGAGGCGTCGGAACACAACACTAGGTCTGGGCTCTTCAGTTCTAATGAGCAACCTTCTTGAAATTTGATCGGGTCGTTCCACCACTGCAGGCAGTGTCTCATTGACTTCGTGATCGGAACACACACCTTCTCCAAATCCTTCTCCTTGTTCCAGCAAGAGTTGAGGTGAAATTGGATTGGTCGAAGGTTCAGCCTTCCCAGAGAGATGAACTGTTCCAAAGAGGAGAGAGTTCCCAACAGACTCATCCACCTCCTCGCAGAACACCTCTGCTCTCCTAGAAACGCACGTATCTTCTCTAGTGCTTGCTCCGTCCTTAAGGGAGACGGAAAAGCCCGAAAAATCTGACTCCAAATCATCACTCCTAAATATATAATCACTTGAGAAGGTATCAGTGAAGCTTTGTCTTTGTTGACTAGAAGACCCAATTCTTCCGTCAACTTCAAAGTTGTCTGAAGATCCTTCAGACAGCGATCTTGAGAGCGGGCTCTTAAAAGCCAATCGTCCAGGTACAGGGAGGCTCTGATGTCTCTTGAGTGGAGCATCCTTGCTACATTGAGCATAAGTCTCGTAAAGACATGTGGGGCGGTGTTGCGGCCGAAACACAGGGCTCGAAATTGAAAGACTTCTCCTCGGAAAACGAATCTCAGAAAGTGCTTGAACTTTGGATGAATCGGGATATGGAAATAAGCATCCTGAAGGTCCAGTGATACCATCCAGTCGCCTTTCCTTACCGCTGCAAGCACCGACTTCGTCGTCTCCACTGAGAACTTTGTTGTCTGGATGAAGTTGTTGAGAGCACTTACGTCCAGAACTGGATGCCATCCCCCTGAGTTCTTGGGAACTACGAAAAGGCGGTTGTAAAAGCCTGGTGACTTCCAGTCCTGTACTTTTTCTACAGTTCCCTTCTCCAACATGAAAGACACTTGTAGCTGTAATGCTTGCCTCTTTAATTCCTCCCTGTACTTGGGAGAGAGATCCACAGGAGTTAACCTTAGAGGGGGTTGATTTATAAAAGGGATCCTGTAGCCCTTCCTTAGAAGTTGGACTGACCAAGGATCTGCACCCCTCTTCTCCCACACCTGCCAGTAGATGTTTAGTCTGGCTCCTACTGCCTGAAGGCGAAAGCAGTCAGACTCTGCTTCGCCCTGTTCTTGCTCCTCTTTTCTTAGTCCCCCTTCCATCTGATCTGAAGTTATCTCTAATGGAAGGTCTTCCTCGAAAGGGCTGAGAAAACTTTTGAAAAGGAGCAACCTCTTTAGGTTTGCGGCTAACAAAAGAAGGTGGCAACACTTTCCTTGCCGTCTTCAAGACCAGGTCTTGAGTGGCCTTCTGTGTTAATGAAGAAGAAATCTCCCTAATAAGGTCCTGTGGGAACAGAGATGACAACAGTGGAGAATATAATAATTCTGATTTCTGAAAGGATGAAACTCCCACAGACAGGAACGAACACAATTGGGCTCTCTTTTTGAGAATTCCTGCTGTAAAAATTGCAGCTAACTCATTAGCCCCGTCTCGCAAAGCCTTATCCATGCATGACATGACGTGGATTAGGTTCGAAGAGTCTCCTTCCTTGAGTGTAGTCATCTTTTTGCCCAAGGGCCCCAGAGTCCAATCAAGGAAATTACATACCTCGAAGGCTCTGAAAACACCTTTGAGTAAATGGTCTAATTCAGAAGTAGACTAAAACACCTTAGTCTTCCTCATGGCCGATCTACGAGGAGCGTCTACCAGGCTTGAGAAATCTCCTTGGGCAGAGGCAGGAACTCCCAAGCCGAGAACCTCTCCCGTATCGTACCAAACACTAGATCTAGAAGCCAACCTAGTAGGGGGAAATGCGAAGGCCGCTTTCCCTTGCTCTTTCTTGGCACCCATCCAGTCTCCCATTAATTTAAGTGCTCTTTTAGATGAACGAGAGAGCACCAATTTAGTGAACAGAGACTTTTTCTCAAGTTTCCCTAGAGTAAACTCTGATGGAGGCGATCATGGAGCCACAGGAATAAAAGACTCTGGGAACTCAAAAGGAAAAATCTTCATCAGCTTCTTTAAGTCTACCGAATGACGAAAAGATTTAGAGTCCTCATCCTCAGATAACTCCTCAAAGGGTTCGGAAGGTGAAAGAGGAACATCAGCTTCTTCCTCTGATAACAAGTCTCGCTGCTCCTCAGAACGCTCGCGATCCGCACGGTCAGAGTTAAGAACCATTGCATTAAGTTCAAAGTCCTGTCTAGATGTTTGTTGTTCTGCATCGCATACAAGAGGGCGGTCGATGTAAGAACGCTTGCGTTCCGATGAATGCTTAATGAGAGGACGCCTGGCGTCACGCTCGCGTTCAGCTGAACGCTCGATGGGAAGACGCTTGCACTCTGAACGCTCGATGAGGTCACGCTCTACGTCACGCTCTGGAGGATGCTCGCGTTCTGTTGAACGCCTAACATCAAGCTCTACGTCACGTCGTGGAGGACGCTCTCGTTCTGTTGAACGCCTGACATCACGCTCTACGTCACATCGTGGAGGACGCTCGCGTTCTGTTGAGCGCTCGACGGGAGGACGCTCAAGAGCACGCTCGACATTACACCTAGCTGAACGCTTGAAAGCGCTTTCAGCAGAACAATCACAATCACTGCTAAGCACATGAACAGCAGCTCGATTAGGAGAACGCTCGACTTCCTGAAAGCCCAAGAGATCAGCCTTTCGTGGAGAACGTTTACTTTCCCTATCATCTCTGTGCGTAGCCGCACACTCAACGCGTTTAGAAACTTTATCACCAAGCGTTCGCCGACTCTCTGCCTTGCGCCACTTAGTGTTAAGAGAGGAGGATTCAGTAGGTTGGTAGCCTTTCATAAAAATTGAAAGTTTTTGCTGCATTTCTTGCAACATCTTAAAATTAGAGTCTTGCGAAACACTAATCGCAAGTTCTTCCTCTCCATCGCTCAAAGACCGCTTAGAGCGAACAGCGGGTGAGATCCAATCTGAAGGAGGCGAAGGAGCATGAAAGGATGTTACGGCCAGGTCGGATAATTGCTCAATAGCAGGACTATTTTCAACTAATGCCCTAGCAGGCCGCTTAGAAGGCAAGCTTCCTTCAGACAAAAAACGTTCAAGACTGTTCCAATGACTACAGCCTGCTTGCGATGTCCTGGAAGGACATGGGTCAATTTTCCTCTTAAGAGATCTAGAAGTTTGACTCCAACCTCTTTTAGGTAAATCATCCTCCGATGATGAGCCAAACTTTTTAACTTCGCCTTTTCTAGGCTAAGAGCGAACATCCTGGGAAAAATCACGAAAGCTCGAGGGAACGTCTGCTCGGGAAGTAATGCCTCTCGTTTCCTTTCGTCTTTCGACATTCCTTCTCCCAGGGGTTGGGGAGCTTAGAAGAAGTCCAGGACTAGGAGAACGACAAGCCCGAGCAGGCGTACCCTCCACAGCACTAATAACACTCACTGTACCTTTAACACTTTCACTTTTTAGCTGTTTAACATCAGCCAATAACTGAGTTCTATCCGCAGCGACAGACTCTACCTTCGTACCCAATGCCTGGATAGCCAACATATCTTTAAGTGTTGGTTCATTCATGATACTCGTAGCGGGATCTGGAACTACCACTACAGGAGAAAGAATAGGAACAGTGACATAGGAAGAGGAACCTTTAGAAGAAAGAGAAGAACTACGTCTTACCCTATCTTTATAATATAATATAATAATATAACAATCGAAATTAAGCCACTCATGATCAGACAAAATAAGGCATTCATCACACCTATCATCAAGTTTACAAACTTTACCCCTACATTTAATGCATAATGAATAAGGATCAATGGAGGCCTTTGATAAACGGGTCTTACACCCACTAGCACACACCCTAAAACCACTAGAGGGGGTAGCCATTTTGAACTTTCACAGAGAGATCAAATACAAGCAAGGGTCAAAAAATCAATATCCAAACATATAACTAGAGTATCCAAACGAGAAATCAATCAAGCGAGAGTCAAAAAACCAGAATTATTGTACTTCACCAAAGGGATAGCAATAATCAGTCAAAGCGCGAGGAGAATATCCAACCAATGTTACCGCTAGCGCCGCAGGGAAGATATGAATACCGAGGGAATGGTTTCCGGGTACCTCGCCAGGGGCGCATGGGTAGCACACCTGGCTATCCACTCGGCGATTGGCACGAGTTTTGAATTTTTCTGCCATGACGTCAGGGACGTAAGCTATATATATAACCACCAGGTAAGTCTTGTGTTTAAAAACAAAAAATAAAAATAAAAAATAAACAAAAAACATCAAGGCAAGTCTTTGCGGGAGAGAAGGGCAGCATGTCCGTCCTCTACCGAGCCAAAAAGTAAAGTGGTCACTCAGCCGAGAGGTGTGAGTGAGCGGGGTAGCCAGTCTACCCCACCCCCCCACTCGCTAACTAGCGGATGGGGTAGTTATCCCTCACTAAAATTATCATGGCTCGTCTTTCAGCTGCGCCGAAAGTAATACCCTATAAATAGCGAAGGTTTGTATCTGTGTCGGAACAAACAGAATTACAATTATCTAAATCAGCTAAGAATATTTACTAATAGTGAGAACCACTGACCCTCCGAAGGGAAGTGTTCCCCACAGAGAAAACCTGAAAAGTTAAAATACAATTGAAAAGTTAAAATACAATTACATTTTCACTAAAAATAATTGAGACAAACAATCGGAAGAGCAACCTAACCCGCGCACGGGAAAGGAGCTTCCCCAATAGTACACTGTTGTTGTAAAGGTGAACGACCTCGAGAAGCGAAAGACCGTAGTCAATCTTTGAGAGGCCACATTCCCTTTGCTCAAAAAACCATGTTTCACATAGGAAAAAAGGAAAAGGCGAAGACAATAGTTGAATGAAGAGGGTCCAGGCAATGACGATTCAACTGCGGTGGCCGAGTTAACGGTTATATGCCGACAGGAAGACCGATGGACCAAAGAGGGAGAGGTCGTTCCCCATGAAGTGGAACTGTGCTGGCCTTGCTAATGTACGCAAGTGTCATTGTCGGATATGTATCACACACACAGCACAAACACTGAAAAGGAAACTTATCACATTTCTATACACATATGTATATATATATATATATATATATATATATATATATATATATATATATATATATATATATATATACAGTGATACCTCGGTAGTCGAACGACTCTATACTCGAACAATTCGGAGTTCGACCAAAATTTTCGAGAAATTTTTGCTGCGGTGCTCGACCAAAAATTCGGTACTCGACCAGCCGAACACGTGACGACCGCATGGGCTTTGTGATGATCGCGCCATCTCGGCCACTCTCGCTTGTTCGGGAAGCATCAGTTCTCTCGAGAGCGTCACTCAGACAACGCGCGATCAGCATTCGTTGTGATTTAGTGATTTTCAGTGCTTTTAATTGCTTTTTTAGCTTTCATAATGAGTCCCAAGAAAGTAATGAGTGTTAAGGGGAAGGAGAAGAGGAAAACAGTGCAAACAACGATCGAGTTGAAGAAGGAAATTATAGCGAAATATGAGAATGGTGTACGAGTGTCCGATTTAGCGGTAGAATACGGAATGGCGAAGTCGACCATTTCTACGTTTTTAAAGCATAAAGAAATGATTAAGAAGGCGAATGTTGCAACGGGAGTTACGGCGGTAACTAAGCAAAGGCCACAAGTGATTGAGGAGATGGAAAAGTTGCTTTTAATATTTATTAAAGAAAAACAGTTGGCCGGGGAAAGTGTTAGTGAAGCGTTCATTTGTGAAAAAGCGTTGCATATCTATGAAGAATTAGTGAAGAAAAGTCCGAGTACCAGTGAAAGTGATTCATTTACATTTAAAGCGAGCAGGGGTTGGTTTGAAAAGTTTCGTAATAGAACAGGTATTCATCGTGTTACTAGGCATGGGGAGGCAGCTAGTTCGGATCAAATTGCAGCCGATAAATACGTGGGGGAATTCGATCGGTACATAAATGAACAAAATTTGATCGCACAACAAGTCTTTAATTGTGATGAGACTGGGTTATTTTGGAAGAAAATGCCAGCCAATACGTACATTACCAAGGACGAGACGAAGATGCCAGGTCACAAGCCAATGAAAGATAGGCTAACATTGTTGCTGTGTGCAAATGCAAGTGGCGATTGCAAGATCAAACCCTTGTTAGTGTACCACTCGGACAACCCCCGGGTGTTCAAACGAAATAATATTTGTAAAAGTGCACTACCAGTTATGTGGCGCTCGAACACTAAATCTTGGGTCACAAGACAATTCTTTACTGAGTGGATAAACGAAGTGTTTGCCCCCCAGGTTAAGGCTTACCTCATTGAAAAGAGCTTGCCAATGAAATGTCTTCTGGTTATGGACAATGCTCCTGCACATCCTCCAGGTCTCGAGGATGACTTGAAAGAAGAATACAGCTTTATCAAAATCAAATTCTTGCCCCCCAATACTACTCCCATACTCCAGCCCATGGACCAACAGGTCATTTCAAACTTCAAAAAACTCTATACCAAGGCCCTTTTCAGAAAGTGTTTTGAAGTGACCAGTGACACGAAGTTGACCCTAAAGGAATTCTGGAAGGAACACTTCAGCATCCTCAACTCTGTTAACATGATTGACCAAGCTTGGCGAGGTGTGACCTATAGGACATTGAACTCTGCCTGGCGTAAGCTGTGGCCATCATGTGTCACAGAGAGGGAGTTTGAAGGTTTCCAACCAGAGGCGGGTCCAAGCACTGCTACCCCTGTAATTTCTGATGACACTGATGTCGTTGAGGAAATTGTTGTCATGGGCAGGAGTTTGGGGCTTGAGGTCGACAAGGATGATATTGATGAGCTTGTAGAAAGCCATTCTACCGAGTTGACTGTGGAGGAATTGTTGCACCTGCAACAACAACAGCAGCAGGATCTGATTGTGGAGCAGGAATCTTCAGAAGAGGATGAGGTAAGGGAGGATGTTCCAAGTTCTCTCATCAATGAAATTTGTTCCAAGTGGGCAGATGTGCAGGCTTTTGCTGAAAAATACCACCCAGAAATTGCAGTAGCAAACCGGGCAGTGCATATGTTTAATGATAGTGTCATGTATCATTTTCGAAGAATACTGCAGAGGAGGAAGAAACAATTAACAATAGACCAGTTTTTCACAAAAGAAAAGAAAGCTGCTACATCAAAGCCTGTTTCTCCTCCAAAGAAGAGACAAAGAAGAGAAGAAACCCCTGAAATAGATCTGCCCACCCTTTCATTGGAGAGAGAAACAACTCCTGAAGGAGAACTACCCCGCCACATCATGGAAGGGGACTCTCCTTCCAAGCAGTAACCTCCCCCTTCCATCCTCTCCACATCCATCCCTGTATGCCATCGAACCGCTGCTCAAAGGTATGTTCACTACAGTACAGAAAATGGTTTAAAATTGTTTTATTTTAGTACAGTAAATGGTTTAAAATTGTTTTATAGGATTTTCTGACCAATTTCATACACATTTAGATAATTATTGTTGTTTAGGTACACGTTTTATTAATATTTTGGGCCTGTTCGAGTGCTTGGGAACGGAATAGAATATATACCATTATTTCTTATGGGGAAAAAAAATTCGGTACTCGAACAAATCGGAGGTCGAACACGGATCTCGAACGGATTATGGTCGAGTACCGAGGTATCACTGTATATATATAAACATTAAGAATGTTTTCATACATATACAAGTATAAGAAAAAGTAAGTTAGAAGAAAAAAATTAATGACAGTCCAGAATAGGCGAGGAGGGAGAGAGGAACCAACCGCTCTCGATCCAAGCCAAAAGTAAAGTGACTAAATCCCAGGTGTGTGAACGGGAGTGGTAGCAAGCTAACCCCGTCTACCCCCGCTAACTAGCGGTGTGGGTAGTTAACCCTCGCTAAATTTTAATGGCTCGTCATTTCAGCTCCGCCAAAAATTATAACACCTAATAAATAGCGTGGTTTGTATTCCAGTTACGGAAAAAAACCCTATTAAATAGCATTAGTTTGTATTCCAGTTACGGAACAAACTCAAAACATACCTCAGCATCTATTTGTCTGTAACAAGATACGCCAAATACAGTTTGGTCCGTCTTTGTTAAATGCGGTAAATGGAAGAAGATTGTGTCTGCTTCATGGTTGTGCGCACCATCAGGTAAACAGAGGGATGGCAGATGACGCCACAATTCAGGAAGTTCACACTCATTATCTTTTGTTAACGGAGGATAGGCATATTCCACCTGATGAAAAAAATTGTACAGGTAAGTCAAATATAATGTCCAGCAACAGTAAAGTATTAAGATTAGTAAACCATCGCTTATATAGCCCTTAATCTGTAGTACAGTCCCTATCAATTTCTGTACAAATAGTACTTTTCTGGATGTATCTGAGAATACATTTTAAAAGGCTGTGAAATAATAGGCTTTCATGTTTAAATATAAGTCTTTGCAAATGACAAATTTGAAAATAATTTGTATTTTTCCTAACTTTACAAACCTGAAGTTCTTTACTATGAGTAAATTCAGTACCACTTCAACACCTAAGTGCATTCAGCATATATGATTAACTGTTCCTGAGGCCAAAAGTAGAACTGTTCAATAGCTGGGCATTACCTTCAAGAGAAAATCCAAAGGGCTGTTTCAACATGGACACATCCTAATGATGTTTCCTTTACTTCCCTAACCTAACCTAGGGTGCTCAAGGGGGAAAAATAATCGTCATACATACATATACCAAGGCACTTCCCCCAATTTTGGGGGGTAGCCGACATCAAACAAATGAAACAAAAAAGGGGACATCTCCTCTCTACGTTCCTCCCAGCCTGACAAGGGACTTAACCGAGTTCTGTTGGTACTGCTAGGGTGGCACAGCCCACCATCCCACATTATCCACCACAGATGAAGCTTCATAATGCTAGATCCCCTACTTCTGCTACCTCCGTGGTCATCCAAGGCACAGGAGGAAGCAGCAGGGCCTACCGGAACTGCGTCACAATCGCTCGCCATTCATTCCTATTTCTAGCACGCTTTCTTGCCGCTCTCACATCTATCCTCCTATCACCCAGAGCTTCCTTCACTCCATCCATCCACCCAAACCTTGGCCTTCCTCTTGTACTTCTCCCATCAACTCTTGCATTCATCACCTTCTTTAGCAGCCAGCCATTTTCCATTCTCTCAACATGGCCAAACCACCTCAACACATTCATATTCACTCTAGCTGCTAACTCATTTCTTACACCCGTTTTCACCCTCACTACTTTGTTCCTACAACTATCTACTCGAGATACACCAGCCATACTCCTTAGACACTTCATCTCAAACACATTCAATTTCTGTCTCTCCGTCACTTCATTCCCCACAACTCCGATCCATATATCACAGTTGGTGCAATCACTTTCTCATACAGAACTCTCTTTACATTTTCATGCCCAACCCTCTATTTTTCACTACTCCCTTAACTGACACCAACACTTTGCATCCTTCATTCACTCTCTGACGTACATCTGCTTCCGCTCCACCATTTGCTGCAACAACAGACCCCAAGTACTTAAAACTGATCCACCTCCTCAAGTAACTCTCCATTCAGCATAACATTCAACCTCGCACCACCTTCCCTTCTCATACATCTCATAACCTTACTCTTACCCACAATAACTCTCAACTTCCTTCTCTCACACACCCTTCCAAATTCTGTTACTAATCGGCCAAGCTTCTCTTCCGCGTCTGCAACCAGTATAGTATCATTCGAAAACAACAACTGATTTACCTCCCATTCATGGTCATTCTCGTCTAACAGTTTCAATCCTCGTCCAAGCACTCGAGCATTGACCTCTCTCACCACTCCATCAACATGACAAATTCGAAGATAATATGTTATTTTGATTATAAAATAAATTTTTGAATATACTTACCCGGTGATTATATAGCTGCAACTCTGTTGCTCGAAAGACAACTCTACGGAAAAACTCGCCAGCGATCGCTACACAG
The DNA here is from genome assembly GCF_036898095.1 of Palaemon carinicauda. Taxonomy (NCBI): domain Eukaryota; kingdom Metazoa; phylum Arthropoda; class Malacostraca; order Decapoda; family Palaemonidae; genus Palaemon; species Palaemon carinicauda. The sequence goes on from NC_090757.1 coordinate 63,006,918, forward strand.
GTTGCGGGTGTGCCCAACAGCGCCATCTGTCGACCAGATACCCAGCTCTCAATGTAAACAAAGACTCAATTTTCTCCTCGTCCCACTGCGTCTCTATTGGGGAGGAAGGGAGGGTCATTTAATTTATAATCACCGGGTAAGTATATTCAAAAATTTATTTTATAATCAAAATAACATTTTTCAATATTTAACTTAGCCGGTGATTATATAGCTGATTCACACCCAGGATGGTGGGTAGAGACCAGTAATATATGTTTACACTTTTATGAGCTAAGAGTTTTTTATTTCATTTTAGAAGTTATCAAAATAACAAAAACAAAATAAATAGGTACCTGGTAAGGAAGTCGACTTGAACAATTACTCTGCCTTTTAAGTACGTCTTCCTTACGGAGCCTCGCGATCCTCTTAGGATGCTGATCGACCCCTAGGATCTGAAGTATCAAGGGTTGCAACCCATACAACAGGACCTCATCAAACCCCTAATCTAGGCGCTCTCAAGAAATGACTTTGACCACCCGCCAAATCAACCAGGATGCGAAAGGCTTCTTAGCCTTCCGGACAACCCATAAAAAAACAACATTTCAAGAGACAGATTAAAAGGATAAGGAATTAGGGAATTGTAGTGGTTGAGCCCTCACCCACCACTGCACTCGCTGCTACGAATGGTCCCAGAGTGTAGCAGTTCTTGTAAAGAGACTGGACATCTTTCAAGTAAAATGACGCGAACACTGACTTGCTTCTCCAATAGGTTGCGTCCATTATACTTTGCAGAGATATATTTTGCTTAAAGGCCACGGAAGTTGTTACAGCTCTAAATTCGTGCGTCTTCACCTTAAGCAAAGTTCGGTCTTCCTCACTCAGATGTGAATGAGCTTCTCGTATTAACAATCTGATAAAGTCTGACCAAGCATTCTTTGACATAGGCAAGGATGGTTTCTTAACTGAACACCATAAAGCTTCAGATTGGCCTTGTAAAGGTTTAGTACGCTTTAAATAGAACTTAAGAGCTCTAACAGGGCATAAGACTCTTTCTAGTTCATTGCCTACGATCTCCGATAAGCTGGGGATATCGAAAGATTTAGGCCAAGGCCGAGAAGGCAGCTCATTTTTGGCTAGAAAACCAAGTTGTAGCGAACAAGTGGCTTTTTCTGACGAAAATCCGATGTTCTTGCTGAAGGCATGAATCTCACTGACTCTTTTAGCCGAGGCTAAGCATACCAGGAAAAGAGTCTTAAGAGTGAGATCTTTCAGGGAGGCTGATTGTAACGGCTCCAACCTGTCTGACATGAAGAATCTTAGTACCACGTCTAAATTCCATCCAGGGGTAGCCAAACGACGCTCCTTGGTGGTCTCAAAAGACTTAAGGAGGTCTTGCAGATCTTTATGTTTGGAAAGATCTAAGCCTCTATGCCGGAAGACCGATGCCAACATGCTTCTGTAGCCCTTGATAGTGGGAGCTGAAAGGGATCGTCCTTTTCTCAGGTATAAGAGAAAAACAGCTATTTGAGCTACAGAGGTACTGGTCGAGAATACAGAAACTGACTTGCACCAGTCTCGGAAGACTTCCCACTTCGATTGGTAGACTCTAATGGAAGACGCTCTCCTTGCTCTAGCAATCGCACTGGCTGCTTCCTTCGAAAAGCCTCTAGCTCTCGAGAGTCTTTCGATAGTCTGAAGGCAGTCAGACGAAGAGTGTGGAGGCTTTGGAGTACCTTCTTTACGTGTGGCTGACGTAGAAGGTCTACCCTTAGAGGAAGACTACTGGGAACGTCTACTAACCATCGAAGTATCTCGGTGAACCATTCTCTCGCGGGCCAGAGGGAAGCAACTAACGTCAACCTTGTCCCTTCGTGAGAGGCGAACTTCTGCAGTACCTTGTTGACAATCTTGAACGGTGGGAATGCGTAGAGATCCAGATGTGACCAATCTAGGAGGAAAGCATCTATATGTATTGCTGCTGGGTCCGGGACTGGAGAGCAATAGATTGGAAGCCTCTTGGTCAGCGAGGTTGCAAAGAGATCTATGGATGGTTTTACCCCAAGTGGCCCAAAGTCTCTTGCACACATCCTTGTGGAGGGTACATTCGGTTGGAATTACTTGCCCTTTCCGACTGAGACAATCTGCTATGACGTTCAAGTCGCCTTGGATGAACCTCGTTACTAGGGAGATGTCTTGACCTTTTGACCAGATGAGCAGGTCCCTTGCGATCTCGTACAACGTCAGTGAGTGGGTACCTCCTTGTTGGAGATGTACGCCAAGGCCGTGGTGATGTCTGAGTTAACTTCCACCACTTTGCCTCGAAGGAGAGACTTGAAGCTTTTCAAGGCCAGATGTACTGCCAACAGCTCCTTGCAGTTGATATACATGCTCCTCTGACTCGAGTTCCACAGTCCTGAGCATTCCCGACCGTCTAGTGTCACGCCCCAGCCCACGTCCGATGCGTCCGAGAAGAGAACGTGGTTGGGAGTCTGAACACCCAGGGGAAGACCCTCTCTTAGGTTGATATTGTCCTTCCACCAAGTCAGACAAGACTTTATCTTTTCGGAAACCGGGATCGAGACCGCTTCTAGCGTCTTGTCCTTTTTCCAGTGAAAAGCTAGATGGTATTGAAGAGGACGGAGGTGTAGTCTTCCTAGTGACACAAATTGTTCCACGGATGACAGCGTCCCTACCAGACTCATCCACAGCCTGACTGAGCAGAGTTCCTTCTTCAGCATCTTCTGGATGGATAGCAGGGCTTGATCTATTCTGGGGGCTGATCGTCTTGTTGTTCAGCAACGTCCTCATCCGAAAACTAATGAGGAAACGGCAACGGAGTGGGCAACGTCTGGCTCGCTGAGCCCGGTCGCACTGGTGCATGCGTGACGGAGCCGGACGCAACATCATGGAACTGCTGCACAGTCTGTGAACTGTCAACAACCATGGGTGCGCGAGGAAGCACAGCGTCAACCCGAGACTGTCTAGACCGTCTGGGTTGTGCAGTCAACACCCTACCGGGTTGCTGAGGTTGACGCACTGCGTCAAAACAAGTCACCTCTGCTGGTTGTTGATCGTCCTGAACGTCAACAACCACCTCCGAGCGTCGCTTAACGTCAACGTGCGGCTGGCAACCCACACTGGGTCGCATCGGTGGAGGAACCACCTCAACTGGCAGACGCGAGTAGGTTACCTCAGCGTCAACAGGGCGCACAACCGACCGGTTGGAAGGTTGTTGGCCAGAAGGTTCGGTAGCAACCTTCTCGGCATTAAAGTCCTCTATCAAGGACGCAAGCTTGGACTGCATGTCTTGCAGCAAAGCCCATTTAGGATCTACGGGAGCAGGTGCGGCAACAGACGGGGTTAGCGACTGAGGCGGTACCGCTTACCATCCCTGAAAGCCTTGTTATGCATGACATAATTGTACAGCAAAACTTCAAAGGCTCGAAAACAGCTGTGAAGTTGACCTGTAAAAAACTTGGAGCGTCTCCTGGCCAGGCGCCAGGGAGAGTCTACGAGAATTGAGAAGTCTATCTGGGCAGAGGCATGAACTCCCAAGCCGAGAACTTCTCTCGTGTCATATCAGACTCTCGCTCTATAAACCAGTTTAAAAGAAGGGAAAGCAAAGGCTGTATCCCCCAAACTCCTCCTGGTGAAAAACCAGTCGCCTAGCCAACGTAAAGCTCTCTAGGAGAGCGAGAGAGCACTAGCTTAAAAACAACGGCTTCGAAGTAGCTAGGCCTAGTGTAAGCTCTGACGTTTAGGCGAACGAGGAGCAGCAGTTACAAAAAGATCCGGACAAAGATCCTTAAAAAAATCATCATGATTTAATTAAAGTCCATAGGGGGCTAAGCAGCTTTAGGCTCCTCTCCATCTGACAGAGTCCTCAAGGGAATATCAGTAGGAGGGGGAACAGCAACTTCCTCATCTACAGGAACCTTGTCCGATAAAAGCTGGGTCTCAAGCAAGGGAGAGACCTACCGTGGTGGCAATGCTTTACAAGCAGAGTCCACACTCACTGGTGCATTAGTAGCGGACCAGAACGCAACGTCATGTAACTGCTTGACAGTCTGTGAACTGTCAACAACTGAACTGTCAACCACAACAGGTGCGTGAGGACGCACAGCGTCCACTCGAGACTGCTTTGACTGCCTAGACTGAGCAGTCAAAACAACTCTAGAATGCGGAGGTTGACGCACAGCGTCAAAACAAGTCAACTCCGATTGTTAGTGAACGTCTTGAACGTCAACAGGAGCATCAGCAAGTGGCCTAACGTCCAAATGCGGCTGAAAAACCACACGAGACCGCATCGAGTGTGGTTCTAAACAACCTGACTGACGTGACTAAGCTACGCCAACGTCAACAGTAAGCACAAAGGAACGTTAGGTTGGCTGAAAGCCAGGATATCGATGAGATAAACGGCTAGACTCAACGGACTAATCGGCAGAATAGTCTTCCATAAGGGAGGCAAGCATATACTGCATGTCTTGCCATATAACCCATTAAGGATCAACGGAAATGGTTGTGGTAAGAGACGAGGGTAACGTCTGTGACCGCAACACTTTGCCAACAAAAAAAGACTCTCGGAGTCTGTGTTACGCTTTTGTTAGGCGGCGAGCAGTTATCCGATGACTGCATAGGGTCAGAGCTGTCCTAATGGTTGTAACCAGGACGCTGGACCTGTCCTGAAAGGACTGACTTTCGCTTAAGGGCTTCGAAACCTTGTGACAGGTTTCTTATGCGAAAAGCCTTCGGATGACGAGGAGAAACGTCTCTCTCGTCTTATGGTAGGGGAGATCTTGGTAAGATACACCCGATACCATAGAGGGAAAACGTCTGTTCGTTGATCAAGGCCTCTCGAACCCATAAGTCGTTTGACATTACTTCTCCCCTGGGCTTGGGAGCATGCAAGAGGTCCCGGACTAGGTGAACGACAGGCACGAACAGACGAACCCTCGGACGCAACACTGTAACACTTTGCGCATATCACTTTATCACTTCGATTTTCTGTTTTGCACTTATTTCACTGAAATCGAAACTTTTACTGATTTCTACCTGAAACACGCAATTCTACCCTTCATTAAAAGGTAGTAATTGCGAAATCAGTCGTATAATGCAAGCTCATTAATACCAGCAAAAAACAGAAAACATATTTTAAGATAAAAAAACCAGTGGCTGGGAAAGAGACTAAACACTAGTTCATATAAACTACGTTTTCAATCTCTCACCGCACATAGCCTGGGGACGAGAATAAAAAACTAAAAACGTTTTATCCTTCCTCCCCGTACAGCGACTAGGGACGAGAGTAACTCGAGAACAACGTTACCCGCTTGAACGGAACGTTTTCTCTCCTCTCTCTCCCTCCGTCTCTATCTCTCTCTCTCTTTCTCTCTTGATTTCGCACCTAAGAGAAGAGCCCAATTATATATCGTCAAAAAAAAAAAAACATGTTATTTGACTAAAGGAAAAAACTGAAAGGTTTTTCAAATAAAAAGTTCCTTTAAAATAGAATTTAAAACATTTATTTTTATATGTTTATAATAAATGGAAAGTTAATCGAAGAGGCCTAATAAAGGCGGAGAGATATAAAATATATAGAGGAAAATCTATAACGTGATAAGATAATTACTAAAAGCCTAAACACACTTCCGTCTAAGGGAAGGGTCGGCCATTTAAAAGTGAAAGAAAGTCCATACTCTCTTTGTCACCATAATTAAATCTATCCAAAACGAGTTCAAGATTTAAGATGAAGATAAAACACCTGCATAGCGAAAGCTCAAAACTAGAATATAGTACTTCACCAAATAGATGTGAAAAACTCCAGTTTAGCAACAGCGAGTAAAGTACGTCTTGTCGACACCTCGACAGAGAGAAAATTGAGTCTTTGTTTACATTGAGAGCTGGGTATCTGGTCGACAGATGGCGCTGTTGGGCACACCCGCAACCTGTGTAGCGATCGCTGGCGAGTTTTTCCGTAGAGTTGTCTGTCGAGCAACAGAGTTGCAGCTATATAATCACCGGCTAAGTTAAATATTGAAAATTGTATTTTTCCTAACCATACAAACCTTAGCTATTTACATTGGGTTTACCTTTTAGCGCAGCTGAAATGGCGAGCCATTAGAATTTAACGAGGGTGTATTACCCCCGCGCTAGTTAGCGGGGGGGTAGGGGAGTGGTAGCTAGCTACCCCCCCCCCCCCTCACACACCTGGTGAAGCTCACTTTCACTTAGAGGTAGGACTTGTCTTGGGGGACAGGGCTGGCGGGCAAATATGTGTAAATAGCTAAGGTTTGTATGGTTAGGAAAAATACAAATTATCTTCGAATTTGTCATTTGTTCCGTAACCGAAATACAAACCACGCTATTTACATTGGGTGACTTACCCCTTAGGTAGGGTGGAAAGTCCCCAGCCATACTGGCTTTGGCTTTACCCGGGAACTCAGAATCAGAGTGAGTCGCACTCGAGAAAAGGAGTCCCTGCACCTACCAAGTTCCTTGCTCCGCAAGGAACCGTGTGGCCTACATAAGCTTGTGTGTGAAGGAAGAAGTGTGACCCGTCCTAGGCAGTTGACCTGGAGTTCCAGAAGGAACTCTGGGTTAGGACGTTCCCAATACCACCTCGTCAGGGTATGGGGGACGCGACAGTATTGACTCAATACTCGGAACACAAGGAAGCATGGTTTACCTGCAGAGGTTCGAGGTCAGCTATGCAGAGACCAGGATGCTGCTTCCCAGTAGAGGGGATGATGAAGAAAGAAGTAAGGGCCAGCCATACTTCTTTCGTTCATGCAGACTAAAACCTGATAACAATGCCCTCAACCTTCTGCTACCTGTCCAAAAAGGAGCCTGAGGTTAGACCAGCTGTTGTGTAGCCACCACAGAGCGATAGAAAACGTATCGAAACTCCTGTGGGTCACGCCCTGCAGGAAGCGGGCTGCGAAGGTCATTAGACGCTTCCAGACTCCAGCTTGTAGCACCTGCGTCACAGAGTAGTATTACTCGAAGGCGAGGGACGATGCGATGTATCCGACATCGTGCTGTAGGGCGACATGACGGGAGAGGGTCTGGAGTCAGGTCGAGATGAATGTCCTTGAGTCCGAGGCGCGCGGGTGAGCGCAGGCGGTCAGGAGACCGATGATGCGTAGGCGGGCGATGGCGCGTTGACGAGCGATGGCGCGTTCTGGCGAGCGATAGCCCGTAGGAGAGTGAAGGCGCATTGGAAAGCGATGGCGCGTCGGCAAACGATGGCACGTCGGCAAGCGACGGCGCGTTGGCGAGCGGTGGTGCGTTAACAAAACGCTAGCGAGCAGGTGAAGAATCGCGATTGCCAACTCGAGAGAGACTAGTGATGGTTAGCGCGCATCGCGCTAACAGAAGGCGCACAGGTGCATCAGGAAGGTGAGCGCTGAAGCAAGCTGTTAATCAGGCGATCCTAGACGGTCCGAAAACCGTTGGCGCCCAATGGTGCGTGGCAAAGAAGGGCGCGCAGATGTGCGCTGGCGATTGAAGAAAGCTGGCGCACAGAAGGACAGAAGTAAAGGTGAACGCTGGCGAGCAGGAGGAAGATCTACGGCAAACTCAGCTACCGGAGATCGTGGTCCACAGCAGGCGAGCGCTAGATCGCTACTGATGGTGTTCAGGGGAACTGACACGCGTGGCAGATCGATGGCGATCGTTGACGCGTAGGAGATCGCTGACGAGCAGGTGAACGTTGACGCGTCTAAGGTCGCTGGCGAGCTGGTGATCGCTGGCGAGCTGGTGATCGCTGGCGAGCTGATGATCGCTGGCGAGCAGAAGGCAACGCGTGGAAGCCTGCGCGTAGAAGAAGAGTCCTTGACCCAGACCTGAACCAAAGTTCTAGATCGCGAGGGCGAACGTGGGCGCACAGGGCGTGTAACAGGAACCAACAGGAACAGCAGAGATGATCATCATGAGAGCGCTGACGAACAGGAGAGCGCTGGCGAACAGGAGAGCGCTGGCGAACAGGAGAGAGCTGGCGAACAGGAGAGCGCTAGCGATCAGAGAGCGCCAGTGCGCTAACACTGAGCAGGAACAGGAGAGCGCCTGTGCGCAAACGCTGACATAGCAGAAGGGCGCGCAGGGGAACCCTGACACGCAAGGGAAGAACCCCCGTGGGAGGCAACCCTTTGCCCCGAAGGGATCGTTGTCCGTCGGGAGACTGATGTCCGTCGGAAGACCGTTGTCTGTCCGCCGGGAGACTGATGTCCGTCGGAAGACCGATGTCCGTCGGGAAGACTGTTGCCCGTCGGAAGACGAGGTCAGACTGCTGTCCATCTGCACTAGGGGCGGAAGATCAAGAAGAAGGAGTTGTAGGCTGCATACGGAGATTCAAAAAGGCGCCTCTTAGCACCCTTATAGGGAGGTGGGAGGTGGACGGTGAGCCTTACGGCGAAGGAGGCCAACAGCAACAACAGCAGAAGAATCCTCCAAAGAGGAGTCTCTATGAGTGTACTATCTCGCGAACAAAAGAGAAACACTTCGTAGAAGAGACTGGTCAGCCAGTGACCTAAAAGGAGCAATCCTCCGAAGAGGGGCTCCTGCAGTTGCCCAGCCCCTTGAGCGAAACTGCAGGTGCGACCGCTCAGCACCAAGAGCATAGTCGCACGAAAAAAAGGCAAGAGAAGAACCCCCCAAAAGGGGAAAAACTCAAGCCTGGACAGAAAAACTTCCCTCAGAAGGAAAGTTACCCACCCAAGGAGGCGAGCCTCCTGAGAGTTTTAAAATGAACTGGAGAGCTGTCAATCATCACGGGAGTACTTCCAGTAGAAGGAGACACGCCCCTGACGAAAATCCAAAGGGGAGGCAGCAACAGCCGAATCCTTAGGTCTCAACAAGACAGCTCACACCGTTGCCATATTACAGAAACGAACTAGATCGGTAACTATAAGAAAATAAAACATATATCATTAGTACACATTCATTCCCCCGGGAAGGCTCCGAAGAGGAATCCCGAGGGAAAGGAAACAAGAATTACACAAGAGGCACGTGCCCTCACAACCACTTACACTCACGGAAGGAGAGCTGCAACCAAAACAGAATTATAACAATTATAATTATGAAACTATGTAATTATGTAATTTAAAAATGAATGAACACTAAAGAAAGAACGAAAACACCGAAAGGAATCGTTCTACAAAGCTGAAAAATTAACAAATACAATTAGATTCATAAACTAATTGAGACAAAACGTACGGCGTAGCAACCCCCCCACACGGGAAGGAAGCTACAAACGTCGGAACGTAGTAAAAGGGTGAACGACCTCAAGAGAGAGAGAGAGAAAGACCGCAGTCAAACTCGAACGCAACCCATAAAATTACACCGTGGTGGCCTAAACTGCCGAGGGCTCCACGGAGATATCGCACACTACACACACATCTCTGAAAAGGAAACTTACTGATTTCTATACTCAAATATATATACAAACATGAAAAAAAAAGTTTACATATATATTGTAGTAAAAGAAAAGTAAGTGATTAAGTAAAGACAAAACAAACAATGGCTGCCATGCGAGGACAAAGACAGAGACGTCTGTCCCAGTCCGAGCCAAAAGTGAAAGTGAGCTTCACCAGGTGTGTGAGGGGGGGACGGGGAGCTAGCTACCACTCCCCTACCCTCCGCTAACTAGCGCGGGGGTAATACACCCTCGTTAAATTCTAATGGCTCGCCATTTCAGCTGCGCTAAAAGGTAAACCCAATGTAAATAGCGTGGTGTGTATTTCGGTTACGGAACAAATACAAGTTAAACAACCACGGTGACATCACACATCCCTGTCTCAGTCCCACTCTCACCGGAAACCAATCGTACTTACAAAAAACCATACGATTCCTATTTGTCGTTCAAATGTTGAACTGTCTTAACAACTCTGAAAAATGTTATTTTTATAATAAAATAAATTTTTGAATATACTTACCCGGTGATTATATAAGCTGCAACTCTGTTGCTCGACAGAAAACTCTACGTTAAAAATCCGCCAGCGATCGCAATGCAGGTAGGGGGTGTACTTCAACAGCGCCATCTGTCGTGCAGGTACTCAGTACTCAATGTAAACACAGAACTCAATTTTCTCCTCGGTCCACTGGGTCTCTATTGGGGAGGAAGGGAGGGTCCTTTAATATATAATCACCGGGTAAGTATATTCAAAAATTTATTTTATTATAAAAATAACATTTTTCAATATTAAACTTAGCCGGTGATTATATAAGCTGATTCACACCCAGGGGGGTGGGTAGAGACCAGCAATAATTGTTTACATGATTATGAGCTAAGGATTTTTTATTTCATTTTAGCAGTTATTCAAAATAACAAACATAAAATAAATAAGTACCTGGTGCCACCCGTTGAGATACTACCGCTAGAGAGTTATGGGGTCTTTTGACTGGCCAGACAGTACTACATTGATCCTCCTTTCTGGTTACGGTTCATTTTCCCTTTGCCTACATACACACTGAATAGTCTTGCATATTCTTTACATATTCTCCTCTATCCTCATACACCTGACAACACAGATTACCAAACAATTCTTCATCAGCCAAGGGGTTACTGCACTGTAATTGTTCAGTGCCACTTTCCTCTTGGTAAGGGTAGAAGAGACTCTTTAGCTATGGTAAGCAGCTCTTCTAGGAGAAGGACACTCCAAAATCAAACCACTGTTCTCTAGTCTTGGGTAGTGCCATAGCCTCTGTACCATGGCCTTTCAGTGTCTTGGGTTAGAGTTCTCTTGCTTGAGGGTACACTCGAGCACACTCTCCTATCTTATTTCTCTTCCTCTTGTTTTGTTAAAGTTTTTATAGTTTATATAGGAGATATTTATTGTTGTTACTCTTCTTAGAATATTTTATTTTCCTTTTTTCCTTTCCGCACTGAGCTATTTTCCCTGTTGGAGCCCCTGGGCTTATAGCATACTGCTTTTCCAACTAGGGTTGTAGCTTAGTAAGTAATAATAATAATAATAATAATAAGGAAGTCGACTTGAACAATTACTCTGCCTTTTTAAGTACGTCTTCCTTACGGAGCCTCACGATCCTCTTAGGATGCTGAGCGACCCCTAGGATCTGAAGTATCAAGGGTTGCAACCCATACAACAGGACCTCATCAAAACCTCTAATCTAGGCGCTTCTCAAGAAATGACTTTGACCACCCGCCAAATCAAGTAGGATGCGAAAGGCTTCTTAGCCTTCCGGACAACCCAAAAACAATAATAAAACATTTCAAGAGAAAGATTAAAAAGGTTATGGAATTAGGGAATTGTAGTGGTTGAGCCCTCACCCACTACTGCACTCGTTGCTACGAATGGTCCCAGAGTGTAGCAGTTCTCGTAAAGAGACTGGACATTCTTAAGATAAACAGACGCGAACACTGACTTGCTTTTCCAATAGGTTGCGTCGATTATACTTTGCAGAGATCTATTTTGTTTAAAGGCCACGGAAGTTGCGACAGCTCTAACTTCGTGTGTCCTTACCTTCAGCAAAGCTTGGTCTTCCTCATTCAGATGGGAATGAGCTTCTCGTATTAACAGTCTGATAAAATAGGATAAAGCATTCTTTGACATAGGCAAAGATGGTTTCTTAACTGAACACCATAAAGCTTCAGACGGGCCTCGTAAAGGTTAAGTTCGTTTTAGATAGAACTTAAGAGCTCTTACAGGGCATAAGACTCTTTCTAGTTCATTTCCAACCATACGATAAGTTTGGAATATCGAACGATATTGGCCAAGGCCGAGAAGGCAGCTCGTTTTTGGCTAGAAAACCAAGTTGTAGAACATGTAGCCGTTTCGGATGAGAATCCGATGTTCTTGCTGAAGGCATGAATCTCACTGACTCTTTTAGCTGTGGCTAAGCATACCAGGAAAAGAGTCTTTAAGGTGAGATCTTTCAGGGAGGCTGATTGTAGCGGTTCGAACCTGTCTGACATAAGGAATCTTAGTACCACGTCTAAATTCCAACCAGGTGTAACCAAACGACGCTCCTTCGTGGTCTCAAAAGACTTAAGGAGGTCCTGTAGATCTTTATTGTTGGAAAGATCTAAGCCTCTGTGACGGAAGACTGATGCCAACATGCTTCTGTAACCCTTGATAGTGGGAGCTGAAAGAGATCGTTCTTTCCTCAGATATAAGAGGAAGTCAGCTATTTGAGTTACAGAGGTACTGGTCGAGGATACGGATACTGACTTGCACCAGTTTCGGAAGATTTCCCACTTCGATTGGTAGACTCTAAGGGTGGATGTTCTCCTTGCTCTAGCAATCGCTCTGGCTGCCTCCTTCGAAAAGCCTCTAGCTCTCGAGAGTCTTTCGATAGTCTGAAGGCAGTCAGACGAAGAGCGTGGAGGCCTTGGTGTACCTTCTTTACGCGTGGCTGACGTAGAAGGTCCACCCTTAGGGGAAGTGTTCTGGGAACGTCTACTAGCCATCGAAGTACCTCGGTGAACCATTCTCTCGCGGGCCAGAGAGAAGCAACTAGCGTCAACCTTGTCCCTTCGTGAGAGGCGAACTTCTGCAGTACCTTGTTGACAATCTTGAACGGTGGGAATGCATATAGATCTAGATGTGACCAATCTAGTAGAAAGGCATCTATATGAACTGCTGCTGGGTCCGGGATTGGTGAGCAAAAAATTGGGAGCCTCTTGGTCATCGAGGTTGCGAAGAGATCTATGGTTGGTTGGCCCCAGGTGGCCCAAAGTCTCTTGCATACATCCTTGTGGAGGGTCCATTCTGTTGGAATTATTTGTCCCTTCCGACTGAGACAATCTGCCATGACATTCAAGTTGCCTTGGATGAACCTCGTTACTAGTGATATGTCTAGACCTTTTGACCAGGTGAGGAGGTCCCTTGCGATCTCATACAACGTCAGAGAGTAGGTCCCTCCTTGCTTGGAGATGTACGCCAAAGCCGTGGTGTTGTCCGAGTTCACCTCCACCACTTTGCCTTGAAGGAGAGACCTGAAGCTTTTCCAGGCCAGACGTACTGCCAGTAGCTCCTTGCAGTTGAAATGCATTGTCCTTTGACTCGAGTTCCATAATACCGAGCATTCCCGACCGTCTAATATCGCACCCCAGCCTACATCCGATGCGTCCGAGAAGAGTACGTGGTTGGGAGTCTGAACAGTCAGGGGAAGACCCTCTCTAAGGTTGATATAGTCCTTTCACCAAGTCAGACAAGACTTTATCTTTCCGGAAACCGGGATCGAGACCGCTTCTAGCGTCTTGTCTTTTTTCCAGTGAAAAGCTAGATGGTATAGAAGAGGACGGAGGTGTAGTCTTCCTAGTGACACAAATTGATCCACGGATGACAGTGTCCCTACCAGACTCATCCACAGCCTGACTGAGCAGCGTTCCTTCTTCAGCATCTTCTGGATGGATAGCAGGGCTGGGGGCTGATCGTCTTGTTCAGCAACGTCCTCATCAGAGGGTTCCTCATCCGAAACTGATGAGGAAACGGCAACGGAGTGGGCAACGTCTGACTCGCTGAATCCGGTCGCACTGGTGGATGCGTGACGGAGCCGGACGCAATATCATGGAACTGCTGCACAGTCTGTGAACTGTCAACAACCATGGGTGCGCGAGGAAGTACAGCGTCAACCCGAAACTGTCTAGACCGTCTGGGTTGTGCAGTCAACACCCTACCGGGTTGCTGAGGTTGACGCACTGCGTCACAACAAGTCACCTCTGCTGGTTGTTGAACGTCCTGAACGTCAACAACCACCTCCGAGCGTCGCTTAACGTCAACGTGCGACTGGCAACCCACACTGGGTCACATCGGTGGAGGAACCACCTCAACTGGCAGACGCGAGTAGGTTACCTCAGCGTCAACAGGGCGCACAACCGACCGGTTGGAAGGTTGTTGGCCAGAAGGAGGAACCACCTCAACTGGCAGATGCGAGTAGGTTACCTCAGCGTCAACAGGGCGCACAACCGACCGGTTGGAAGGTTGTTGGCCAGAAGGTTCTTCTCCGCATTTAAGTCCTCTATCAAGGACGCAAGCTTGGACTGCATGGCTTGCAGCAAAGCCCATTTAGGGTCTACGGGAGCAGGTGTGGCAACAGACGGGGTTAGCGACTGAGGCGGAACCGTTTACCATCCCTGAAAGCCTTGTTATGTGTGACATAATAGTACAGCAAAACTTCAAAGGCTTGACAAAAGCTGAGAAGTTGACCTGTAAACAACTTGGAGCGTCTCCTGGCTAGGCGCCAGGGCGAGTCTACCAGAATTGAGAAGTCTATCTGGGCAGAGGCATGAACTCCCAAGCCGAGAACTTCTCTCGTGTCATATCAGACTCTCGCTCTATAAGCCAGTTTAAAAGAAGGGAAATCAAAGGCTGTATCCCTAAAAACTCCTCCTGGTGCAAAAACCAGTCGCCTAGCCAACGTAACGCTCTCTAGGAGAGCGAGAGAGCACTAGCTTAAAAACAACGGCTTCGAAGTAGCTAGGCCTAGTGTAAGTTCTGACGTTTAGGCGAACGAGGAGCAGCAGTTACAAGATCCGGACGAAGATCTTTTAAAAAAAAAAAATCATCATGATTTAATTAAAGTCCATAGGAGGCTAAGCAGCTTAAGGCTCCTCTCCATCTGACAGAGTCCTCAAGGGAATATCAGTAGGAGGGAGAACAGCAACTTCCTCATCTACAGGAACCTTGTCCGATAAAAGCTAGGTTACCTCAGTGAGTCTCTCACTGGAGCATTAGTAGCAGACCAGAAGGCAACGTCATGTAACTGCTTGACAGTCTGTGAACTGTCAACAACTGAACTGTCAACCACAACAGGTGCGTGAGGACGTACAGTGTCCACTCGAGACTGCTTTGACTGTCTAGACTGAGCAGTCAAAACAACTCTAGAATGCGGAGGTTGACGCACCGCGTCAAAACAAAACAACTTAGACTGTTGTTGTACCTCGCGAACGTCAACGGAAGGTTCCGTGCGTCGCTGAACGTCAACATGCGGCTGGCAGGGTACACTGGAACGCATGGGTGGCGGGACTCTTTCAGCTGGAGTGCGGCAGAAGGTCGCCTCAGCGTCCACAGGACGCACAACCGTGGTTGGTTGTAGGCTAGAGGTTGGTGTCAACCTTCTCCGCACGAAAGTCCTGCATCAATGACGTTAACTGAGACTGCATGGTCTGCAGCAAAGACCACTTAGGGTCTACAAGAGCAGGTGAGGCAACAGACGGTGTGATTGCCTGATGCGGTACCGCTTTGCCTCTCTTAGGAGGTGAGCAGTCGTCGGAAGACTGCAGCGAGTCCGAACTGACCCAGTGGCTACAACTGGGCCGTTGCACTTGCGCGGAAGGGACCGACTTGCGCTTAATAAGCCGCGAGACCTTGGTCCATGGTTTCTTACGAGAAACCTCTTCCGCAGACGAGAAATAAATGGGCTCTCTCGTCTTTGTGTGGGTGGGGCGATCTTGGGTAGATACGCCCGAAACCACGGAGGGAAAAACGTCTGTTCGTTGATCAAGGCCTCTCGAACCCATAAGTCGTTCGACATTACTTCTCCCCTGGGCTTGGGAGCATGCAAGAGGTCCCGGACTAGGTGAACGACAGGCACGAACAGACGAACCCTCGGACGCAACACTGTAACACTTTGCGCATATCACTTTATCGATTTTCTGTTTTGCACTTATTTCACTGAAATCGAAACTTTTACTGATTTCTACCTGAAACACGCAATTCTACCCTTCATTAAAAGGTAGTAATTGCGAAATCAGTCGTATAATGCAGCTCATTAATACTAGCAAAAAACAGAAAACATATATAAAGATAAAAAATTCAGTGGCTGGGAAAGAGACTAAACACTAGTTCAAATAAACTACGTTTACAATCTCTCACCGCACATAGCCTGGGGACAAGAATAAAACCCTAGAAACGTTTTACCTTCCTCCCCGTACAGAGACTAGGGACGAGAGTAACACGAGAACAACGTTACCCGCTTGAACGGAACGTTTTCTCTCCTCTCTCTCCCTCCGTCTCTATCTCTCTCTCTCTTTCTCTCTTGATTTCGCACCTAAGAGAAGAGCCCAATTATATATCGTCAAAAAAACATGTTATTTGACTAAAGGAAAAAACTGAAAGGTTTTCCAAATAAAAAGTTCCTTTAATTTAGAATTTAAAACATTTAAGCTAAGAAAGAATGAACAAAACGTCAGAATCGATTTACTCTTACTGCAAAGTGAAACCGTGATACACTCTCTCTCTATCGTAACGATAGAGCGCATGTTGAACGTCCTGAACGTCAACAACTGCGTAGTCTAAAAAACTAAACGTTAGTTCATCTTTGAAAACAGTACGAAGACTATCAAAGAAATTCTTTCATAAAACATTACATTTAAAAAGTTTTAAATTCTTTAAAGGCTAAATACGATATAACGGGCTCAACGTTGATTAACTTCGGTTCCAAGTTAGGACCGCCTACTATCAGGAAAGGTCGCATATAAACAAAACATAAAAATTCATTTTATATGTTTATAATAAATGGAAAGTTAATCGAAGAGGCCTAATAAAGGCGGAGAGATATAAAATATATAGATCTATAACGTGTTAAGCAAAATTACTAAAAACCTAAACACACTTCCGTCTAAGGGAAGGGTCGGCCATTTAAAAGTGAAAGAGAGTCCATACTCTCTTTGTCACCATAATTAAATCTATCCAAAACGAGTTCAAGTTTTGAGATGAAGATAAAACACCTGCATAGCGAAAGCTCAAAACTAGAATAGTGTACTTCACCAAATAGTTGTGAAAACAAATCCAGTTAGTAACAGCGAATTAGTAGGTCTTGCCGGTAGCCCGACAGAGAGAAAATTGAGTTCTGTGTTTACATTGAGTACTGAGTACCTGCACGACAGATGGCGCTGTTGAAGTACACCCCCTACCTGCATTGCGATCGCTGGCGGATTTTTAACGTAGAGTTTTCTGTCGAGCAACAGAGTTGCAGCTTATATAATCACCGGCTAAGTTTAATATTGAAAACTGGTCATACCGTAGTTGAAAAATTTACGAGTACTTTGTCATCAAAATTCCACTTAATGTTTCAATCAAACTAACCACTGAAACTCCAACAGTGGAACAAATAATGATACTGCCCAGATTAATAACAGGAGGCTCCTGAAATCCTTTTCCCTCTTAATTCAGTGAAATGACAAATTTGTAGATAATTTGTATTTTTCCTAACTATACAAACCTTAGCTATTTATTAGGGGTTATACTTTCGGCGGACCTGAAATGACGAGCCATTAAAATTTAGCGAGGGTTAACTACCCACACCGCTAGTTAACAGGGGTGAGGGGCTAGCTTGCTACCACTCCCGTTCACACACCTGTGATTTAGTCACTTTGCTTGGAGGTAAGACTTCAAGGGGGATAGGGATGGCGGGAAAGTTTATATAAATAACTAAGGTTTGTATAGTTAGGAAAAATGTTATTTTGATAATAAAATAAATTTTTGAATATACTTACCCGGTGATTATAATAGCTGCAACTCTGTTGCTCGACAGAAAAACTCTACGGAAAAATTCGCCAGCGATCGCTACACAGGTAGGGGGTGTACTCAACAGTGCCATCTGTCGTTCAGATACCCAGTACTCATTGTTAACAAAGAACTCAATTTTCTCCTCAGTCCACTGTGTCTCTATTGGGGAGGAAGGGAGGGTCCTTTAATTTATAATCACCGGGTAAGTATATTCAAAAATTTATTTTATTATCAAAATAACATTTTTCAATATTTAACTTAGCCGGTGATTATAATAGCTGATTCACACCCAGGGGGGTGGGTAGAGACCAGCAAAATATGTTTACATCATATGAGCTAAGAATTTTTATTTTATTTTAGAAGTTATCAAAATAACTAAATAAAATAAATAGGTACCTGGTAAGGAAGTCGACTTGAACAATTACTCTGCCTTTTTAAGTACGTCTTCCTTACGGAGCCTCACGATCCTCTTAGGATGCTGAGCGACCCCTAGGAGCTGAAGTATCAAGGGTTGCAACCCATAGAAAAGGACCTCATCAAAACCTCTAATCTAGGCGCTTCTCAAGAAATGACTTTGACCACCCACCAAATCAACTAGGATGCGAAAGGCTTCTTAGCCTTCCGGACAACCCAAAAACAACAATAAAAACATTTCAAGAGAAAGATTAAAAAGGTTATGGAATTAGGGAATTGTAGGTTGAGACCTCACCCACTACTGCACTCGCTGCTACGAATGGTCCCAGAGTGTAGCAGTTCTCGTAAAGAGACTGGACATCCTTAAGATAAAAAGACGCGAACACTGACTTGCTTTTCCAATAGGTTGCGTCGATTATACTTCGCAGAGATCTATTTTGTTTAAAGGCCACGGAAGTTGCGACAACTCTAACTCCGTGTGTCCTTACCTTCAGCAAAGCTTGGTCTTCCTCATTCAGATGGGAATGAGCTTCTCGTATTAACAGTCTGATAAAATAGGATAAAGCATTCTTTGACATAGGCAAAGATGGTTTCTTAACTGAACACCATAAAGCTTCAGACGGGCCTCGTAAAGGTTTAGTTCGTTTTAGATAGAACTTAAGAGCTCTTACAGGGCATAAGACTCTTTCTAGTTCTTTTCCAACCATACGATAAGCTTGGAATATCGAACGATTTTGGCCAAGGTCGAGAAGGCAGCTCGTTTTTGGCTAGAAAACCAAGCTGTAGAGAACATGTAGCCGTTTCAGATGAGAATCCGATGTTCTTGCTGAAGGCATGAATCTCATTGACTCTTTTAGCTGTGGCTAAGCATACCAGGAAAAGAGTCTTTAAGGTGAGATCTTTCAGGGAGGCTGATTGTAGCGGCTCGAACCTGTCTGACATAAGGAATCTTAGTACCACGTCTAAATTCCAACCAGGTGTAACCAAACGACGCTCCTTCGTGGTCTCAAAAGACTTAAGGAGGTCCTGTAGATCTTTATTGTTGGAAAGATCTAAGCCTCTGTGACGGAAGACTGATGCCAACATGCTTCTGTAACCCTTGATAGTGGGAGCTGAAAGAGATCGTTCTTTCCTCAGATATAAGAGGAAGTCAGCTATTTGAGTTACAGAGGTACTGGTCGAGGATACGGATACTGACTTGCACCAGTTTTGGAAGATTTCCCACTTCGATTGGTAGACTCTAAGGGTGGATGTTCTCCTTGCTCTAGCAATCGCTCTGGCTGCCTCCTTCGAAAAGCCTCTAGCTCTCGAGAGTCTTTCGATAGTCTGAAGGCAGTCAGACGAAGAGCGTGGAGGCCTTGGTGTACCTTCTTTACGTGTGGCTGACGTAGAAGGTCCACCCTTAGGGGAAGTGTTCTGGGAACGTCTACTAGCCATCGAAGTACCTCGGTGAACCATTCTCTCGCGGGCCAGAGGGGAGCAACTAGCGTCAACCTTGTCCCTTCGTGAGAGGCGAACTTCTGCAGTACCTTGTTGACAATCTTGAACGGAGGGAATGCATATAGATCTAGATGTGACCAATCTAGGAGAAAGGCATCTTTATGAACTGCTGTTGGGTCCGGGATTGGTGAGCAAAATATTGGGAGCCTCTTGGTCATCGAGGTTGCGAAGAGATCTATGGTTGGCTGGCCCCAGGTGGCCCAAAGTCTCTTGCATACATCCTTGTGGAGGGTCCATTCTGTTGGAATTATTTGTCCCTTCCGACTGAGACAATCTGCCATGACATTCAAGTTGCCTTGGATGAACCTCGTTACTAGTGATATGTTTAGACCTTTTGACCAGGTGAGGAGGTCCCTTGCGATCTCGTACAACGTCAGAGAGTAGGTCCCTCCTTGCTTGGAGATGTACGCCAAAGCCGTGGTGTTGTCCGAGTTCACCTCCACCACTTTGCCTTGAAGGAGAGACCTGAAGCTTTTCCAGGCCAGACGTACTGCCAGTAGCTCCTTGCAGTTGAAATGCATTGTCCTTTGACTCGAGTTCCATATTCCCGAGCATTCCCGACCGTCTAATGTCGCACCCCAGCCTACGTCCGATGCGTCCGAGAAGAGAACGTGGTTGGGAGTCTGAACAGCCAGGGGAAGACCCTCTCTTAGGTTGATATTGTCCTTTCACCAAGTCAGACAAGACTTTATCTTTTCGGAAACCGGGATCGAGACCGCTTCTAGCGTCTTGTCCTTTTTCCAGTGAAAAGCTAGATGGTATTGAAGAGGACGGAGGTGTAGTCTTCCTAGTGACACAAATTGATCCACGGATGACAGCGTCCCTACCAGACTCATCCACAGCCTGACTGAGCAGCGTTCCTTCTTCAGCATATTCTGGATGGATAGCAGGGCTGGGGGCTGATCGTCTTGTTGTTCAGCAACGTCCTCATCAGAGGGTTCCTCATCCGAAACTGATGAGGAAACAGCAACGGAGTGGGCAACGTCTGGCTCGCTGAATCCGGTCGCACTGGTGGATGCGTGACGGAGCCGGAAGCAATATCATGGAACTGCTGCACAGTCTGTGAACTGTCAACAACCATGGGTGCGCGAGGAAGCACAGCGTCAACCCGAGACTGTCTAGACCGTCTGGGTTGTGCAGTCAACACCCTACCGGGTTGCTGAGGTTGAAGCACTGCGTCAAAACAAGTCACCTCTGATGGTTGTTGAACGTCCTGAACGTCAACAACCACCTCCGAGCGTCGCTTAACGTCAACGTGCGGCTGGCAACCCACACTGGGTCGCATCGGTGGAGGAACCACCTCAACTGGCAGACGCGAGTAGGTTACCTCAGCGTCAACAGGGCGTACAACCGACCGGTTGGAAGGTTGTTGGCCAGAAGGTTCTTCTCCGCATTTAAATCCTCTATCAAGGACGCAAGCTTGGACTGCATGTCTTGCAGCAAAGCCCATTTAGGGTCTACGGGAGCAGGTGTGGCAACAGACGGGGTTAGCGACTGAGGCGGAACCGTTTACCATCCCTGAAAGCCTTGTTATGCGTGACAAAATAGTACAGCAAAACTTCAAAGGCTCGACAACAGCTGTGAAGTTGACCTGTAAACAACTTGGAGCGTCTCCTGGCTAGGCGCCAGGGAGAGTCTACCAGAATTGAGAAGTCTATCTGGGCAGAGGCATGAACTCCCAAGCCGAGAACTTCTCTCGTGTCCTATCAGACTCTCGCTCTATAAACCAGTTTAAAAGAAGGGAAAGCAAAGGCTGTATCCCCCAAACTCCTCCTGGTGAAAAACCAGTCGCCTAGCCAACGTAACGCTCTCTAGGAGAGCGAGAGAGCACTAGCTTAAAAACAACGGCTTCGAAGTAGCTAGGCCTAGTGTAAGCTCTGACGTTTAGGCGAACGAGGAGCAGCAGTTACAAAAAGATCCGGACGAAGATCCTTAAAAAAATCATCATGATTTAATTAAAGTCCATAGGAGGCTAAGCAGCTTTAGGCTCCTCTCCATCTGACAGAGTCCTCAAGGGAATATCAGTAGGAACCTTGTCCGATCAAAGCTGAGTCTCTCACTGGTGCATTAGTAGGCGACCAGAACGCAACGTCATGTAACTGCTTGACAGTCTGTGAACTGTCAACAACTGAACTGTCAACCACAACAGGTGCGTGAGGACGCACAGCGTCCACTCGAGACTGCTTTGACTGCCTAGACTGAGCAGTCAAAACAACTCTAGAATGCGGAGGTTGACGCACAGCGTCAAAACAAGTCAACTCCGATTGTTAGTGAACGTCTTGAACGTCAACAGGAGCATCAGCCAGAGGCCTAACGTCCAAATGCGGCTGAAAAACCACACGAGACCGCATCGAGTGTGGTTCTAAACAACCTGACTGATGTGACTAAGCTACGCCAACGTCAACAGTAAGCACAAAGGAACGTTAGGTTGGCTGAAAGCCAGGATATCGATGAGATAAACGGCTAGACTCAACGGACTAATCGGCAGAATAGTCTTCCATAAGGGAGGCAAGCATATACTGCATGTTTTGCCATACAACCCCTTAAGGATCAACGGAAATGGTTGTGGTAATAGACGAGGGTAACGTCTGTGACCACAACACTTTGCCTACAAAAAAAGACTCTCGGAGTCTGTGTTACGCTTTTGTTAGGCGGCGAGCAGTTATCTGATGACTGCATAGGTCAAAGCTGTCCTAATGGCTGTAACCAGGACGCTGGACCTGTCCTGAAAGGACTGACTTTCGCTTAAGGGCTTCGAAACCTTGTGACAGGTTTCTTATGCGAAAAGCCTACGTATGGCGAGGAGAAACAACGTCTCTCTCGTCTTATGGTAGGGGAGATCTTGGTAAGATACACCCGATACCATAGAGGGAAAACGTCTGTTCGTTGGTCAAGGCCTCTCAAACCCATAAGTCGTTTGACATTACTTCTCCCCTGGGCTTGGGAGCATGTAAGAGGTCCCGGACTAGGTGAACGACAGGCACGAACAGACGAACCCTCGGACGCAACACTGTAACACTTTGCGCATATCACTTTATCACTTCGATTTTCTGTTTTGCACTTATTTCTACCTGAAACACGCAATTCTACCCTTCATTAAAAGGTAGTAATTGCAAAATTAGTCGTATAATGCAAGCTCATAATACCAGCAAAAAACAGAAAACATATTTTAAGATAAAAAGAAAAATCAGTGGCTGGGAAAGAGACTAAACACTAGTTCATATAACTACGTTTTCAATCTCTCACCGCACATAGCCTGGGGACGAGAATAAAAACCTAAAAACGTTTTATCCTTCCTCCCCGTACAGCGACTAGGGACGTGAGTAACACGAGAACAACGTTACCCGCTTGAACGGAACGTTTTCTCTCCTCTCTCTCCCTCCGTCTCTATCTCTCTCTCTCTTTCTCTCTTGATTTCGCACCTAAGAGAAGAGCCCAATTATATATCGTCAAAAAAAAAAAAACATGTTATTTGACTAAAGGAAAAAACTGAAAGGTTTTTCAAATAAAAAGTTCCTTTAAATTAGAATTTAAAACATTTAAGCTAAGAAAGAATGAACAAAACGTCAGAATCGATTTACTCTTACTGCAAAGTGAAACCGTGATACACTCTCTCTCTATCGTAACGATAGAGCGCATGTTGAACGTCCTGAACGTCAACAACTGCGTAGCATAAAAAACTAAACGTTAGTTCATCTTTGAAAACAGTACGAAGACTATCAAAGAAAATCTTTCATAAAAGATTACATTTAAAAAGTTTTAAATCCTTAGCTCTTTAAAAGCTAAAGACGATATAAAGGGCTCAACGTTGATTAACTTCGGTTACCAAGTTAGGACCGCCTACTCTCAGGAAAGGTCTATATAAACAAAGCATTAAAATTTATTTTTATATGTTTATAAAAAATGGAAAGTTAATCGAAGAGGCCTAATAAAGGCGGAGTGATATAAAATATATAGAGGAAAATCTATAACGTGATAAGATAATTACTAAAAGCCTAAACACACTTCCGTCTAAGGGAAGGGTCGGCCATTTAAAAGTGAAAGAAAGTCCATACTCTCTTTGTCACCATAAGTAAATCTATCCAAAACGAGTTCAAGTTTTAAGATGAAGATAAAACACCTGCATAGCGAAAGCTCAAAACTAGAATAGTGTACTTCACCAAATAGTTGTGAAAACAAATCCAGTTAGCAACAGCGAATTAGTAGGTCTTGCCGGTAGCCCGACAGAGAGAAAATTGAGTTCTTTGTTTACAATGAGTACTGGGTATCTGAACGACAGATGGCGCTGTTGAGTACACCCCCTACCTGTGTAGCGATCGCTGGCGAATTTTTCCGTAGAGTTTTTCTGTCGAGCAACAGAGTTGCAGCTATTATAATCACCGGCTAAGTTAAATATTGAAAAATACAATTTATCTACGAATTTGTCATTTGTTCCGTAACTGGAATACAAACCACGCTATTTATTAGGGGTGACTCACCCATTAGGAAGGGTGGACGTCCCTGCTAATCTGGCTTTTGACTTTGCCCGGGGGCTCCTTATCTGAGTATGCTAGTACTCAAAAATAAGGAGTCCCTACCCTCGCTAAACCTTGCTACACAAGGTCCGCGGCCTACGCAAGCTGTGTGTTGACACGTGCAGAAGTGTGACTGTCTAGGTAAAGTTATTCTGAGTCTATGTAGGAAAAACCTGATGTAACCAAGACTTCCCAATACCACCTCGCCAGGATATGGGACGCAACAGTATTAGCTTAATACTAGGTACACAAGGGAGCATGGTTTACCTGCCGTGGTTTGAGGTCAGCTATGCAGAGAACCCAGGATGCTGCTTTCCCCATGAGAGGATAGGATAAAGAGAAGAATAAGAACCAGTCAAATCTTTTCATTCACGCAGACTAAAACCGGGTAACAGTGCCCTCAAACCCTCTGCTACTTGTCCAATAAGGAGCTTGAGGTATACAACAAGCTGTTGTGCAGCCACCACCAGACCGATAGAGATCATATCGAGTTCCTGTGGGTCACGTCTTGCAGGAGAAAGGTTGTGAAAGTCCCCTGGAGCATTCACATCCTTTCTTGTAAAACCTGCGTCACAGAGTAATCTGCTAAGAAGGACCAGGGGCATAGTTATGCCCCTGACACTGTGAATCGTCATGTCGAGATGATGTTTCGGTTATCCTCCTCTAGTCTCTCCCAGCGCTGATGACAGAGAAGGGACCCGGGCGGGCTGTTGCCGTTTTCTTTAGGTAAAGTCTCATACCTTCCCCTGGGTACAGTAACGGATGATCTGGATCGTCCGTTACCGAGTTGAGACTTGTGTAGGATCCGTCACCTCTGGAGACTGTGTCTGGCGACATACTCAGGGACGAAACTGAACATTGTCTTTCACCCTTCTCAATAATGGGCGATGTCGAAAGAGAGACCATGAAGTTCCTTGACTAGTATGGTTGCTGTCCGAGTATGTAGGAACATTGTGTTCTTAAATCCGGAGAAAATTTGTTGCCTGGTGAAGTGGAACATAAGGAGGTCCCTTTAGGGATCGGAGATTTGAACCATAATCCGAGAGGAAGGTCTCAATTCCAACTGAGGAAAGGCAAGTTGTAAGTCTGAGTTAGGAAGGTCTATCGATGAGAGGGTGTCCCTTTCTTTCAGTTTAAAGGTGAAGGATCAAGGTTGAGTGATCATCTTTACCTGTCGGAACTGAATAGGAGGTCTTTTCCTCTTGTGTATACTCGAGGATTCCGCTATTGCTGGAATCGAGGTATCGAGTGGAGAGACACACTTTCACATGACACCAACCACACAAGACATTATACTGCCTGGTAGACTGATGCTGAGGAATTCCTCAGATATCTAGACAACCTTTTCGCAAAGAGGTATTGGGTAGTCTTCAGGCGTACAGTCATAGCATTGCTATAGCTTGTGGTATGTGTCGAAGTGGGTTGTCTGTGATGTGGAGAGGACTCTCTTGGAGACTCTATCAGAAGCTGCAAAAGATTTGGAAACCGTTCTGCATAATGCCATAGCGGAGCTAGAAGAGTCCTTGAGAGGTTGACCAATGTTCTAGCCGAGTGCCCGTCTCTAGATAAAACAGGGACAAGACGTAAACGTCATTGTTGTACCCACCATTGTTGCCAGAGAGCCTTGGGGTCTAGGGCTGGTGAGCAACGGCAGCCTGAGATTCAGGAGCGTTGCGAACAGACCCCTAGTTGGAGGATCTCATAAAGTCAAGACTTTGTTGGCTATATGGCGATCCAAAGTCCATTCGGTATACCTTGTCTGAGATGCTGTGCACAGATTGTCGGCAAGCACGTTCTTCCAGTCTGGAATGAAGCGGGCTGATAGTGGTACCGAACGGACTTTGGCCCATCTTAGTGTTTATACTGTTAGATGGGAAGAGGCTACGAGCAAGTTCCTTCTTGCTTGTCGATGTGAGTCTCTATGTGGTGTGTGGTGTGTCGTCCATCACATCACTGAGTGGTCTGCTAGGAACCAATGAGGCTGCTGAAGGACCGGAAAGTTGGCCTTCATCTCTTAAGAGATTTAAGTGAAGGTACCTTCGGGCTCTGTCCAGAGGGCTGAGGTCGTGTGGTGCAGTGCTATGGTCCCTCCTCTCTTCTTTTTCCGACTCAAAGTCTCTTGGAATGGAAGTCGTTTTCGTTTTGAGAAGGTTTTGTGGAGATTGGTGTCTCGAATCATTCCCAGATATACCAGTCTCCTGGGAGGGAAGTAGGGAAGACTTCCATAGGTTTACCCTGATCACTGGATCTTGGTAAAAAGACTTAAGAACTTCCAGTGTTAATGCAAGGTTGCCACTGAGTCTGCTAAGGTCAGTCAGTCGTCCCGAGACAGAGGACACAGAAGCCGATCCTGTGAGACCAGGATGGGTGTAGTGGAAAGACCGAAGCACAGTACCTTGAACTGGTGTTTCTTGTTTGTCTAGACTGAATCTTCCAACCTTCCTAGATGGATGGTTTGGACCTGGGAGTAAGTGTCTTTTAGGTCCAGTGTGCAAATGAAGATCTGAGGTCTTAGCACTTGTTCGAACTCCAAAATGGTGTGGACATCGACCCAAGGGGACAACTCCTTGCGGATCCATTTGCATGGAAGATTGTCGACGCTGGAGTCTTGACTCGTGTCGTAAAGGATCAGGCGCGATACCCAGTGCAAGAATTCTTCTCTGAGAGAGAATTTCTTTAACTAACAAAAGGAAGGCAACGCTTAGCCTTACCATGCACCCTGATGGGATTTATGCTATTCCTTAGAATAGAATCAGTCTGGCGAATGTTAATCAATGGTTAAACGTTGGGTATCGTGGTTACGGTGCAGTTGGAGAGTGCTCTCAAGTAGTTCCCTGTCGGCAAGCCGTTGATGAGGGTTGTCGAACGTTTGCCGATCACTTTAGTGTGCTGGCAAACGGCCAGTAGCGAGAAGTATGTTGTATACCTTCTGATCTAGGAACTACAGGAAGCGGGTGACTAGTAAGTTCGAGTCACAAACTTCTGGCAAATTGACGATGACCGATGAATCGGTGGTCTGCTAGCCGATGGTGAGTTAGAGATCAGCAAGTTGATTATGGTCCCCCCTGGTTGGTCAGAGATGAGCAAGCTGAAGGATGGGCTGGTCAGAGATCAGCGAGCTGAGTTCAATGATCGAAGAAATATGACCTGCCCATCGGTGATCTAGTGATCAGCAAGCTGATGACTGGTTATTGACTAGCAATCGGTGATTGGAAACGCTAGCAATTGGAGATCATTAGTCATTGGAAGGCCTAGAGGTCAAAGATCAGCATTGAGCTAGCAATTGGCGATCTAGTGATAGGCGACCTAGCGATCAGTAAACTGTGAACTAGCCATTAGCAAACAGTGATCTAGAGATCAGACTGTTGATGCATTCCCATTTGCTGACAGTGGTCTGTCAAGGAAAAAAGAAACTTCAGAAGAGACAGGGACCAAGGATTCCCCGTTTCGATTCCCCTTGTAGGATGGAATCTTCGGGATCTTGAATCCTTCTGTGAAGCCTTATCCCTCTTTCCCAGTGGCAATGTTTATGTGTCTGCGGGGAGGAATGGGGCAATGGTGACCTGTCCAAAATGTTTTATTCCTTTTTTCTGCCTATTGCGATGGCACACAGGATGATGCTGGTGCTCAATTTCTGCCTGGAGAGCAGGCAAGTGCTGGCTCTTAGACAAGAGCTGGTGCATTGGATCTGCGAGTCCTGACTCTTTGGCAAGAGCTGGCGCATTGGATATGAGACCGTTACTGTGCAAGAGGGAGCAGGAAAGTGCGGAAGAACGCTGACGCGCAGTAAGGCACGATGTAGTTTTGTGCATTCTCCCTAGAATGCGCCGAAGCGTGACACTGGTAGCGCAAGGGCGGGTGCATTGGCGCGAGTAGTACGTGGAAACTGCTGGCGCGCTCGTGCGGACTATCAGCGCCCGGGCGCAGAAGTCTGCGTGCTCGCAAGATCATTGGAGAGCAAAAGTATTGCCGTGTGTGTGCGAGTAAGGCAAACGGTACTCGCACGGGGGACCTTTGGTGCCGGCGTGTGGAATACCGTTGGCACGGACCAGCGCGGATGGCCATCGGCACGCGCGCGATAGATTGTTGGAACGTGCGCGCGCGATAGATTGTTGGAACGTGCGCGCACGATAGATTGTTGGAACGTGCGCGCTCAAGAGCGTCGGCGCTCGCGCGGAGGAGACCATCGGCACCCCTGTGCGGAAGACTGTTGGAGCGCGTGCAACTGTTGGCACGCGCGCAAGACTATTGGCGCGTGCGGGGGAGTCCATAGACGCCCGCTCGTGCGGGGGAGTCCATAGGCGCCCGCGCGTGGGGGGGAGTCCTTAGGCGCCCGGCGTGCGGGGAAGTCCATAGGCGCCCACGAGCGGAAAATCGCCGGCGAGCGCAGAAGACTGTTAGAGCGCGCATGCGCGTGCAAGACTGTTGGCGCATGCGCAGAACACCATTGGCACGCATGCACACAACACTATTGGTGCCCGCACGCAACACTATTGGTGCCCGAACGCAACACTATTGGTGCACGGGGGAGACCATAGGTGCCCGCGCGCGGAAGATCGTCAGCGCGAGCGGAAGATCGTAGGCGCGCGCGCGGGAGACCATAGGCGCCCGTGCGCGGAAGATCGTCGGCGCGTGCGCGGGAGACCATAGGTGCCCGCGCGGAAGGTCGTCGGCGCGCGCACGGGAGACCATAGGCGCCCACGCGCGGAAAATCATCGGCTTGCGCGCAGGAGACCATCGCCGCCCCCGCGAGGAAGATCGTCGGCACGCGCACGTGCAAGACTGTTGGCCTTGTGCGCGGAAGACCATCGGCGCGCGCGCGGGAGACCATCGGCACCCGCACGCGGAAGATCGTCGGTGCGCGCGCATATCTGTCGGAGGGCGTGCGGAAGACTGTTGGAGCGCACGCGCACGGGAAACTGTTGGCGCGCGTGCAAAGGTAGCGCTAGTAGGTTTGGCAGGTCTGCTGGCAGGACGATCTGGAACTGGGATGTGCCCTTTAGAAGGGCGAACATCCACCGATGGGGACCGTAAAAAGGTCCGCATTAGAGTTCAGGACCAAAGTCCAAAGGACTACGATGCAGCGCAAGGTTGCGCTGGTAGATCGGTAGGTCTGCTGCGCTGGTAGGTCTACTTGATCCTCTGAAGATGTGTCTCAATGAGTGGCCTTTCATGAATGAGAGAGGTGAATACTTCGTAGAAGAGACTTGAAGACACCCGGGATGACGCCCATGAGGGCTGGTGGATCAGCAAGCTGACCTTTAACAGTAGCGATCCTCCGAAGAGGAGTCTCTATGAGTGTCCTCTCTCGCGACCAAGAGAGATGAACACTTCGTAGAAGACTTGAAGACACCCGGGATGACGCCCATTGAGGGCCGGTGGATCAGCAAGCTGACCTTTAACAGTAGCAATCCTCCGAAGAGGAATCTCTATGAGTGGCCTCTCTCGCGAACGAGAGAGGTGAACACTTCGTAGAAGAGACTAGCCAAGACCGTGCTCCGCCCCTGAAGGAAGAGAAACTCAGCAAGGGAGGAGAGAAGTCTGGGCGAAGGCAACAACAGCAGTCGGAGACGATGAATTTATTAAGATGTGGGAAGTTCTCACTCTGAAGGGAGAAACAACCTCACACCTGGGGAGGAAACTTCCCTCGGAAGGGAAGTTGTCTAACCCCTGGAGGCGAACCTCCTTTAGCGTTCTAAGATGATCTGAAGTGCTGGTCATGTTGTCAAGGGAGTATTTCTAAGAGAAGGGATGAAGCCCATGACGACGTCCTCTGAGGGACGGCAGTGACAGCAGATTCCCCACGCATGAACAGAACAGCTCTGCTTCGTTGGCACTCTTAGTCGAACGAAGAAAAACTGCCTAGTTAACTGGGAAAAAATAAAATTAATTATTTAACAGAAATTCCCTAGGGAGTTACTCCGAAGAGGAACCCCGAGGGAACAACATAAAATAAGTATTGCGCCGACAAAAAATTAATTATTTAACAAATTCCCCAGAGAGGAACTCCAAAGAGGAACCCCAAGGGAACAGATAAAATTAAGTATTGCGCCCTTCCTTCCTCAGTCGACATCCACGGGAGAAGGGGGGGAGCGGAGTAACTGTAATACAAACAGAATTACAATTATTTAAATCAGCTAAGAATATTTACTAATAGTGAGAACCACTGACCCTCCAAAGGGAAGTGTTCCCCACGGAGAAAGCTGAAAAGTTAGAATACAATTAGATTTTCACTACAAATAATTGAGACAAACAATCGGAAGAGCAATCTAACCCGCACACAGGAAAGGAGCTTCCCCAATAGTACAGTATTGTTGTTGTAAAGGTGAACGACCTCGAGAAGAGAAAGACCGTAGTCAGTCTTTGAGAGGCCACATTCCCTTCGCTCAGAAAACCATGTTTCCCATAGGAAAAAAGGAAAAGGAGAAGACAATAGTTGAATGAAGAGGGTCCAGGCGATGACGATTCCCCTGCGGTGGCCGAGTTAACGGTTATATGATGACGGGAAGACGGATGAACCAAAGAGGGAGAGGTCGTTCCCCACGAAGTGGGACTGTTCTGGCCTTGCTAATGTACGCAAGTGTCGTTGTCGTATATGTATCACACACACAGCACAAACACTGAAAAGGAAACTTATCACATTTCTATACACATATACAGTACAGTATATACATAAACATTAAGAATGTTTTCATATACTGTATATACAAGTATAAGAAAAAGTAAGTTAAAAGACAAAAATTAATGGCAGTCCAGAATAGGCGAGGAGGGAGAGAGGAAACAACCGCTCTCGATCTGAGCCAAAAGTAAAGGGACTAAATCACAGGTGTGTGAACGGGAGTGGTAGCAAGCTACCCCCCCCCCCCCCTACCCCCGCTAACTAGCGGTGTGGGTAGTTAACCCTCACTAAATATTAATGGCTCGTCATTTCAGCTCCGCCGAGAGTATAACCCCTAATAAATAGCGTGGTTTGTATACCAGTTACGGAACAATATCATGTTAGAGAATATTTATAGGAGTTTTAACTTGAATAAAATTTTTTGGGCTCAAGCCATGTCATCCTGATAGAAGTTCCTTTAGGGTAGCTTCCTAGGGTATACAGTGGTACCTCTACATACGATCTTAATTTGTTCCAGAAACTTCTTTGTATGTTAAAGCAATCGTTTGTTGGAGCAAATATTCCCATAAGAATACACTGTAATTTGTATAATTCGTTCCACACCCCAAAAACCTATATTAACTCCTTAATAAATTACTACATATAATTACACATAACAATAACATAACTGCATGAAATGAAAGAAGCATGTAAAATGACATATTTGTAGATAATTTGTATTTTTCCTAGCTATACAAACCTTAGCTATTTACATGGGATAATTACTTCGGCGTAGCTGAACGACGAGCAATAAAAGTTTTAACAAGGGTTTCCTACCCCACCGCTAGTTAGTGGGGGGTAGGAAGGGGTAGCTAGCTACCCCTCCCCCTCACACACACACCGGTGAAAGGCTCACTTTACTTAGAGGTAGGACTTATCTTGGGGGACAGGGGTGGCGGGCACATAACTGTAAATAGCTAAGGTTTGTACAGTATACTTAGGAAAAATACAAATTATCTACGAATTTGTCATTTGTTCCGTAACTGAAATACAAACCACGCTATTTACATGGGGTGACTTAACCCTTAGGAAGGGTGGTAAGACCCGGCCATACTGGCTTTGGCTTGCCCGGGGATTCCATATTCGAGCGATCAAGTACTCGGACAATAGGGAATCCCTGCTCCTCGCTGGCGGCTGTGAAACTGCCGCGGCCTACGTAAGGTGTGTGCGAAGGTGAAAAGTGACTTGTCCCAGGCAGTTGCCCTGGAGTTCCTCAGAAGGAAATCAAGGCTAGGACTCTCCCAATACCACCTCATCAGGGTATGGGGACATGACAGTATTACACCTAATACTAGGAACACAAGGAAGCATAGTCTACCTGCAGTGGTTTGAGGTCAGCTATGCAGAGAACCCAGGATGCTGCTTTCTCCAAGGGAGGAGAGGATGAAGGAAAAAATAAGGGCCAGACAGATCTTTTCATTCATGCAGACTAACACCAGGTAACAATACCCTCAACCTTCTGGTACTTGTCCATCAAGGAGCCTGAGGTCTAGACCAGCTGTTGTGAAGCCACCACAGGGCCGATAGAAATGTATCGAGCCTCCTGTGGGTCATGTCTTGCAGGTAAGGGGCTGAGAAGATGGTCAGATGCTTCAACATCCTCGCTTGTAGGACCTGCGTCACTGAATGATGCTCCATGAAGGGCAGGGACGTAGCTACGCCCCTGACATCATGGGCTCTAGAGTGATGCGACGGAGATGGGTCAGGATTCAAGGCTGGGTGTAACATCCTACGAATCCGGGCCGAGATGGTACTCCTGGAGACCTTCCTCTTCGTTTCCCAGGATCCACGAACGAGGCTTGAGCCTGGAGACGAACTGCAGCCGTTCTCTGAAGACGCCACCTCAGACTCCCTACCGGCAAGGTAGGAGATGGTCTGGGTCATCTGCTACAGGACGGAGACCCGAAACCTGGAAGGGGTCGAACAGTGGGTCCGGCACTCCCGGATTCTGAGTCTTGGCAACAAACCTCAGGGACGAACCTGAATGTTGCCTCCCCTATCCCCCTGAATGGGCGAAGTCGTATGAGAGACCATGTGACTCGCTTGGCTGAAGATAGGCTAGCAGGAACACTGTCTACCCAGTAAGGTGGTGATCTGGGGTCTTACGTAGTGGTTCGTCAGGGGGTCTCTTTAGAGACTTGAGGACTAGAACCACGTCCCAAGGAGGAGGTCTCACCTTCGACTGAGGGCAGGAGAGGACAAGGCTTCGTATGAGAAGGAAGAGTTCCAGCGAGGGAGAAATGTCTGTCCCTAGAGCCTGGAGGCAAGACCTAAGGCTGAGGGATAGCCTTTCACAGCCGAAATTGAAAGGCACATTCATCCCGCAAACTCACGAGGGGCTCCGCTATTGCTGGAAGCGGCATCGTGTGGAGGGATGCCCTCTCCACGACACCGACCACAGTAACTCGCTCCTTCGCCTGGGAGACTACTGTGGAAGAATTGCACAGGTGTCCAGGCCTCCTTTTCGCAACTTGTTGCGAAAATCCTCTCTCTTTGAGGAGATGCTGGATAGACTCCCGGCGGGAAGTTGGAGCAAGCTACGGCTTTGCGGAGAATGATGGCATGTGGCTGTGTGAGTAACCAGTGACGTGTGGGGGGGTTCCCTCGGAGGCTCCGTAAGGAGTTACAGAGGGACTGGTGAGCCACCTGTGAGAGGCCCTAGCGGAGCTAGGGAGGTCATTGAGAGACTGACCAAAACTCTGGTCCTGTAGAGTACTCTCCCCATCCGCCAGAACGGAGGAAGGCAAACACATCGATGTTGTCCCACCGGTGCTGGAAGGCATCCTACCAGAGGGCCTTGGGATCCGGGACCGGGGAGCAGTAAAGCAGGAGCTTGCAGCTCAGTGCTGTAGCGAACCGGTCCATAGAGGGAGCCCCACCGAGTCAGGACTTTGTAGGCTACTTGAGGATCCAAAGACCACTCGGAATGTGGTGTCTGTGTCGCACTGCTCAGACTGTCGGCGAGCCCATTCCTTTGCCTGGAATCAGGCGAGCTGCTAAGGAGACCGAGGGGAACTCGGACCATCCCGGTATCCCTACCGCAGGATGGGATGGCTGTACTGAAAAGTACCTCCTTGTCTGGGCAAGAAAGTCATCCCTGTGGTGTTGTTGATCCTCACAACCACAGAGTAGTCCGCCAGGCTAGGTAGAGCTACTGAAGTGCCAGAAACACGGTTTCCATCTATAGTAGGTCTAGGGAAGGTACTTCCTGGTTCTGACCACCGGCCTGGGGACCCGTGGTTCAGAACGTGCCCCCCCCCCCCCCCCCAACCTTCTTTGACGCATCAGAAAACAGCATCAAGTTTGGGGGAAGGACGAGAAGGTCCACTCCCTATTGTAGATCTTCGTCTGCTTCCCACCCTTATGGGTCCGTCCGTTCCGGTTGTCCCCTACGGGTCCCGGCGTCCGGGGAGTCGTGCCCCCGACTCCCCACTGGAGAGAACTCATCCTGAGGCGACTGTGGAAACCAGACGGGCCAGGGAGGAGAGACGTAACCACCTTGAGTTGGAGGGTCTTCTCGTGTGGGGAAAGGTCTCGCGACCTTCCTCCGCCTTGGTACCCTGTTGCCTGAAGGGAAGGCTTCGGGAGATTGGTGTCTAAGACCAGGCTTAGGTATACCAGACTCTGAGAGGGCTGCGGGGAGGACTCCTCGAGGACACCATGATCTTTAGAACTTGGCAAAGTCCGAGGAGCTTGTCCCGATGACGAAGATGGGATGCCTTCGAGTCTGCTAGGATCGGCCAGTCACCCAGGAAACGGAGGGGACAGAAGCCGATCCTGAGAGCCCGTGAAGAGATCAGAGTGGAAGTATCAGTGAACTGTTGAGGTGCTGTGGAAAGACCGAAGTACAGCCCTTGAACTAGTATATCCGCCTTCCAGGCAAACTCCAAAGTACTTCCTTGAAGACGGGTGAACCGGGATTGGAAGTACGCGTCCTACTGGACCAGCGTACACATGAAGTCTTGTGGTCTCACCCCAAGACTGACCGCGTCTGTTGTCGCTATGCTGAACGGAGACTGTTTGACAACCCTGTACAGAGTCGAGAAGGGAAGGAGACGATTAAGGAGGCCTCGGAACCCGTTGGCCACCTCTTGGGGGGAGCGTATCTCCGACATGGAACTAGACTTCTGCCCGGAGGGCTCGTCCCCTCACCGATCCCTACCCAGGGAGGAGGGAGGGGCTCGATACCGACCGGGACTGAAGGAGACACGCTCGGAGAGCTGGCCCTCGGTCTAGTCTCTGGCGCTCTCCATTCCCTGAGACCAGGGCAAGCTGCACTGGCTTAAGGGAGACCTTGGGTGAGTAGACTCGGTCCCGGACCGTATCCTTCCCTTACCGAAGAGGAATCTCTGAATCTGGGGCCCCCTTGAGGTTTCTCCTAAGGGTAAGAACCTGCCAGAACGCAAGTTCCGACCCCTGGAGCTTCTCCTCCTGATGGACTGGCAGTGAGGTCTCTCATCCCCGGAGGGTCTTCCTGGGGAGACTCGTAGACATGCCCCAAGGGTCCAACTGGATCCCGTCGGGTCCTTGCGGAAGACTGGGCCTTTGGATCCCTCCTAGAAGGGAAACAGGACCCCAGCGATGAAGGATGTAAGGCTTTCGCCCCCTCCGCACGAGAAATTTCTCAGGAAGAGGTGGGGATTCTCCCTATGGAGTGACGGGGGAGAGGACCGGGTCTTCCGACCCTCCTGGGGATGGGAAATGCTCATCCGCAGGGGAGGGGAGATGAAGTCTGAGGAGGGCTCATCGCCTGCGAAAGGACTCGCGAAGGGACAGGATAGTCCTTGGAGGAGATACCATGCCAGGGATTCCTCTCACCCCCTTCAGGGGGAGAGGAAGCTACTACTGATTAGTGACCCCAGTCAGAAGGCACAGGCTCATCGCCTGCATGAGCGCTCTGACGACGGCATCCCACCAGGGATGCCGACCAACCCTCGCGCTGACAGGGAGTCCCTCTGGAGGGAAGAGGATCGTTCAATCCTCTGGGGGAGTTGACACATGAGGGTTCGCCCGTAGAGAATCTGCAATGAAGGGAGAAGAGACCTTTGACCTGTCCGGAAACCTCCCCCCCTCCGGAGAGGGCGCTGCTCTGCGCTGCGGGGGAGGGAAACGCGAAGGTGGCCTGACCGTCATAAGCCCTGATGTAATCAGGGCGCGATCGCATCGGAGAACGGTGCGCCGATCACGCTGATGATCGCGCGAAAAGCACAGATCTGGGTAGCGCGTGAATAAAACAGTATAACCGCGCCCGCATGCACGCGTACCCGCGTGAGCGTGGGCGTATCGGCGCCCACGTGAACGATCCCCGCGCCTCCGCGCGTATGAAGATCGCTGGCGCTTGCGCGTAAAAGATCGTGGGCGACAGCGAGGGAAACAATCCCACGCGCGAACGATCTTGGCGACAAAAGATCGCCGGTGCTTGCGCTGTCGGCGATTGCGTGTGGGATACCTTCCCACGCGCAGAAGAAATAACACTGACGATCTTCGGTGCCTACGCGTGTACGAGGATCGTTGGCGCTAGCGCGAGAGAAGATCGTCGGAGACAGTGAGCGGGAAACCATTGGTGCCCGCGCGCGTACGATCCCCAACTATGTAAGACGATCGTCGGCGTTTCGCACGAGCACGGACGATCTTCGACGCTCACGCGTGTGCGAAGATTGTCGGCGCTCGCGCGCGAGAGAAGATAGGCCGCAACCGCGCGTGGGAAACCTCAGTGCCTGCGCGCGGACGATCTACGACGATCGTGCGCGGACGATCCGTGCGATGATCACGAGAGACTCAATGGTCACGCGCGAGAAACCATCCCGCGCACAGAACGATCTTCGGCGCTTACGCGTACTGTGAAGATCGTCGGCGCTTGCGCGCCTAGCGCCGGATCCGAAGATCGGCGGCTAACGGCCGTCGACGATCGCGTGCAGAGAACCGCGCGCGGACGGCCTGGTTGTCGCGCGCGGGAAAACCTTCGGCGCTTACGCGTTACGAAGATCGTCGGTGCTTGCGCGCTAGAGACGTCGGCTAATCGATCTTCGAAGATCACGCGCGGGAAACCATCCCGCGTGCAGGCGATTCTCAGCGCTTACGCGCGAGTGAAGATCGTAGGCCCCTATGCAACAGAAGATCGTCGAAGAGCGCGCACGCACGCTTGGTTGGAGGATCGGCTAACTCGTAGATCAGGAACTGGGATGGGTCCCTAAAAGGGAGGGCATCCCCTGAAGAGAACCAGGAGGCCTGCTTCAGAGCCGACGATCAACTGAAGGGCTGCTAAACACTCCGAGGAGTGGTCTCTGTGAGGGATCTTTCCCGCGAACGGGAGAGGTGTCCTTCGTAGAAGAGACTTGGAGACACCGCAGGCTGAACCGCTGGTGAGCGCCTGTGCGCTCTCTCGGGAACCCCAATGATGTGCGCAAATGCGCAGGGAACGTTGGTAGCAGCCTAATTAAAAACTGGAACAGGGTGTCTCTGGAAGGCAGTCCCAGGAACAGCAGCCGAGCGCTAGCGCGCAAGGGAACGTTAGCGCGCAAGGGAACGTTGGCGCGCAGGGAATACCTGGCATTTAAGGGACTTACTCACGGTGTGAGAAAGTCTCTCCTGCCTCGGAGGGAGGAGCCCGTTGGATAACGGGGGCGTGGGCGCCAAGGCGCGTCAACAGTCAGGAACGGATACAGCAGGCAGAGAGGAGACCCAAGGTCTAACGTAGCCTGAGTAGAGAGGCCCCGAAGGGAAAGTTGCAAGACCCCGAAGGGTCAGCGCAACGAGAAACCGAAGTTTCACTGTCACTAATCACCGAAGTGTAGAAGTGACTAAAGTTACGAGAGCCCGAGGGAACTGTTTAACTAAAGCTTCGAGACCCCGAAGGGTCAGGGAAAAAGAGAAACCGAAGTGTTAGTGACTGAACAGCAAGCTGTTTCAACAGGAACAATCCTCCGAAGAGGAGTCTCTATGAGTGGCCTCTCTCGCGAACGAGAGAGGAGAGCACTTCGTAGAAGAGACTGGTGATGGAGCCCCCAAGGGCCGTGAGATCAGCTGACGTAAACAGGAACAATCCTCCGAAGAGGAGTCTCTGTGAGTGTCCTCTCACGCGAACGGGAGGAGACACTTCGTAGAAGAGACAAAAGGAGCAATCCTCCGAAGAGGAGCCCCTAGGGCGGCCTCCCTCACGAACGAGAGAGGTCCAGACTTATCTTGCAGCTGCTCAGACCCTTGAGCGTAGCTACAGAAGCGACCGCTCAACCCCGAGAGCATAGTCGCTAGTACCATGGTCCGGCCTTGCAACCGCTCAGCCCCTTGAGCAAGTCGCAAGGGCGGTCGCTCAGCCCCAAGAGCATAACCGCCTAAGGACCAGGGAAGGTAAGAAGGGAAGTTAACAACTACCCAGGAGGCGAACCTCCTTATCGTTCTAGGATGCACTGAAGAGCTGACAGTAGTCACGGGGGAACTTCTAAGAGAAGCGAACGCCCCTGACGATGTCCTAGAGAGACAGCGGCAATAGCAGACTCCCCAGGCATAAATAGGACAGCTCTGCTTCGAAGGCACTCAACAGGCGCGAAGAAACGGCATCGTAAACTGTAAAATAAAAAAAGAATAATTATTTAACAGGAATTCCCCCTGGTGAAAACTCCGAAGAGAAAACCCCGAGGGAAAGAAACATAAGAACGAAAGAAGGTATGCGCCCCCTCCCCCCCCGGCATGCCCGGGTGAGGGGGGGGACGAAAAGTTAACAAAAACAGAATTATAACATTATAATTATGCAACTGACTTTGAATGTTCAAGGATCACCAACCCCCGAAGGGACGTGAGCCCTGAGCTGAAAAGTTAAAACACAATTATATTCATAAAAATAATTGAGACAAATAAAACGAAATAGCGACTCGGTCCTGAGAAGCTAACGTAGGCGTAGTACGGAGTAAGAGGTGAACGACCTCAAGAGAAGGGCCGGGCTCCACGAAGGCTACCATGGTGGCCTTGACGTGAACGGCCGTGATCAAGAAAAGATCGTGGTGGCCTGGCTAAGCCGGCAATCACTCTCGTAGACATACACAACACACCCCGCACAACACCAAAAGCAAAGGAAACTTACTAGTTTCTATACACAAAAATATATATAAACATCAATAATGTTTAAATATACTAAGTATAAGAAAAGGTAAGTTAAAAAGACAAAACAATAATGGCCGTCAAGTGAGGATGGGAGCAGAGACTTCCGATCGCCATCCGAGCCAAAAGTAAAGTGAGCCTTTCACCGGTGTGTGTGAGGGGGAGGGGTAGCTAGCTACCCCTCCCTACCCCCCTGCTAACTAGTGGTGGGGTAGGAAACCCTCGTTAAAACTTTTATGGCTCATCGTTCAGCTACGCCGAAGTAATTACCCCATGTAAATAGCGTGGTTTATATTTCAGTTACGGAACAAAAAGATAATTATAAAGAAATAATAAATAAAAAATGACAAATTCGGAGATAATTTGTATTTTTCCTAACCATACAAACCTTAGCTATTTACATTGGGTTTACCTTTCGGCGTAGCTGAAATTGACGAGCCAATAGATTTTAATGAGGGTTAACTACCCCCGAGCTAGTTAGCGGGGGTAGGGGAAGGGGTAGCTTGCTACCCCCCCCCCCCCCCACACACACACACCGGTGATTTGCTTCACTTCACTTAGAGGTAGGACTTGACTTTGGGGACAGGGCTGGCGGGCAAATATGTGTAAATAGCTAAGGTTTGTATGGTTAGGAAAAATACAAATTATCTCCAAATTTGTCATTTGTTCCGTAACCGAAATACAAACCACGCTATTTACATTGGGTGACTTACCCCTTAGGAAGGGTGGAAAGTCCCCAGCCTTACTGACTTTGGCTTTACCCGGGGACTCCGACTCCAAGTGAGTAGCACTCGAGAAAAGGAGTCCCTGCACCTCACAAGTTCCTCGCTTCGCAAGGAACGTGTGGCCTACATAAGTTGTGTGTGGAAGAAAGAGCGTGACTCGTCCTATGAAGTTGACCTTGAGACCTTTAGATAGGAATCCAGGATAGGACGTTCCCAATACCACCTCGTCAGGGTATGGGGGACGCAACAGTATTAAGCTTAATACTAGGAGCACAAGGAAGCATGGTTTACCTGCAGAGGTTAAGGTCAGCTATGCAGAGACCAGGATGCTGCTTCCCCAAGAGGGGAGGATGAAGAAAGAAGTAAGGGTCAGACATACTCTTTCATTCACGCAGACTAAAACCGGGTAACAACGCCCTCAAGCTACTGCTACTTGTCCATAAAGGAGCCTGAGGCTAGACCAGCTGTTGTGCAGCCACCACAGGGCCGATAGAAAAAGTATCGAGGCTCCTGTGGGTCACGTCCTGCAGGTAGTGGGCTGTGAAGGTCGTCTGACGCTTCCAGACCCCAGCTTGAAGTACCTGCGTCACAGAGAAGTTTCTCTTGAAGGCCAGGGACGTAGCGATGCCCTTGACGTCGTGTGCCCTAGTGCGACGTGACAAAGGAGGGTCCGGATTCAAGGCATGATGGATAACCCTTCGAATCCAAGCCGAGATGGTGTTCTTGGTGACCCTCCTCTTCGTCCTGCCTGTGCTAACAAACAATGCTTGCACCTGAGGACGAACTGCAGCTGTTCCCTGAAAGAGTCGAACCGTGGGTCCGGCACTCCAGGGTTCTGAGTCTTGGCAACAAACTCAGGGACGAACCTGAACGTTACCTCCCCCCCATCCCCTTGAATGGGCGACGTCGTACGAGAGACCATGAAGTTCACTAACTCGTTTGGCAGAGGCCAAAGCGAGCAGGAAAGCCGTCTTCCAAGACAGGTGGCGATCAGAGGCCTGGCGTAATAGTTCGAAGGGAGGTCTCTTAAGAGCCCTGAGGACCCGAACCACGTTCCAAGGAGGAGGTCTCACTTCCGACTGAGGGCAGGTAAGCTCATAGCTACGTATGAGTAGAGAGAGTTCCAGCGAGGAAGAAATGTCCACTCCTTTCAGCCTAAAAGCCAAGCTTAAGGCTGAGCGATAGCCTTTCACCGCTGAGACCGAAAGGCGCATTTCCTCCCGCAAATAAACGAGAAACTCCGCTATTGCTGGAATAGTGGCATCGAGTGGAGAGATACCCCTCCCACGACACCAACCACAGAAGACTCTCCACTTTGCCTGGTAGACTCCCTCAGAGGACTTTCGCAGGTGCAGAGACATTCTCTCTGCAACCTGTTGCGAAAAGCCTCTCTCCGCGAGGAGACGCTGGACAGTCTCCAGGCGTGAAGCCGAAGTGAGGCTACGGCTCTGTGGAAGATGTTGCAATGTGGTTGTCTGAGTAGCTCGTGTCGTGGGGGAAGTTCTCTCGGGAGCTCCGTCAAGAGCTGCAGAAGGTCCAGGAACCATTCCGCGTGATGCCATAGCGGAGCTATCAGAGTCATCGACAAGTTGACCGATAGTCTGGTCCTGTTGAGCACCCTTCTCATCAGACAGAACGGTGGGAAGGCGTACACATCGATGTTGTCCCACCGTTGTTGGAAAGCATCTTGCCAGAGTGCCTTGGGGTCCGGGACTGGGGAGCAGTACAGGGGCAGTTTGAAATTCAAAGCTGTCGCGAACAGATCCACGGTCGGGGAACCCCACAAAGTCAGGACTTTGTTGGCTATCTGAGGATCCAAAGACCACTCGGTACTCAATATCTGCGAAGCCCTGCTCAGACTGTCGGCGAGCACATTCCTCTTGCCAGGAATGAAGCGAGCTGATAGTGTTATCGAGTGGACTTCAGTCCACCTCAGAATCTCTACAGCAAGATGGGATAGCTGCTGCGAAAAAGTACCTCCCTGCTTGTTGATATAAGCCACTACCGTGGTGTTGTCGCTCATCACCACCACGGAGTGACCCGCCAGGGTCCGTTGGAACTGTTGAAGAGCCAGGAAAACGGCCTTCATTTCTAGCAGGTTGATGTGCAGGTACTTTTCTGATTCTGACCAAAGGCCTGAGGTCCTCAGGTTAAGAATGTGCGCCCCCCCCCCTTCTTTTGACGCGTCCGAAAACAGAGTCAATTCCGGGGGGAGGACGAGAAGATCCACTCCCTTTCGCAGGTTCTCGTCGACCAGCCACCACCGCAGGTCCGCCTGTTCCGAAGGTCCTATCGGGACCAGGAAGTCCGGGGAATCGGATCCTTGATTCCACCGGGACTTGAGCCGCCACTGCAGGGATCTCATCCTGAGACGGCCGTTTGAAACCAGACGGGCCAGGGAGGACAGGTGACCTAAGAGACGCAACCACGATTGGGCAGGAAGCTCTTCTCGCCTGAGGAAGGGTTCCGCCACCCTCCTCAGCCTTGCTATCCTGTCGTCTGATGGAAAGGCTTTGTGGAGATTGGTGTCTAACAACATGCCTAGATAAACCAGTCGTTGGGACGGCTGCAGAGAGGACTTCTCGAGATTTACAACGATCCCCAGATCCTGGCAAAGTCCCAGAAGCCTGTCTCGGTGTC
Organism: Palaemon carinicauda; assembly: GCF_036898095.1. Taxonomy (NCBI): domain Eukaryota; kingdom Metazoa; phylum Arthropoda; class Malacostraca; order Decapoda; family Palaemonidae; genus Palaemon; species Palaemon carinicauda. The sequence goes on from NC_090757.1 coordinate 63,048,910, forward strand.
GAAGAAGGGTCGACTTCGAGTCTGCTAGGATCAGCCAGTTGTCCAGATAACGGAGGAGACGGATGCCGTTCCTGTGCGCCCACGACGAAATCAGGGTAAACACTCTGGTGAACACCTGAGGTGCTGTGGAGAGACCGAAGCACAGCACCTTGAACTGGTAGGTCTTGCTGTCTAGGCTGAATCTCAAGTACTTCCTGGAAGACGGATGGATTGGGATCTGGAAGTACGCGTCCTTCAGATCCAGTGTGCACATGAAGTCTTGTGGTCTCACCGCAAGTCTGACCGTGTCCGCTGTCTCCATGCTGAACGGAGTTTGCTTGACAAACTTATTCAGAGCTGAGAGGTCGATGACGGGTCTCCAGCCTCCAGACGCCTTCTTTACAAAAAAGAGTCGACTGGAGAAGCCTGGGGAGCCGTCGACGACCTCCTGGAGAGCATCCTTCTTGAGCATGGTCTCGACTTCCGCCCGAAGGGCTAGCCCCTTTACCGATCCCATGGCATAGGAGCTCAACGACACTGGATTCGCTGTCAGGGGAGGTTGAGATGTCGTGAATGGGACGCGATACCCCGTCCAAGCATCGGCCCCATGTTGCTGCCACCTGTGCACGCAACTTTGAAGGCATCTCCCCACAGGTGGACACGCGGGGGGACTGCCACTCCTAGCGTTTGCGGCCGCGGCCGCGGCCGCTCCCTCTAGGAGTCTTGCCTCCCCTGGAGGATTTACCGCCCCTCTTGTCCTTGGCAGGAAAGGGCTGGGGCTTAGACACCACTTTCTTAGCTGACGGCGCCTGCTTCGGTGTCTTGCGAGGCTGCTGCTGATGTTGCTGCGGAGCTGGAGGCTTGTAGGGCCGAGATGCAAGGGCCCTTTGGAGAAGGGAGTCCTGACTAAACTTCCTCCACCTCTCAGCTGTACGTTCCATGTCCTGGGGCTCAAACAAATTCCCCCCGAGGAGGGAGGCGTGTCTGAGCCTGTTGACATCCACGGCGGGGACCTTCGGATGGATCTTCTCGGTCACCGCATCACGACGCTTGAGCACCGAGTTGGCCCACAGGTTGGTAACCTGATGTGCCAGGAACTCGATGGAGCGAGTGCCCGAGAGGAGGAAGGTCTCCAGGGCCTTCCTATTGCTCTCCTTAGACAGATCCTCAGAGCGCAATAGGATGCCCAGAGAACCTAGCCAGACATCCAGCCAGACATCGCGACCTTCTCATGGCTTAGGATCTCCGACGCCGAGAACGTCACCTGCCGGGCGGAGAGCTTCTCAAGAGGAACTCCCCTAGTAAGCTCTTCTACTGAATGGTGGAGGGGAAGAGCGAGGCTAGACTCCCCCATGATCTCAAAATACCTCCTCTGCTGGAGACGAGGAGGTGGGAGGAGTTTGTTCCCCGCAGAGGAACGACTGGAGGAAGCGAGTACTGCGAGCTGAGCGTTGGCCCTGGCTCTGGCACTCTTCAGCCCCTGGGACCAGGGCAGAGCCGCGCTGGCCTTTGGGGGCTTCTGAGTTCCATAAACCTGATCCAGGACCGTGTCCTTGTCTTCATGGGGGGCAATCACAGGTTCCATGAACCCGTTGAGCTGTCTCATCAGGCCCAAGACCTGTCAGAAGGCATGCTCAGACTCTTGCTGCTCCCCTCCTTGCGGACTGGCAGCTAAGTCTCCTGTCCCCGGAAGCTCTTCCTGGGGAGACACGTGGACGTTCTCCCGGGGTCTAGCTGGTTCCTGACGAATACGTGCAGAAGACTTCGGCAACGTCTTGGAGTCCTTGGGTTCCCTCCTGGGCGGGATACAAGACTCCAGCAAAGTGGTCTGGTAGGCACCTTCCGCGCGAGACGATTCTCCTCCACGAGGAGGTGACTCCCCCCTTGGTGCCGAGGGGGAGACCGCCGCCTCACTGAACTCTCCCGAGGACGGAAAAGCCTCGTCTACGGGAGAAGGAGAAAACGACTGCGAAGGGGAAGGGGACGGGGCCTTCCTGACGGACCTCTTAGGAACCAACTTCTCCCTGGGAGAAGTCACCACGAAGTCCACTCCTCTCCTTCTCTTCAGCAGGGGCGAGGCCGTCGCTGGCTTGTGTCCTAGATCGGCGAGTGCCGGCTTCATAGCCTTCACTAGCATCCGCATCAAAGGACCAAACCAGGACTGCCGAGACACGGACACAGAGTCCGAAATTCCCGCTGGAGGGAAGGGGATCGGGTGATCCTTCGGAGTGGACACCAATGGACCTGCCTGTAAAAAAGAAGGGGAAGAAAGTTGCCTTGACCTCTCCAAAGGTCCTTCCTTGTCCTGCAAAAGAGACCTGCGCTTAGGTGGAGGCGATCCCGACTGCGACCTGGCGACACGCGTCCCGGCTGCTGCCGCGAGCTGCGGAACCCGACGCGAACGGGGGTCGTGCTGACGCTCGCGCGAGGGTGACACGAAAGAGTCGCGCGCGAGGGATTGTTGGAGCTTGGGCACGCAATCGCGCGGAGACAAACGAGCGCGGGCGAACGGGCGAACGGGAGCGTAGGCGAGTGAGCGCGTGGGCGAGCGGGCGAGAGAGCGCGTTGGCACATTGGCGAGTGAACGCGCTGGCGAGTGAACGCACTGGCGAGTGAACGCGCTGGCGAGTGAACGCGCTGGCGCGTGGGCGAACGAGAGCGCTCAGGAGACCGCTGAGGGCCAGAGGACCGATAGTGTCCTGGAGACCTGTGACGCGTGGGCGAGCGATGGCGAGTCGGCGATCGATGGCGCGTGGGCGAGCGATGGCGAGTCGGCGATCGATGGCGCGTTGGCGAACGCTGGCGTGCAGGCGAGCGATGGCGCATGGTGGCGCGTTGGCGAGCGATGGCGCATAGAACGCGCAGGCGAACGACCGCGCGAGGGCGAGCTGATCGCAGGGGACCTATGTTTCTCCGGATCTGCTGGCCGCTGACGCGTAGGAGAGCGCTTGCGCGCAGGCGATGGCTCACGAGGAGGATCTGGAGATCGCCGGCGCTCAGGGGAACGCTGACGCGCTGGTGATCGTTGACGCGCAGGAGAACGCTGACGAGCAGGAGAACGTTGATGCGTCAGAGATCGCTGTCGCGTTGGAGAACGCTGGCGAGCAGGAAGACGGCGCGTAGAAGGCTGCGCAGGAACTGTCGGCGCGACGCGCAAAGGCGAACGCTCGCGAGTGGGCTCAGGAAGAGGAGGCGCGTGGGCGTGCAGGAACTCTAGATGTACACGCAGGAGACCGCGCGCATTGCTGTGCAGGAGAAAGCTGACGAGCAGGATCGCGAGGGCGAGAAGAAGTTGAGTCCTTGACCATGTCCTGAACCGGAGTCCTAGGGCGCGTGGGCGCACAGGGCGCGTGTCAGGAACTGGAAGCGCAGGTGCGCGTTGACGAGCAGGAGATCTAGTGCGCTCAGGAGACCGTTGGCGCGCTGGGCGCGCAGCAGGAACAGGAGGATGTTCGTTGTCCATAGGAGAGCGCTGGCGAGCAGCAGGGCGTTGATCATCAGAAGAGCGCTGGCGAGCAGGAGAGCGTTGGCGATCAGGAGAGCGCTGACGAGCAGGAGAGCGTTGATGTGCAACTACGCGTGAACGCGCAGAAGGGCGCGCAGGGGAACCCTGACGCGCAAGGGAAGCGCCCACACCGTGGGCGACATCCCTTTGCCCCGAAGGGACCGGTGCCCGTCGGCTGACGAGATCAGACTGCTGGCCGTCTGCACAGGAAGTAGAAGGTCTGGAAGGCGTGGGAGAACGTGAACGATCCCCGGAGAGGTCTAAGGACGCGGCTGCTACAGACTGCTTCCGGTGAGGAGAGTCCCCATCGGAGAACGGAGGAGGAGAAGACTCGAAAACGCGCCTCTTGACACCCTTATAGGGAGACGGGAGGCCCTTGCGGCGAAGCGGACGATGAGCCTTACGGCGAAGGCGGCCACGAGGGAGGTCGTCAGGATCATCAGTCCTCCGAAGAGGAGTCTCAGTCAGAGTGCTCCCCCGAGGGGGAGACTTAGCCGCAGAAGAGCCCGTAGGACCCCCTTCCCCCTCCGAAGGATGTACAGAAGGGGGAGGAGAGCCTTCAGCAACGTCATCACCATCAGGAGCCGCATTGGTTTGACCAGACTCGTCGGAAGCCTCTGCCACCACGACGTCGACGATAGACAGAGGATCTACCTCTGCTATCACCGGCGACTGCTTGACAGTGGCCCCCAACTGAATAAGGTCAAACAGGGCTTCCTTGGAGGGCAGGCCCTTAAGCCCCAAGGAACCCCAAAGCTGAAAAAGATCATCATTATACATAGAGTTAACATTATCAAAATCCTCCCCCGGAGGAGGAGGGGGAACCGCCCCGCTATGGGAGGCGACGCCCTCTCCCGCACCCCGAGGTCGGGAAACAGAACTAGGGCCTGCGCTCCCACTCGGCGGCCTCTCACTAAGAGCCGGACGAGGGGGAGCTTCGGAGGAGGTTTGGGCGGCGGAAGAAGAGTCCCGAGAGCCTTCCTCCTTCAAGGCAACCCTCGACGGAGAACGGTCTCTCTTGGACTTCTTCTTACGCCGGCGGGCAAACCTCTCCCACTGGGAGGCAGACCACTCCCTACACTCACTACACGTATTTTCACTATCACACCGTCGGCCTCGACACTGCGGGCAAAGGGTGTGAGGATCGGTATCCACCGCAGACATGAAGGTACCGCAAGGGCGGCCGGCAATCCCAGGGCACTTGCGCATGATGAACAGCAAAGGGCGAGGCCAACTTCAAACACACAAAGCTGAGGAAAAGCAAAGAAAAGATTAAGGCTGTCAAAAACGAGGACGATAGACAGAGACGTCTGTACATCGTCCGAGCCAAAAGTGAAGTGAAGCAAATCACCGGTGTGTGGGAGGGGGGAGGGGTAGCAAGCTACGCCTTCCCCTACCCCCGCTAACTAGCGCGGGGGTAGTTAACCCTCGTTAAAATCTATTGGCTCGTCAATTTCAGCTACGCCGAAAGGTAAACCCAATGTAAATAGCGTGGTTTGTATTTCGGTTACGGAACAAATGTGTTTTATTGTCACTTTACCCTAGAGACAGGCCTGTACCAACCGTGTGTCACACAATTGTACATAATTATTTTGTATATATTATGCTTGTATCTGCGCTCTTCCCTCGCACTAAAAAGAACCTGAATGATCATGTCTCCGATTTTGCTCTGTAATATTGTCTGTCTCTCGAACATGTTATGTCCTGTTGCCTTGAGGTTTTGTATATAAAGGAGAGTGTTCCTTAATAAACAACTCAGTTGATTGCATCCTGCCTTTGAGTTCACAACCCTCTCTCAGCCCGTCACATTGGTGACCCCGGAAGTCGACTCGCTCCCACCACCTTCCACCCCCACCCCCTCGCCCCTTCATCGTTGGTACTATGACGGACTCTACGGCAGTTGGTGCTGCGGCTGCTCCATTCAAACTTTCATCGTTTGCCAGCGGAGAGGCGTTTGCTTGGTTTCAGCGCGCAGAAGTCCAGTTTCGTATCAGGGGCGTGACTCGCTCAACCACCAAAGCGGATTATGTTCTCACAGCGATACCCGAGGACACCTTCCCAGAAATATCCAACTGGCTTTGTGAACAAGGAGACACCCCAATAGCGTATGACGTCCTCAAAACATACCTTCTGCAGCAGTACTCGCCGTCGCCAGCCGCCCGTATAGCAAAGTTTTTCAGCTCTCGCAACAATCATTGGGGGACCAAAGGGCTTCGCTTGCCCTCAGGGAGATGACCAGTATCGCTCGCCTTCAACCTGCCGCAGATGGCTCTCCTCGTGAGGTGAACCTACTTCGTGCCCTTTGGATACGCCGTTTACCCGAACCTGTACGCGCTGCCATACCCGATGTCGATAGTTTACCCATAAAGGACTTGATCACCAAAGCCGACGCCCTTATGGACAGCCACTTCAAGACCTCCATCAACGCCTCCACCCCTGACGACGAGGATGCCTATTCAACGTCAACCGAAGCTGACATGAATGCCGTAGGACATACACGCCTACCCCGTGACGTGCCGAAGCGGCGACAAAGCCGCCCACCACCCACCAATCGCTCGCGCCCCAACGAACGACTTCTACAGCCACTTACTACCTCCCATCCGCCGCAGTTTTGCTACTACCACTTCAGATTCGGGGCAACCGCGAAGAAATGTGCCAAGGATTGTCAGTGGCCAAAAAAACGTGTAAGTAGGCCATCGCTTGTAGCGGTGGCCTCCCATGTTTCTAATCTTTTCTTTTTACAGGATGCAGGAAAGGGCGTGCGATTTTTGGTAGACACGGGTGCTTGTCGTTCTCTTTTGCCAAGGAAACTTTTCAAGGCACGACGTAGTCTGTCTACATCTGCCGACGTCCGCTTGGTAGCTGCCAACGGATCTCCGATACCCACCTACGGTTACGAGAACCTCACATTATCGTTCGGAAACGATAAATTCAATTGGAAGTTTCTCGTTGCTGACGTCACAATGCCAATCCTCGGTGCGGATTTCCTCTCTCATTTCCACCTTCTGGTCGATGTCGCCCACCGACGATTGGTCAACGCAGACTCGTACTTGTCGACACCTCTTCAACCCACCCCCTCTAACCTCGCTCTCCACATCAGCGCACCCACGGATGCCTACGCCCACCTCCTCACGTCGTACCCGGAAGTTTTCCGTCCAGAACTTCGCCAAACGCCCACGGTTCCTGCCAAGCACGGTATTTATCACCATATCAAGACGACGGGACCCCCAGTCTTCGCAAAATTCAGACGTCTGGCACCGGAACGATTGGCAGCCGCCAAACAGACGTTCGCCGAAATGGAGGAAATGGGCCTTTGCCAAAAGGCCTCCAGCCCATGGTCGTCACCCTTACACATCGTTCTGAAGCGGCTCCCTCCGTCCGTGCTGGGATTACAGGCGCCTGAACATGCGAACAGAACCGGATCACTACCCCCTCCCTTTCACCTCTCAATTGTGGACGTCATTAGCGAATCTCCTGGGCATCACCCTACATCAGACAACGGCCTACAACCCCGCTGCCAATGGAATGGTTGAACGTTTTCATCGCACCCTCAAAGCAGCTTTGATGTCCCGCTGCAAGGATTGCAACTGGTTTACTCAGCTTCCCTGGGTCCTCCTGGGACTAAGGACCACTCCTAAAGACGCCCTCGACGTCTCGGCAGCTGAAATGGTGTATGGCGACCCGTTGGTCGTCCCTGCCGAATTTTTTCCTTCTACAACCTCCTCCGACGATCTCCAGCGCATACGTCACGTCGTGGGAAAATTTACTCCGTGCCGCCAGACTTACAAGCCCCCAGCGAAGCATCACATACCAACGGACTTGCACTCTGCAACGCACGTCTTCCTGCGCAACGACACTTGCAAGCCACCACTAACGCCCCCTTACACGGGCCCTTTCCTTGTGATCCGACGCAGTCCGAAAGCATTCCTACTAAACATTCGGGGCAAAGAAGACTGGGTCTCCATTGATCGTCTAAAACCTGCTTATCTTCTGCCAGATGACCCGCCTACAGTTCGCTTCTCTAGATCAGGGCGCCCTATTTAACATGTACAGTATGTCATTTTTAGGGGGGGAGCCATGTACCAACCGTGTGTCACACAATTGTACATAATTATTTTGTATAATTTATGCTTGTATCTGCGCTCTTCCCTCGCACTAAAAAGAACCTGAATGATCATGTCTCCGGTTTTGCTCTGTAATATTGTCTGTCTCTCGAACATGTTATGTCCTGTTGCCTTGAGGTTTTGTATATAAAGGAGAGTGTTCCTTAATAAACAACTCAGTTGATTGCATCCTGCCTTTGAGTTCACAACCCTCTCTCGGCCCGTCACAGGCCAATGCAGGTGTAGGATTTGCTACGCCAGGAGGAGACAGACAATCGGCGAGAAGGTAGACATGGTGTTAACATGTTCTTTAAATAAATACTCTCTCTCTCTCTCTCTCTCTCTCTCTCTCTCTCTCTCTCTCTCTCTCTCTCTCTCTCTCTCTCTCTCTCTCTCTCTCTCGTTCTTCTTCACTGTTAGTGTTAGTGACGTCTATTAATTTTTTCTGAAAGAGAGAGAGAGAGAGAGAGAGAGAGATTAAACAAAAATGTGTTGTGTACATATGATTTTTAACAGCTCAACGAGTTGAAAGACAATTAAATATAACTAAAAAAACAATATCAGCGAATCTGAATTCCTTTATTAACTAAAACAAATATTGATACAAACACACTCGTGTGGGTATGCGCAAACACACACACACGCAAGAGGAGACACGATTGGCAAGGAGGTAGAGATGGTGACTGCGATAACGTACCGTAACTTACACTACGGAAACTTTAATCTAACTTAGCTTATTTATTTTTTTTTTTATATTTCATATTTTTTACATTTTTTTTCTTTTGATTTTTAATTTTCATCACTTTCAGTGACGAGTTACGGTATGTTATCGCAGTCAACATCTCTACCTCCTCCCCTACCATCTGTCTCTTACTGCGTAGCAATTCTTGCACCTGTGTGTGTGTGTGTTTGTGCATACGCACACGAGTGTGTTTGTATCAATATTTGTTTTAGTTAATAAAGGAATTCAGATTAGCTGTTATTACTTTCTTAGTTACATTTAATTGTTTTTCAACTCGTTGACTCTGTTAAAAATCATATGTACAGCACTGTAAACACATTTTTGTTTAATCTCTCTCTCTCTCTCTCTCTCTCTCTCTCTCGTTCTTCTTCACTGTTATAGTGTTAGAGACGTCGGAAAGAAATAATAGACGTCTCTAACACTATAACAGCGAAGAACGAGAGAGAGAGAGAGAGAGAGAGAGTCTCTCTCTCTCTCTCTCTCTCTCTCTCTCTCTCTCTCTCTCTCTCTCTCTCTCGTTCTTCTTCGCTGTTATAGTGTTAGAGACGTCGGAAAAAAATAATAGACGTCTCTAACACTATAACAGCGAAGAAGAACGAGAGAGAGAGAGAGAGAGAGAGAGAGAGAGAGAGAGAGAGAGAGAGAGATTTTATTTAAAGAACATGTTAATGCCATGTTTAGAGAGAAACAGAAAAAGAGAGAAGACTTTTTTAAAAGAGCTTGTTAATGCTATCTTGGTTTTCTTTGCTTCACTATTTTCTTTCTTTCTGTTCATCACGCTGGCCCTTCTCACAAATGATCGTTGCCAACAATCTCTTTGTCCTTTATCCCTATCAAGAAAAGGCCTTCTATCTCTTCCAGGGTATTGCTACGATGTCTTGTAATAATGGTGATCCCCTTCGATGGTTTATCTGCTTTAATGGCTGCCTTCTGCTTGATGATCGTCGAGATCATAGGCCTATTCCGGCCATATTGTTTAGCCATATTACTCACATGCACACTGCTCTCATGTTTTTCTATAATTTCTTGCTTCAATTCTAATAAAAGAATTGCCTTCTTCCTTTTCTCACCACTACCTGTACTGAAACTTGGCTTCTTAGGCACCATGATTATTGGTAAAATCAAAAAGGAAATGTGAGAAAAGGAAGAAAATTATATTTTCAATTTAAAATAAATTTTTGAATATACAGTACTTACCCGGTGAATATATATATAGCTTACGTCTCCGACGGTCGACAGATTCCAAAAACTCACGAGCGATCACCAGCGCCGACTATCGGCCAGATACCGCATATACTTCTCAACCAACTCAGTTCTTCTCAGTCCGTAGGGTCTCTATCGGGGAGGAAGGGAGGGCCTTTAATTATATATATTCACCGGGTAAGTATATTCAAAAATTTATTTTAAATTGAAAATATAATTTTTAAATATTAAACTTAGCCGGTGAATATATATATAGCTGATTCACACCCATGGTGGTGGGTAGAGACCAGTATTAAAACAATAAAGGCGTAAATGCTCAAGAGTTTTTGACAAATATTCAAAAAACAACCTTAATATAGGTACCTGATAAGGAAGCTGACTCTGATGATTACTCTGCCTCATTAGTCCGCTATCCTCACGAAGCCCAGCGATCCTCTCAGGATGCTGTTATAATCAGGGTGAACACCCCTACAACAGGACCTCATCAATACCCTTAATCTGGGCGCTCTCAAGAAACAATATTTTGACCACCCGCCAAATCAAAAGATTGCGAAAGACTTCTTAGTCTCCCGTACAACCCAAAACAAGATTAAAAATTTCAAGAGAAGATTAAAAGGATATTGGGATTAAGGGAATGTAGTGGTAGAACCTTCACCCACTACTGCACTCGCTGCTACGAATGGTCCCAACGTGTAGCAGTCCTCATAAAGAGTCTGGACATCTTTCAAGTAATATGAAGCGAACACCGAATTGCTTCTCCAAAAGGTCGCGTCCATAATACTTCTAAGGGATCTATTTTGTTTAAACGCTACTGAATTTGCTACCGCTCTAACTTCATGAGCCTTAACTTTAAGCAAATTACGATCCTTCTCACTTAAATGAGAGTGTGCCTCTCTGATCAATAGTCTAATAAAATAAGACAACGCATTCTTCGACATGGGCAAAGAGGGCTTTTTAATGGAGCACCATAAAGCCTCTGAAAAACCTCGCAGCAGTCTAGTTCTAGATAAATAAAATTTAAGAGCTCTAACGGGGAACAGCACTCTTTCAACTTCATTCCCAACAATCTCAGATAGACTGGGAAGTTCAAATGATTTAGGCCATGGACGAGACGGAAGTTCATTTTTGGCCAAGAAACCAAGTTGAAGAGAACATACTGCTTTATTAGTGGAGAAGCCAATATTCTTCCTAAAAGCATGTATCTCACTAACCCTTTTCGCAGAAGCCAAGCTCACCAAGAAAAGAGTCTTGAGGGTAAGATCCTTCAGGGAGGCTGAATTTAACGGTTCAAACCTGTCTGACATAAGGAACTGCAGGACCACGTCCAAGTTCCAAGCAGGAGTAGAAATATGACGCTCCTTGGAAGTCTCGAAAGACTTAAGAAGGTCTTGAAGATCTTTGTTATTAGATAGATCCAAATTTCTATGCCTGAAAACAGAAGCTAACATGCTTCTGTAGCCTTTAATGGTAGACGCAGAAAGGGAGCGACCGTTTCTCAGATAAAGCAGAAAATCTGCAATCTGCGCTACAGAGGTACTGGAAGAGGAAATAGAGGAGGACTTGCACCAGTCTCTAAATACCTTCCATTTAGATTGATAAATCCTGATGGTAGAGGATCTTTTAGCCCTCGCGATCGCTCTAGCTGCCTCCTTCGAAAACCCTCGAGCTCTAGAGAGTCTTTCAATAGTCTGAAGGCAGTTAGACGAAGCGCGGGGAGGCTTTGATGAAATCTCTTTACGTGAGGCTGACGCAGGAGATCCATCCGCAACGGTAGACTTCTTGGAATGTCTACTAGCCATATAAGTACCTCTGTGAACCACTCTCTCGCGGGCCAGAGGGGAGCAACCAACGTCAACCTGGTCCCTTCGTGAGAGGCGAACTTCTGAAGCACCTTGTTTAGGATCTTGAAGGGTGGAAAGGCATAGATGTCTAGGTGAGACCAGTCCAGAAGGAACGCGTCTATGTGGGCCGCCTCTGGATCTGGAACAGGAGAGCAATAAGTCGGGAGCCCCTTTGACAAAGAGGTCGCAAAGAGATCGATGGTGGGTCGACCCCAAGTCATCCATAGTCTTTCGCACACATCCTTGTGCAGCGTCCACTCCGTAGGAATCACCTGTACTCTTCGGCTGAGACAGTCCGCTAAGACATTCAACTCCCCTTGGACGAATATCGTCAAAAGAATGTTTCGATCTTTTGACCAAGTGAGATGGTCCCTTGCGATGACGAAAAGGGAGTGGGAGTGAGGGCCTCCTTGCTTCGAGATGTATGCCAGGGCCGTGGTATTGTCTGCATTCACCTCCACTACCTTGTTTCGAACCAGACTCTCGAAACTCCTTAACGCCAGATGGACTCCTAAAAGCTCTTTGCAGTTTATGTGAAGACTCCTCTGGTCTGTGGACCAAAGACCCGAGCACTCCAGATTGTCCAGTGTCGCTCCCCAACCCAAATCCGATGCGTCTGAAAACAACACATGGTTTGGGTTCTTGATTGCAAGAGAAAGACCTTCCCGAAGTCTTATGTTGCTGTCCCACCAAGCTAGACAAGTCTTGACTGAATCGGAGATTGGAATCGAGATCGTCTCTAAACCCTTCTCCTTGTTCCAATGGTGGTTTAGGTGAAACTGGAGAGGGCGCAGGTTGAGTCTCCCTAGAGAGATAAACTGCTCCAGCGACGAAAGAGTCCCTAGGAGACTCATCCAAACTCTCACAGAGCAACTGCTTTTCTCTTGCAAGAGACGGACTTTGAGCAAAGCCTGCTCCATCCTGGTGGAAGACGGAAAAGCTCGAAAAACTCGACTCTGTATCTCCATCCCCAAATAAAGAATGGTCTGGGATGGAGTCAGTTGCGACTTCTCCATGTTCACCAGGAGACCTAACTCTTTGGCCAGGTCCAAAGTCCATTTGAGGTCCTCCAGACAGCGATGAAGGGACGACGCCCTGAGTAACCAGTCGTCCAAATAAAGGGAGGCTCTGATCCCCGACAAATGTAGGAACTTCGCTACATTCCGCATGAGCCTTGTAAAAACAAGAGGAGCAGGGCTGAGGCCGAAGCACAGTGCTCGGAATTGATACACCACCTTCCTGTACACAAACCTCAGATAATGTTGAGAGTTTGGATGTATCGGAATGTGGAAGTACGCATCCTGCAGGTCGAGAGAGACCATCCAGTCGCCCTCTCTGACCGCTGATAAAACGGATTTGGTGGTCTCCATCGTGAATTTTGTTTTTACAACAAACATGTTGAGAGCACTTACATCCAGCACTGGCCTCCAACCTCCTGTGTTCTTCGGAACCAGGAAGAGACGGTTGTAAAAACCTGGGGATTAAAGGTCCGAGACTTTCACCACCGCCCCCTTCTCCAACAACAGAGAAACTTGAAGATGCAACGCCTGTCTCTTTGACTCCTCTCGATACCTGGGAGAGAGGTCTATCGGAACTTTCACTAGCGGAGGTCTTCGTACAAAAGGAATTTTGTAACCCTCCTTCAGCAACAAAACAGACTCCCGGTCTGCACCCCTCTTCTCCCAGGCCTGCCAGAAGTTGGTCAATCTGGCCCCTACCGCTGTCTGAGGACGTGGGCAGTCAGACTCTGCCACGTGAGGATTTGGATCCTCTCTTCTTACCTCGTTTGCTATTGGAACGAGAGCTTCCCCTACTGGCGGCTCTGCCACGAAAAGGCGGGATAAATCTCGCCGCTGGCGTGTCAAACTTGGGTCTGCTGACATGAGAAGAAGAGGGCAAAACCTTACGAGCAGTCTTGGCCACTAAATCGTGCGTGTCCTTCTGAACAAGAGATGCCGCGATATCTCTAATAAGATGTTGAGGGAACAAAGTAGAAGATAAGGGAGCAAAAAGAAGTTCTGACTTCTGACAGGGAGTGACCCCTGCAGAAAGAAAAGAACACAGAGTTTCTCTCTTCTTAAGAACTCCTGCTTTGAACGTAGCCGCCAGTTCATTAGAGCCATCCCTTATTGCCTTATCCATGCAAGACATTATCTGAATAGAGACATCATTGTCCGATGAAGAGACTTTCTTACTTAAGGCTCCCAGGGACCAATCCAAAAAATTAAAAACCTCGAAGGCACTGAAAATTCCTTTAAGGAGATGATCCAGATCTGTGGAGGACCAGCAAACCTTCGAGCGTCTCATGGCTAGACGACGAGGAGAGTCTACAAGGCTTGAGAAGTCTCCCTGGGCAGAGGCAGGCACTCCCAAGCCGAGAACTTCTTCCGTGTCATACCATGTGGAGGATTAATTTTATTTTAATTTATTTTTTTTTGTTTTGCCAAATCGAGAGAGAGAGAGAGAGAGAGAGAGAGTGAGTGAGTTGTTTTAGTATTGTTACATCGAGATATTTTATTTGCTTTAGCTTTGTCATTAGAGAGAGTGAGAGAGAGAGAGAGAGAGAGGGAGAGTGTTTATTTACTCAAGTTTTGTCAAACCGCAAGAGAGAGAAAGTGTTTATTTGCTTAGTTTTGTGTGAGAGAGAGAGAGAGAGAGAGAAAGAGTGTTTATTTGCTTTAGTTTTGTCAGAGAGAGAGAGAGAGAGAGAGAGAGAGAGAGAGAGAGAGAGAGAGAGAGAGAGAGAGAGAGAGAGAGAGATTTCATTTGCTTTAGTTTTGCTAGATCGCGCGTGCGCGAGAGAGTATGTGTGCATGTGTGTTTTGTGTGTCCGCGGTGCGTGCCGAAGAACAAGGGTAGTTAGCGAATGATTGTTTGTTGTTGGAAAGACTGTCGGTATATTTGAGGTTGTTTGTTTACATTTTTTTAGCTAGGATAGGGCGGTGATGAATGTCTTGGGCGAAAGCATTGGATCTTTGACTGTAGAAGGAGTCGGTTCTATTTTTTTTGTTCTTCGAAAGCCGGCTGTGAAGTGTTTTTTTTATTCTGAGTAAGTACTGTTTTTATTTATTTTTGTTAGGCGCGTTCATGAATGATAGGAAGTTTATTGTTTGTCTTTGATTATAGTGCGATAGTTTAGTTAGTTAGGAGTTTTCGTAAGCGTTTTTTCTTTTTATTGCAGGCCGTAATTCCTCCTTTAGGCTCCTTTAGACTCCTTGGAGTTTTAGTTTGGCCTGGAAGGTGGTTTGCCAGCCGTGTGCTTGTATGAATAACTTGATGATGACGACCTGGACCGTACAATGAACATAGTTAGACTGCGGATATTTATATAAATAGAGAACTTGAGCGTTGACGACCCGGCTGGAAATAGATTTGTTCTTTACGATGATGATGATGATGATGATGAACACTGATGTGAATGGACAGTCGAATTGACTCCAGTTATTGTTTGCCTGGAAGTTGTGGCAATTGGCTACAAGGACTGTTGCCAGTGTGTGGAGTCTGTGGACTACGGTTACCACACCACTTATATATAGAATATTTTAGCGTTCTCGCTTTTGTTGGTGCTAGATGTGATTTATTTCTGGGTTGTGGTATATGATTGGGTTTAGTCTTAAGTGATTTATTTTAGTGTTTAAGTGTTTTCGTTACTGTGTGGGGACTGTTGGTGTTGGATGTGTAAAGTTTTTGTGATTGGTGATTGGTGAGTTCTGTGTACCCACACACACCGCTATAATATAAATATAAAAGTGTTATTTTTGTCTGTTTTAGTGTTAAGTTTGTTTAATGATGTGTGATTTTTGTTTTTTTTTGGTTGCAGTAAATATAGTTTTAAGGTTATGTTTTGTTTGTTTTTCCCTTCGTGCAACAGTCCAGTTTGAAGTAAAGTAAGGGGAAAGTTTGTATTGTGGGATATTTTGGAAGTAGAGTGATCAAAGGTGTGGGGGTTTGTTTTTGTTGACATCCCGCTACAACCAGACGCTCACACGAGAAGCCAATTTGAAAGGAGGAAAGGCAAAAGAAGACTTCCCTAAACCTCTCCTGGTTACTAACCAGTCTCCCAACAAACGCAAGGCTCTCTTAGAAGAGCGAGAGAGAACCAACTTCGTAAACGACAGAGTCGATGAAGTCATGCCTAAAGTAAATTCAGACGGCGGCGAACGTGGAGCCGCAGTAACAAAATGATCGGGAAAAACATCCCTAAAGATAAGCATAATCTTTTTAAAGTCAAGGGATTGCTGGACAACCCTAGGCTCCTCCCCATCTGAATGGATCCCCAAAGGCACATCAGCAGGAAGGGGATCATCAACTTCCTCATCTGAAGGAACATCATCCAACAAAGGTAAAGTCTTGCGACACGGGGAAAACACAGCATGCCGAGGCGGCAAAGCTTGACAGGCGACATCAATATGCAAAGGAGCCACAGCAAAAGTAGAGGGGACGACATCACGTCGAGACTGCAAAGACTGAAGGTCTTGAGGTTGAGAGTCAACACGAGACTGTGGCGACTGACGGTCGACATCACGTCGGGACAACGGAGTCGGCCGATGAACGTCACGTCGGGACTGCGGCAACTGCAGCTCAAAGTCACGCTGTGACTGCGGAAACTGAAGTTCAACGTCACGTGACTGACGCGACTGACGAGGAACACGATCAGAATCACGTTTAACAGCACCGCTGACATTAGCGATAACGTCAGAACGACGAGACAAATCTCGCTTAGGAGGTTGAAGACCTGAATCACGCTTGCCGGACAGACGAACCGCAAGCAAAGGTTCCTTACGAACCTGGACATGATCATAAACTTCCATTAAGGATGAAAGTTTCAACTGCATGTCTTGTAAGACAACTCAACTTAGGGTCAACAGGACTCGAAACGGACCGTGACGTCGGCAACGTCTGCGCATGCAAGTCATCGCACCGAACGGGACCCCTGAACTCAATGTCACGTTTGCGCTTAATAGGAGAACAATCATCCGATGACTGAATACGGTCGGAGCTGTCCCAATGACTACAGCCAGGACGCTGGACCTGTCCTGAAGGGACCGACTTGCGTTTCAAAGGTCTTGAGACCTTACGCCAAGGTTTCTCATGAGACGAATCATCGGAAGACGAGGAGAACTTCGTTTCTCCCGTCTTATGGTAAGGACATGCTTGAAGAGCAACGTCTGATACCTTTGAGGGAACGTCTGTACGTTGGTTTACACCTCTCACTCCCTTAAGTCCTACGACATTCCTTCTCCCTGGGGCAGGGGAGCTTGAAAGAGGTCTCGGACTAGGCAAGTGACAAGCACGAACAGACGAACCCTCCGGCAAAACACTAAACACATTTGATGTACTTTCCACTTTACCACTTTGACCCTTTAAAATTTTAACGTCGGACATAAGCTGATTTCTGTCCGAGGCCAACGATTCGACCTTCTCACCCAACGCTTGAATGGCCAATAACATATCACGCATAGAAGGTTCATTAGTGCCAATAGGGGGTTCTGAAACTACCACTACAGGAGAAGGATTAGCTTCAGGGGCATGGGAAGAGGAAAAATCTAGAGATCTAGAAGAGCTTCTTCTCACCCTATCTCTTTCGAGTTTCCGAGTATATTTCTCATACTCCAACCACTCGAATTCAGATAAAACAATACATTCCTCACATCGATCCCCTAATTGACAAGATTTACCTCAGCAATTAACACAAATAGTATGAGGATCGATGGAAGCTTTAGGAAGACATTTATTACAGTCTTTCGCACATTTACGATAGACAGGAGAAGGGTCAGCCATTATGAAAATTTCAAAGAAAATCCAAAAGAAAGCCAAGTTCAGCAACAATAATCAAAAAAGGGTTTCAAGAGTTTTATCGAAGATAACCAACACAGCGAAAGCAATAAAACCATGAACAAGTACTTCACCAATCGGTAGAAACTTGACGTTAAGCGCGAGCGGAACCAATGCTGTCACTACCACCGACAGAGAAGAACTGAATTGGTTGAGAAGTATATGCGGTATCTGGCCGATAGTCGGCACTGGTGGGCACACCCAGCAACCTTCAAGGCAATCGCTCGCGAGTTTTTGGAATCTGTCGCCCGTCGGAGACATAAGCTATATATATATTCACCGGCTAAGTTTAATATTTAAAAATAAGCACTGTTAATAACAGACCAAACAGAGGAACACCACACGATACACACAAGAACAGAGAACAGAGCACTCGACCCTCAATGGCGTCCCTCTTACGTGCTGCCATCTACCGGCGTAAACAATATCTACATCGTATGTTGGAGCATTACT
Source organism: Palaemon carinicauda (assembly GCF_036898095.1). Taxonomy (NCBI): domain Eukaryota; kingdom Metazoa; phylum Arthropoda; class Malacostraca; order Decapoda; family Palaemonidae; genus Palaemon; species Palaemon carinicauda. The sequence goes on from NC_090757.1 coordinate 63,066,571, forward strand.
TCGGGTGTCGAGACAGAAATTTGGTCGAATTTTACTTCGTATGTTGGAAAATTCGTATGTTAGGACAATCGTATGTAGAGGTTGCACTGTATTTGACTATGGTGATATTCCCAGAGAATTTTACCTTAAGGTATCCAGTATTCTAACTCCTGGAGCGAATATCCCTAAATAAATCTTAATGGGTTATCATGTAATATCAGAGGACGTATTCTTGACACGCCACATAGCTATCTTCACCCCGAACAGCATTATCGCTTTGAAGGGTCAAAGTGGCAAGAAAACAAAAAACGAGAATGAAAGGAGAACCGTATAAGGTACCTCTCCTATCTCGCTTCGAGTGTGTACATGACGTCACCGACGGCGCCATCTCTATTCCTTATCGCGTAGCTCTACTACTCGGTGTTTCCCTTGTGATTCTCTCGTATTCTTGGATTTATTTCAACATTATGATGCTTTCTCCAGCCTTTTCTGCCTCTGGAAAGTTGAGTATTATCTTTACTGTGTATAAAAGTAAGCTCTTGTCGTTTTGAATTAAATCGAAAGTGATATTAACGTAAACAAGAGCTGTTGCCTACCGGAGGCGTCCTGGACGCTGTCGCTTGCTATGCATGAGTCATTTAGTTAGCCAGAGCGACGTTCCCGGTCATTATGCTTTAATAAATCTAGCTATTTAGCTTTCCTAATGGGAATTCTTTATATGATGCCATTAGTAAATTCAGTTTCGGCGATTTAGGTAACCGATCCTGGCCTATGCTAGGCTTCGTAGCCTAGGCGTTTGGCTCTAGTACTTTCATGCATGATATACAGATTTCCGAGTGTTATAAATTCATTGAAGCTATAGGCATATCTATACACGTAAGATATTGTTGAATATTCATCTTCCAAGATTGTATACGAGAGAGTTTCGGTGATTTAGGTAATCGATTCTCGCCGCGCCAAGACTAGAAGACTTTGGGGCTTTAGTATACTTTCGCACACATCCCTGGTTGTTCTTTTCTCCTATGGAGACTAAGTTCAATCCATTTTTCCCTCTGAGTTAAGCCTTAGGCTTAATCCTAGTGGTTTTAACTGAATAGTATTCAGGTATACTGTAATTATACTAGGGTGTTTCTGTCCTGATCCTGTAACCAGAGTGACTGGTTTTGGGTTTGGGCAGAACATCAGAGTAATTAGTCTGGGGTCTGTATCTTTCTGGCATAGAGAATGAGATTCCTTTGCTAGGTTAGGTGCAGACACAGGAGGCTTAGCCTCCCTAGACGACATCCGAAGGTTTCTGTACGAGATGATTCCTTCTTCTAGTGGTCTAGCAGACTAGTCCAGTGTTGTTATTCTCAGGCTGGAGAATGAGATTCTCCATTGCCTAGTGAAATAACAACATCAAACTTTGTTATGGTATTGAGGAAGGTGGCAAGTATTGCCGACCTCCCTCCTTAATAGATAAACCTTAGGCTAGGATGAGCTTTCTTAGCCATTGGGGTAAATCTCATACTAGAACAAAGTTTGCAGGACCCTTATCCCCCTTCCCCCTCTGTCCTTAGTAATGGCCTAGCAATTACAACTCTTGGCCATCGTTCTACATCTGTACCTAGTGTAGGTTAGGATGGGGGACTGGCCCAGTCCTCTGCCGGCCGGCAAAAACGTGCCGGCTGGCAGAGGCCTAACTTCTGTAGAGTGATCCCCAGACCTCCCTTGGTCTACCATCCATTTCTGTCGGTAGAGCCCGGCAGGCTATGGATAGAACGAAGCCTGAATGTTACATTCTACCCTTCCATATGTTCACTCTTTCTGGATGGAAGGCTGTAAGGCAGTGCCGCCTTATAGCCTTACTTCCACACTGTTTCGCTTGTTAGTATATTGTACCCCTAGCCCGGCTGCCGGCTTAGAGGTCGGCAGCCTGGCGGGTGGAAGTTCTCTGGTTCTTAATTACTGCCGGCCAGCACAGGTATCACCTACCATTGCTGGCCGGCAACGGAAGCACACCATAAGACCTGCCGGCCACTACGATTAGCGGCCAGCAGCCAGGTGCTGTTGTTTTTTGGTTCCCTGCCGGCCGCCACACACACACAGAAACCAGCGATCTGCCGCCAAATAGTTTAAAGGTAACATACCTTCGAACTATACTCGGGTACGTGCCGGCCGGCATGACAATATATAATATACAGTAGTCAGTATTTTTACAGTATAGTATATACTGCATTGAGAAAACTACAGTATAGAGTATATTGTAACACTAAAGTTTTTCCAACATACTTGGTGTTATCTTGTACAGCCTTTTGTTGAGACCGTACAGTATAAAGAAAGTGAGCTCTTTCTTTATTAATTATTACAGTGAACCCTCGCTACTTCGCGGTTCGACCATCGCGGATTCACCACTTCGCGGATTTTTTCCATAACCCATATATATACAGTACAGTAATATATATATATATATATATATATATATATGTATGCATGTATTTATGTATATATGTAGGTATGTATATGTGTATACATATAAATATATATATATATATATATATATATATATATATATATATATATATATATATATACACACACACACACACACATATATATATATATATATATATATATATATATATATATATATATATATATATATATATATATATATATATATATATATATCTAAAGTAGGAAGATGTGATGTAGTTCTAAGGGAAAAGTATGGGAAATATGTCTGGGTAATAAGCAAAGCTCTACCTCCAGTTTGTTTCTACATTATGATCAGAGATAAATGTAAACAAAACATTGGTTGCCATTTTTTATCGTGCTTTTTAGCATGTTTAGGAAATGCATGATATAAAATCACCTTTAATATTTGTGCCTGTTTTAGTTTAGGGTACTGTAGTATATGCATTAAGTGTTCTGTACATTAAAGGGTAGTTTGTTAACAGTACTACGTACAAGGGAAGGTTTTAAAAGTCTGAATATACATGTTGAATAAATAGGTAAATATGGTGTCACTACTTCGCGGATTTTCACCTATCGCGGCCGCGACTGGAACCTATCTACCGCGATAAACGAGGGTTCACTGTATTCCGTACAGTATATCAAAACTTTATACCATGGTGTGAGCTACACCTAAATTTCCTTTTTGCAAAATATGATGAAGGTTATTCTGGAATGAGAATTAACCTTAGTTTTAATATCTTGGGAGGTTACAGTAATTGGCTGGGCAGGAAATACAAGTATATGTCTTTCCTTCTTTCCTTTCTAGCTTGACTGTTATAAACTATATACTGTATATTAATACTAAGTTTTATCCAGTGATATGTCTTCACTTGATACTCATGGATTTTTTTCTTTTTACAGGAGGACCATCCGAAGTGCAGGAGCATGTTTTGCAACGTTTGCAGCAAAAACTTCTGTGGACATGAGTTGTGCAGGAGGCACGCAGCATGCGCAGTCTCCAAAGGTCATCTCCGTTATTGGGACCCTCAGGTATGTACTGTTTGTTCTAACCTGATTACCAAGGCATTTGACACCCCTAAGTCGGCGGAGTCAAGGGATGCAGCTAGGGAAAAGTTGCGAACCTGGGTGAGGGGTTTTCAGGAGAATACTTCAGGCCCCTACCTTCCAAGCGAGAAGATGAGGGCCTACCTTTTTTCTACGGCATCTGCGGATGCAGTGATTCCTCAGCCTCATGCGGAGATCCCGACAGTTCAGATTCCGGTAGATTCTGAAGTCTCGGACGCCCTACAAGACATCCAACTGGACGATAGGATGTCTGAAGTATCCGAGTACACTGAAAAGGACCTTCTGGCAGAAGGCCAGGAATAGGAGCTGACCCAGGCTCCTGATACTGAAGAGGAAGAAATCGACGAGGTGTCGGTTACATCGGTTCCGGCCCCAGAACCTGTTCCCTCAACATCGTCTGCTATCCCAGATGAACTGGGAAGGACTCTTTCTTCTATTGTTGAGATGATTCAACAGATGCAGAAGAAGAATGATGAAAAGGAAGCTGCAATGAAGTTGGAGATGCGTAGACTCGCAGCATCATGTAGGCCCCAGAAGAAGCTCAACGTGAAGGATCTTCCTTTGTGCTCGGATGCCAATCCTTGGAGGTATGCCGAACACATGCCAATGACAACTTGGAAGATTGTCATATCAGAGAAGTTGGGCTCAATTCCCTTTGAAGTGGAATTCTGGCCAAACAAGGAGTCTTACCCGGACTGCTATATCCATCTTAGGAAGGAGCCAGCCTCAAAGGAGGAGACGGAGCCGAAGGAGGTCATAGTCTTTGACCATAGTAAGGCACAGGCTTTACTAACGAGCTCAATGAAAGAGAGGGGCTTCACAAATTCAAAGGTACCAGCTTTGAGTAAGAAGCATCCCTCCTATGTGGCTTCTCCAACCAGAGCCTTTCCCTTTATGGAAAAGGGATATAAGGCAGCCTTGAAGGTGGTTGAGGCAGGGAAACCATGTCCCTCTTTGGAGGAGTGCAAGCCGTTGTCCCTGACCTTACCTTTGGACCAGAAAGACTGGAAGGACGTTCACCTTACCTTCTCAGTCGGGAAGTTGGAAGCCGATATTGCCGGACATCAGTTCAGTGAGGACCTTCCAAAGCTGTCAGAATTTCTCTTGCGTAGGGAGCAAGAGACAAAGGAGAGACTTACGGCATCGATGTCCTTACAGAAGACTCTGGAAACGATGGCAAGCAACCCCAAGAACAAGACATGTTCATGGTAGTGGCCAAAACCCACCTGGCCACGGTAACAAAGGATCTCTACAGTTCCATTAAAGCTAGGAGAGCTTGTAGGGAGTTCGTGTTCGCCTCGGCTGCAGTGAGGCACGAACCTAGGAAACTGATTTCCTCTTGTATCTGGGGTAAGGACCTCTTCCCTAATGAAGTGGTCAAAGAGGTACTTGACAAGGCTGCCACGGAGAATAGGAACCTTCTCCAAAAGTGGGGCCTAACTCTTAAGAGAAAGTCTTCCCCGGATGAGGGTCCCCAACCTAAGAGGAAGACAAAGAAGCCTAAGCTATCCTCTCGGCCAGCTAAGCCTTATAGACAGCAACAACAGCAACTTCCGGCGACCGCGGTGCCTCAGATGGTGGCACAACCTCCAACGACGTACCAGCTGGTACCTCAAGTGGTGGCAACAGTCGCCTGTGTTCAACCCAGCGTTCGAAAGGCAGACAACGACCTTTCGTCCAAAAGCTAGAGGAGCAGCCAGAGGTTCCTCTAGACGCCCTTCAAGGGGAAGGGGATTCAGGGGAGGACGCGGTCAAGGAGGCAAGGCCTCAGGTCCACAGCAACAGAAGTGAGATGCTTCCGGTAGGAGGGAGATTACATCTATTTCAGGATCGTTGGACCTTCGATCCTTGGCCCACAGCCTAATCAAGAATGGACTGGGTTGGAGCTGGAACAGTACTCCACCTCCGTTCCCACAGTTCTTCCAACACTCTACCCCCGTCCTGGAAGAATATGCTCGAGAACTCTTGGAGAAAAGAGTAATCCGAAAAGTAAAGTCCATCAAGTTCCAAGGAAGGCTGTTTTGTATTCCAAAGAAGGACTCAGAAAAACTCAGAGTCATTCTGGACTTGTCGCCACTCAACAAGTTCATAGTGAACTACAAGTTCAGGATGCTGACACTTCAACACATAAGGACCCTACTGCCCAAACGGGCATACACCGTCTCTATAGACTTGTTAGACGCTTATTGGCACGTTCCAATCAATTGTCACCTCTCCTCCTACCTAGGGTTCAAGCTACAATGAAGACTTTATGCCTTCAGAGCCATGCCATTCGGGCTAAATATAGCCCCAAGGATTTTCACGAAGCTTGTGAACGCAGCCGTCTATCAATTACGTCTAAAGGGGATCCAAGTAGTGGCCTACCTGGACGATTGGCTGGTGTGGGCAACATCCAGGACAGAATGCATGCAAGCCTCCAAGAAAGTGATTTAGTTCCTGGAACATCTAGGATTCAAGATCAACATCAAAAAGTCTCGACTATCTCCAGCTCAAAAGTTTCAGTGGTTGGGAATCCACTGGGATTTAGTCACACACCAGCTTTCCATCCCTGTGAAGAAAAGGAAAGAAATAACAGGATCTGTCAAGAGACTACAGTACTTCATTCTCCACTAGATGCTCTCTATTGAAGTGAAGTCAAATTCGGTGAAATCCCATTATTTTCTACAGGAAAACATATATTTTTGTTCAAAATGATTTACCTAAATCTAATGGTTCTTGCTTCGCCAAATCTAATGGTTCTTGCCTCACCATGCGCTCACTTCGCTTACGTAAAAATAAATTGATCAAGCTCCATATGTACTGACAAGCGATAATGATGAGCTATGCACGCTAACATCAATATAACTTTAATAATAATGAACTGCATTCACTGTTCAGATATTAATGTTAAAGTAAAAATAATGACTTACTTTATGATAGGGACGTCGAAGGGTGGGGATCATCGGGGTAATTTTCAGGAACTTCCCTGCGGCTTCTAGGAACAGATAATTCTAACCATTACCTGTTTCTATAGGAAGTTCCATAATTGTACACATAAAAAGTAGAACACGGACAAAGGCTTAACACGGAAAAAGGCTTGGGAAGGACTGCTGCGAGCACTTGAAGCGATAAGAAAAGGGGGTGGGGAAATATTAATACCCCTATGGAAACTTTCTATACGTATGGGTACTTGATTGGTTAACGGAAACAGCATGGATTCTATAAAGCCAATTTGAATGAACTTGCATGGGAAACTTGTTCACAGCAAGTATTTAAGTGAAAACTGTGTGGGATAAGGTAATAACAACAGGTAAGACGAAAAAATAGTAAGATAAAATGAAGGGAATAATAAACCTTATTTTACGGTAAGAAATTGAAATATTGTAATAAGGAAGAAAACGTTTGAATAGAGTATGGAAACAAAGAGAAATATACAGGTGGGCATTGTATTAATGAATACATAACAACGATATTAAGGGGGTCAAGTCTCGTAGTACACTTGAATAACTAGGGTAAAAATAATATGTCCAAGTGGGTATTGCATAAAAGAATGGGTACATACGGTATAAGAAGGGTCAGATCAAGTAGAATCCTTGAATGTCGCGGGTAAAAATACTTAAATATCACGGGGAAAAATGAGGAGGGTTTATAAGAAAACGAGTAATCTTGTCGGTCAAAATTAAGGGGGCGGGGTTTATATGCAGAAGGGCAGGGTTTATGCACAGAAATTCTAAAATTGGCATGTAATTACGAATGAACGGGAGCAAGTACAACCGATTTGTAGAATGTCAACAAACAAATGAAAAATATACCAGTAGTAAAGGATATAGATAATTTGTGCAGTTTTCCATGGATTTATAATACGTCCAAGAAAATGGTAAATTTTTAGTTTCAGCCAAATTTGGAAAAATGCAATAAAAATATATTTGTTGCATCAGAAATAGTGTGGTTTCAATGAATTTAACGTTTATTTTGACTGCAAACCAACCGATTTAGAGATTTACTATGTATACCCTAGTTCATCCCACCAATTATGGGGGACACCCTTTGGGAACCGGGGTTTTGGGTGGGGGAAGGGGGGGGAGGGTGTTGGGGCATTGAATGATATTTGCAATAAATGAATAATTAATGTTCCAGCACCCCTCCCCCATACCCCTAACTAGGCCTACCGGGGGGAGGGGGGTAGGGCCCCCCAGCGACCCTCCCTTAAAGCCACAGTAATTTTCAGGGCACCACAGAACCTAACAAACCCACCTAACCTAACCTAGGGGCCCTGTACCCCTACCGGGGGGGGCTTCGCCCCCCCTCGACCCCCCCTTATGGCCAAAGTAATTTTCAAGGCACCACAGAACCTAACAAACCCACCTAACCTAACCTAGGGGCCCTGTACCCCTACCGGGGGGGGCTTCGCCCCCCCTGCGACCCCCCCTTAAGGCCACAGTAATTTTCAGGGCACCACAGAACCTAACAAACCCACCTAACCTAACCTAGGGGCCCTGTACCCCTACCGGGGGGGGGCTTCGCCCCCCCTGCGACCCCCCCCTTATGGCCACAGTAATTTTCAAGGCACCACAGAACCTAACAAACCCACCTAACCTAACCTAGGGGCCCTGTACCCCTACCGGGGGGGGCTTCGCCCCCCCTGCGACCCCCCCTTAAGGCCACAGTAATTTTCAGGGCACCACAGAACCTAACAAACCCACCTAACCTAACCTAGGGGCCCTGTACCCCTACCGGGGGGGGCTTCGCCCCCCCTGCGACCCCCCCTTTAACCAGGGGTAAATTTGAATATATATATTTTGTTAAATCACTTCTTACCTTAAACGGAAGATGACGATGAAGATGTGGAAGGTTGTGGTTGACCCTCTTCTGAATCATCAAGTACTGGAATACGTTCAGATTTGGTACAATACCACACATGTCTATCCTCACGAAAATGTAAAGGCGAATCACATTTACCACACTGGACACTTAAAGGTAATACGGAATGCTCCCTTAGAAAACGATTCACTACTTCAGGAGTTCCATTATAATTCCCATGAAATCTGCCGATCACATCAAAATAGGAATAACGTCATATTTCACACAACCGTACCGGAGGATCCATGACAGTCAAGTGATGTGTGATGAAAATATAGAAACCGGAACTTTTGAAAACCGAAAACAAACGACAATCACGGGTTTCTCCCATAATGAAATAGGGAAAAAAACAAAATACTATCGTTTACAATGTTATATTGCACGAAAAACAGATCCTTGAAACAAGACTGAGAGACCAATGAATCGTCCAATAATAACCCTTGAAAAGAACCCAGTAGTATTTAGATTGGAGGAGCGACATTAGTGGGAGGAGCAAATGCGCATTCAAGCAAATATTGTCACATTGCGCAATGGGGAGGAGCCAAGTAAGATGAAAACAGATATACAAACGAACAAGAGCTACCTTGCGTGCCCATGGAAAGATATACACTAAACTTAGAAAAAGTCAAGACCTTCAATTCCTGAAATATTTTTTTTCTCTGTAAGTATGCATTAGCGACAATAATGTATTGAGAAGAAGTGTTTTGTTATCACGTGCTTTACTAGGAAAATATATTAATTTAATACATTTCCCAATTTGGTTGAATCCAAAACTTTACCAAGAAAATAATTTAGAGAAGAAAAGGTTTATCTTACCATTATATACCATTTTCCCAGTATGTTTTCCCCACCCCAAGAACCCCTGGTTCCCACTAGGGGTCCCCCATTATCAGCAGATATGGATATATACAGTATATATTTCATCAAGTATTTATTTGCGGTAAAAAATTGCCATTTTCCAGGGAAACGGGCATTTTTCAAAAGGAAAAAATCATTTATAGTAAGAAAATTTCCCCGTCCGTAACAATAATAAAACCACCTAGCATAGCCTAGAGTATAGCTGACCAAAGTACAGATGGTGATATCCCTTGCTAAACCATTATAGTCTACTAGTAATCCGTTTGCATATTTAAAAAAAAAGGATGGGTATCTTAAAAAAAGAGAGGTAGCTCAAAACCTCTGACTATTATCTAAACATGGAATGGGTGTAACGAAAATCACCCATCCATATTTCCCCACAAACAACACATAAGTCTATTGAATTTACATACCTGCATTCCTTTTTTGTGGTGGAATCCCACAACTATGACATGCAGAGCTATTGGATCTTTCTCTGATTCATCCATTTTTCTCGATCAATTCCCTTACAGACGGGAGAAAATTGACGTTTACGCAGTATTGGAAGTCATAGCAGGCTTCTGTCACTACTAATGTTTACATCAGCAAATTTGGGCGCTTAGTTTCTGAAGGGAAGCCTACAATGTCGCAGCAGACGACGTTCACTCTCCTAGGGAAAACTTAAATTATTGTTCTTTGAATGAAAGTATGGTGATTACTATTGCATATATATAAATATATATAAATTTTTCTTGAAATATATTAGTTTTCCTTGTTTTCTTTCCTCACTGGTCTACTTTCCCTGTTGGGGCCCCTGGGCTTATAGCATGTTTCTTTTCCAACTAGGGTTGTAGCTTAGCAAGTAATAATAATATTATATATATATATATATATATATATATATATATATATATATATATATATATATATATATATATATATATATATACAGTATATATCAATTTACCTTAATTTGTTTTAACGTCTTAAGAGAAATTCTTCATTTCATCATTCTAGGACAAGAAAGTACCATTATATGTCTCGATTTTAAAAGAAACAGCTACGTACTACAGGACATACAAAGCTGTTTGTTAAATGCATTCTTAGGTATTTATAGCCTCAAACAATGTATTTCGTGTTGATTGTGAATTATACATTATCGAAGTACTGTACTCAGAAAACAAGAAAATCTTCCTAGTTGAAAGCCTTCATATCTTTCGAATGTCTAGTGGGAACTTGTTGTATCTTTGGGCCAGATATATGAACGCTCCAAAACCTACAGTAGACGACATACATCTTGGCTCAAATGGTTTAAAACCACCTGTAACTAATCACGTGTCTACACGATTCGTTGGCTGTGCGATGTATAAGGGTGGAAGAGACGCTTTAGCTATGGCAAGCAGCTCTTCTAGAAGGACACTCCAAAATTAAACCATTGTTCTCTAGTCTTGGGTAGTGTCAGAGCCTCTGTACCATGTTCTTCCACTGTCTTAGGTTAGAGTTCTCTTGCTTGAGGGTACACTCGGGCCCAATATTCTATCTTATTTCTATTCCTCTTGTTTTGCTTAAGTTTTTATAGTTTATAGATGAGTTATTTATTTTAATGTTACTGTTCTTGAAATATTAAATTTTTCCTTGTTTCCTTTCCTTACTAGGCTGTTTTTCCTGTTGGAGCCCCTGGGCTTATAGCATCTTACTTTTCCAACTAGGGTTGTAGCTTAGCAATTAATAATAATAATAATAATAATAATAATAATAATAATAATAATAATAATAATAATAATAATAATATTTTGGACGTCCGGTTCTGATAACTATTTTGGCTTTAATATGCAGCCAGTAAAATTCTATTTTTTCGGGATGGGATATCTTTTATCGGTCTTGCTCCTCTGTTCATTATGTTATCTTTAATTTCTTAAGTTCACGTTGAGTAGAGTGTAGAAGGGGTTACAGTAGCCATTTATGGTCATAATACAATTAATCACGTTTCTTAATAGAATATTCATCCAGATACTTCTTTAGAAAAGAAATGTTTCTACCTTGTCTCCCAATGCTCATTATTATTATTATTATTATTATTATTATTATTATTATTATTATTATTATTATTATTACTTGCTCAGACACAACCCTAGTTGGAAAAGCAGATTGCTATAAGCCCAGGGGCTCCAACAAGGAAAATAGCCCAGTGAGGAAAGGAAACAAGAAAACATAAAATGTTTCATGAACAGTAATAACATTAGAATAAATATTTCCTATATAAACTGTAAAAACTTCAACAAAACAAGAAGAAGAGAAATGAGATAGAATAGTGTGCCCGAGTGTACTCTCAAGCAAGTGAACTCTACCCCCAAGATAGTGGAAGACCATGGTACAGAGGTTATGGCACTACCCAAGACTAGAGAACAATGGTTTGATTTTGGAATGTCCTTCTCCTAGAAGAGCTGCTTGCCATAGCTAAAGAGTCTCTTCTACCCTTACCAAGAGAAAAGTAGCCACTGAACAATTACAATGCATTAATTAACCACTTGTGCGAAGAAGAATTGTTTGGTAATCTCAGTGCTGTTAGGTGTATGAGGACAGAGGATAATATGTAAAGAATAGGTCAGGCTATTCAGTGTATGTGTAGGCAAAGGGAAAGTGAACCGTAAGCAGAGAGAAGGATCCAATGTAGTACTGTCTGGCCTGTCAAAGGACCCCATAAATCTCTAGTGGTAGTATTTCAACGGGTAGCTGGTGCCCTGGCCAACATACTACCTATAAATATTGTTGTTGAAACTGCTGAATATCATCTTTTATAACGGTTTTTTTTTTATAAAGAAGTACCTTTCAGTTTTAACAGACTCCACTTTCATTACGATTTTACGGCTCTCTCTCTCTCTCTCTCTCTCTCTCTCTCTCTCTCTCTCTCTCTCTCTCTCTCTCTCTCTCTCTCTCTCTCTCTCATCGAACTAAAGATACATATCCTTAACAGTTATAGTCTTTTCAATCAATGGGCACGTGCTATCATAATCTTTTTTTATTAATATTACATATATAGCCTAATAAACGTTGGTTTCTATGACCACAAGGAATATTGATAAACTCATTCATTTTCTTTGTAACCTTCATCAATAAGAGAAATTTTATTTCTTTATTTATTTCTAGACCTTATTTTCTTTAGAACTGTCTTTTTTTCTCAGCTCACCCAGACGCCTGTCAGTTCTGTTTCGGTGAAGGTAATCTAAAAGCTATACGCTTGTGCACTGACGACAGTGCACTTCTCTTCCACATTAATATCTGATACTATATTATTCATCCCACCACTTTAAACTAGATCCAACGTATACTCAGTCAAAGTTGTTGCCCAATCAACGTTATTAACCAGTTGATATGATTCCAATAACTCAATAAAAGGCTGAAGCCTCATAATTTTATTTTTCATCCACCCAAAAGATTGAAAGCTCCACAGATAACTCGTGTCGTTTTTTTTTCACCATGGCACTCATCTCAATGTACATACTGAACTCCTCAAAAAAATATTTATATTTGTTATCGGAGGTTTGTAAACTATTACGATAGTGTGTGTGGGTATGTGTGCGTATGTGTGTCTGTATCAAGTTTATTTCTAGGAGAAGGACACTCCAATATCAAACCATTGTTCTCTAGTCTCGGGTAGTACCATAGCCTCTGTACCATGGTCTTCCATTGTCTTGGGCAAGAGTTCTCTTGCTTGACGGTACACTTGGACATTCTATTCTATCTAATTTCTCTTCCTCCTGTTTTGTTAAAGTTTTTATAGTTATATAGGAAATATTTATCTTAATGTTGTTACTGTTCCTAAAATATCTCATTTTACCTTGTTTCCTTTCCTCGCTGGGCTATTTTCCTTGTTGGGGCCCCTGGGCTTATAGCACTCTGCTTTTCCAAGTAGGGTTGTGTCTGAGCAAGTAATAATAATAATAATAATAATAATAATAATAATAATATATTCAAAACTTGTTGCACTAGTTCTTTTTATCATCTTGAGATTAGAATAGCGTTTATGAATGAGCTCGACTCCTAATCCCCGTCCCAACTTGCCTTCTCTCGGACTATGAAAGAAAGCCTGCATATTGGGAGTCTTTTCAGCTATCTTATAGCCTTGCCAAAGTCATTTTGGCCATGTTTCATATATCGTTAATATGTCGAAACATTTCCCATTTATCAATTCTCTAATTGAATATTGAATACTTACATGGTCGCAATTTATGACGTCCTCAGTATCCATGATCCGTATTTTGTGTCAGTCAGGTCAATTCCAATTCTAAAGCTTTGAAATTTATCGAAATCGATATATGATCATTTGCCTTATTCATCTAGTAAGTACATACATTTTACTACTTGAAAGGTACATTTCTTGGTGGCATGATTGCCTGTACATTTCCCACATATTTTATCATCATGAAATTAGTTTTTTTTTTTTTTTTTTTTTTTTTTTTTTTTTTTTTTTCAAAATGGCCATAACTTTGACAGCGGAAGGTGATTACGTGATACCTGACGTTTATGATGTAAGACCCCCCCCCCCCCCCCCCCCGGTCCCCAACATAACTTTGCCACCATTATCATGAATAGTCTTCCGAATTTCAGGAACCCATTTCAGCATGAAGTGGGTAGTACCATCCGCAGCACTTTTCTTGAATACTGGTTACCTTCTCTGAATTCTGATCATTGTATACGTTGGATATCATGATTGTAGGTGTTAATTTTCCCATATTTCTTGTTTAGGTACTTACTTTACTTTGATGGCTGCTTTTCCGGTCCCATACAGCTAGAGAACCCCACTCTCTACAGGACCTCCACTGTCGTTTTACCTTGTTCGTTCAGAGTATTTAACGTTTCATATCGCATATTGTTCATTTACTGTTAAATTGTCACTGTCAAAAGACTCATGAAATAAGAAAGTCTTGAGTTTCCTCTTGAAAGCCTTAATGTCTACAATCATTCGAATGTTTCGTGGGTGCTTATTGTATAGTCTCGGGCCGCATATTTAAAGGCTCTTGAGCTTAAAGTAGTCATATATCTAGGTTCCAACAGTTTGAAGCCATCTGTAACTATTCTCGTGTCAACACGATTTGTTGGCTGGGCAATATGTAGCAGTTCTCTTAAGTATTTTGGACGCCCGGTTCTGATAACGTGGTGGGTTATTGTACATATTTTAAATTCAATGGTTTGAATCTCTTTGCTACTTCGTCTCTAATGCGGCCATCAGCGAAATTTCCATTTCCATTTGAAGTTGCTCTCGTATCAAAAATTGTGTATATCTTCGAGTGCTTTTTAAACCTCATTTTTTCCGGTAGGCGATTTTAGTTTATGCTTGTGTTGATTTGATTACGAGTGGATTTTTTTTTGTTAGCCTTTTCAGTATATGTTATTTGTTAATTTTTAGGAACCATAAGTATCTTAAGTGTTAACTCGATTCAATATTCATATCTAGATTATCAACTTTCTCAGATCATTTACCTTTGGGTCATTAGCCTGGGTGTCATTTTGAACTATCTTCCCTTCTCGGTATGACCATATTTCTAATAAGAAAAGCGAACACAGGATAATTGGCAAGTAGACTATCCCATACGTAATCTCACCGTATTATGTTTAACTTTATAAATATTTCAATGAACTGCCCTCCGAATTTCAATATTGTTTCGCAGAATAAGGCTAATGGTCTTACCTGCAACAGGTTTCTTGAATATCAAGCTTGTGTTATCCCTTCCGTCAACGAAAGATCGTTAATAATAGATTTTCGTCAACGAAAGGCTTTCAAGAGGAAACTGAAGACTTTCTTATTTCATGCGTCTTTTGACAGAGACGATTTAACAGTAAATGAACAATACGCGATATGAAACGTTAAATACTCTGAACGAACAAGGTAAAACGACAGTGGAGGTCCTGTAGAGAGTGGGGTTCCCCTGCTGTATGGGACCGGAAAAGCAGCCATCAAAGTAAAGTAAGTATTGATAATAACATTTTGTTTAAATAATGCATTAACTACAACCTCCCATCATTATACTGTATACATGACAGCCACGAGAGATTATGAATCATATATTTCTATTAGTTAACTTCTACCATGTCGTACTCTGGTCTTTGTATATTTTCTTTTATTTCCACCTAGGAAATTCTGATCAAAATTGCCATGAGGAGTGGAGGACTTCGTATAAAACAATTTCTGAGAAGGACTTCCAATACTTGTGGAAACTTATCCATCCCTGAGGAAATATGTTTATTCCTTCATGATTTGGATAAAAAGGATCTGTCTGGTTTTCCACAGCCGACTCTCACAAGATCTCCAAGGAGCTGCATGCCTATGAAAATATAATTCAACTACGATATTTTTACATTAAAAGAAGCAGAATATGAGGATAAAGATAAAAACTGAGGATTACCATTTAAGTACTTTATTCATAATTATTTTAGATACATTTAGGACACAAGTGTCAATTGTGTTAAAATATTTACAAAATCGCCCTTTTGAAACTGTACTTTCTCCATGGACACTCAGCATTCACTCTCTCTTTTCAACGATAATTTCATTCAAAAACTTAGAATAAAATCGCGAACACAATAACAGTATTTAAGTAATATAATCTAAAACGTTTTCCTCTGGTAAGATGAGGTATCATCACACCAGGTCAAGTAATTCAAAGTAAGGAATTTTACCTAAATACTCTGTTTTTATGTCGATTACCTTGATTTCTTATATACATATTCAGTTGTCGACTAAAAGCTTTAACATTCTCTAGAAAATGAAGGGAAATTTGGCTTGAATTCAGCAAGTAGTACTTACATCATCCAATTGGTCAAGACTAAGAGGAATAATTCCTCCAAGGGTCAAGATGAATTTGTATGCAAGTATGCTGGCGAAATAAAAAATATTCGGATAAGAATATTATTTATATAAAAACGTTTTGAGAAAGTATGGACAGTTTTATGTTTTCTATACTAATAGTATTTTAACCTAAGTTATTTGCCATGATCAAAATAAATGTCAGCAAAATAACTCGTCTGTTTTAAAATTGAGGTTTTGTGAAATCAAAATATTCTTTTTATAAACGTTTTACAAAATCAATGTAGGGATGTAGTACTGTAGATTGCCTGGCCATCAAACCAGAAACGGGTATTCCTCGAAATACTTATATGTCTTTTTTTTTTTTTAAACAATCATCACAAAAAATACTTATACATGAATACTGTATTTTTCCACACGCGAGGCATGGATTTTAATATTTGAATACCATCTCGATGATACAAATATCTATAAATTAATATACTGAGTGACTTTTACTCTCCTTAAAAGAGAACATTAAGCTAATAATCCTTTTTATATACAACGCATAACACCAGTTTTCATGAAGTCTTCCCTAAACACATATAACCATCTGTTTTCACGATTGCACGAAGGAAAACAGAAGAAACCAGATAAATTAGTTGAACATTGTATGCAAAACAAACCTCTCTACAAACATTTCAACAAGTTGGACTCTTAGTCTTAATGGAATACTGACTAGAAAGAGACAATCTAGTATACTAGACTCACTATTACCGTCTTCTTCTTCTTCTTTGGGTGATGTGACTGGTGTCATTTGAACGACCGGTCTGCATCCATATTTTACATCTTGCCATCAAAGTGTCGTCTTGTGACACCTGCGCGAACAGTTGGGGACTTCAGTTTTGTGAAAACAAAAGGAAAAATTGCTACTACGCGCAGATTTAGTTGGCAAGAAGCCGCAAAGAGGAAAGATAAAAATACAGGCATTACGCCGATTCTATGCTTAATTCTAAATGGACAATAACGTATGGAGTATTTCTTATCAGTTTAGTGACTCATTTAGACGGAATTCTTTAGAATAATGATAAGATTAAGTACTGCTATAGTCGGATGATCGGCAGCAGAAGCGTGGTTAAGATTATGTACTCTTGTTCACAGGAGTACCTGGCATACATTGTTCTGAAGAAATGCGCCTGTCACAACCACACCCTTACTGCGCGGCAAGTTTCTGTTTAGCCCCGTCCACCACACTATTTGTTTTGGTTACTCGCCGTAAAGTAATGGTGTAACAGGGTGCACTTCTTGGAAGCAAAGTGTACCGGGTATTCCTGTCTCAAACTGCTTGTACTGTATATTCCAAGGACGATAACAGTGTAAAGGAGGAAGTCTGAAATTTAAAGGGATTTTGACGTAGGAAAAATCTATTGTAGGGTGAGATAGCCATGTCGCCCTGATGGAAGTTCCTTCTGAAATTTAAATTATTTAGGAAATAAAGACATATTATTGAGACTAGAGCCATATCCCCAGAAAAGGGAAGAAAAGATATCAATGAGAAGGTGATTCATGTATTATTATTATTATATGATATCAAGGGGAAACATATCCTCGATGCACCATATATAACTGACGATTGCTTTGGAACGGTAGTGGAAAATGAAAATTAATATTTGGGCTGACACCTATCCCAAATCAAGTATAATCTATTCAAGTGGAACCCGGATAGGCTTTATTCTACGCACTTATTTTGATGGACAAATTGTTTAATAAAACGTAGATTCATTGAATTATTATTGACTGAATCACTCAAAATTATCCCCGTTTGTTTGTTTTTTTTTTTTTTTTTTTTTTTTTTTTTACTTTCTCTTCTTTCTTTCTTGTGCTCATTGATGTTCTAAAATTTTTAGGAAGCTCATAAAAACAATGAGGTCAGTTAGTTTCACTAGAAATCTCAAGATTTTAATTGATTAATTTAGGTAAGTTTCTGGCGTGCCATCATGAACTGAACTCAGAGATCATCAATTTACTTAATCACTTTTTCTTCTTCTTCTTTATCTTTGTCTGCATCTTTTCCCACTTTTATGTGGGGTCGATGTTTCTGACCATCTTTCTCTATCTACCCCTGTCCCACAATTCATTACCGGTTAATCCCTTTGATCGAAGGTCATCCTTGATACAGTCCATCTACCTTTGCTTTGGTCTCCTTCTCCTTCTCGTTCCCTGTACCTCAAAAAAAAAAAAAAAAAAAAAAAAAAAAAAAAAAAAAAAAAAAAAAAAAAAAAAAAAAAAAACGGGTGAATTGTTTGAAACGCCAGAAGGATATTGCCCTAAAACAGGCACATCTTTAGGCACAAGACCTCTGATTATATATATAAAAAAAAAATGGTTAAAACCAAATGCAAACTAACCTTACCTAAGCATCCTAAAAAGTATTTCTTAATTGCTTCTTTCGCTTCTTTCCTACGGAGATTCTAGAAGACCAGTTGGAAAAGTCAAACTACTGATGAAAATAGAGATGACGACGCAGGTTTGAAAAGGATGAGAAAAGCCCTCAGTCTACAGCATATGGGTACATAGGATAGTTTAGTTACTATAGTTACATGCAAATTTTAATTGATAAATGTTATATTTAAGGCTCAACCACAACTCTATACAATGTTATTGGTAAATCAATGATCCTCCAGAACAATCAATCAATCAGATGTGAGTAACACCAATGCTTCAGTCCTACCGTCATCATTTTTTTTTCTTAAAGTTGACAGCATATGTCCTTAAAGACTCCATCTCGCATTTGAATTGCTACCTCTGATTGGTGGCGACAGAATAGGCTTTGGCCAATCCTGGTTATCTTTAGAAATATCGCTTCAGGTCAGTTACATTTAGTTCATGAAACAGCAGTCCTCAGTCGTGATCGTTAACCAATGTACCACCAAGAATGCTGAGCTCCTAAAAGACCACACCTCAATAGTAATCATTAACCAATTTACCCGAAAAAAATATAGTGCTTGTAAAAGACCAGAGCTCAGTAGTAATCATTAACCAATGTACCACCAAGGATGTATACCTAAAATCCAGGCCTCAGTGTTAATCATTAACATATTTACCACTAAAATATAGACCGCCTAAAAGGCCAGGGTTCAGTTGTAATCATTAACCAATGTACCACCAAAAATCTACATTTCAGACAATATGAATAAGAGATCCATCGATCACAAACATATAATAAACATGATAGATTACTCTGGCATTTAGGTCTCTCTTACACACAACTGAGCCTTGTAAACAAAGCAAAACAGAACATCGTTGGTCAACGGAACTGTCACACATTGGACCTTATTTGTTTTATACAGAAACAACCTTATCAGTATCACACGGACTTCAAAATAATTCCTTATCGTGATAGTTCGTCTCATTTATCAATATGATGTACACAAACTTGTGCCTCACCCTGGGACACGAGCGATGTTACAAAAGAAAGTATAAAGAAAAAGATATCAAATAAATAATACATAAAATTAACTGTCGGTCTAACGCTTGAAAACCTACGTGACAAGATATATATACACCAATGGATGATATTGTAAACTTATACATGAAAGTGCTTAACCACTTCGTATATGTATATATGTCTTTATATATATATATATATATATATATATATATATATATATATATATATATATATATATATATATATATATATGCATATATATTGTATACTGTATATCTATATATACACACATATATATATGTATATAAATATATATATTGTATACTGTATATATTTACACACACACACACACACACACACATATATATATATATATATATATATATATATATATATATATATATATATATACAGTATATGTATAAACACACACACACACATATATATATATATATATATATATATATATATATATATATATATATATATATATATATATATACAGTATATGTATAAACACATATATACTGATATATATATATATATATATATATATATATATATATATATATATGCATATACTGTATGCATTATAATACAGCAGTTAGGACACTTGCCTTACTAGTAAGATAACCCGGGTTTGAGTCCCAAGCAAAGCGGAATGGTATAGGCAAGCCGTATTTAAGCACATTTTGCTTAATCCCAAAAAGTATTTGCTGATATATCTGAAGGCTTGTCCTTTCTGAACCTATCTTATATGAGGCTAAAGGGCCTATTCATATATATATATATATATATATATATATATATATATATATATATATATATATATATATATATATATATATATATATATATATATATATATATATATATATATATATACATATACATATACATATACACACACGCATATATATATATATATATATATATATATATATATATATATATACTAGTAATTAAATATATTTGTTATTAACATACAAAATTTTAATAGAAAAAAGTCAAATCCGCTTTTCAGCTTCGTTGAGACATTGTTTGAATTGCTATGTCATTCACATATACAAAATGTTTCTTAACAGAAAACTATTTTTTCTTTTAAATTGCAATATAAAAAAGGCCTCTGAATAGAAGCTAAAAATATAGTTGTACAAAAGGGATTGTGCATATTAAATGTCTATACAAAAAGCTAGCTATTTAAAATTTGAAGTTTCAGGACGCTTCTGGAGAGTCCCACAAGCTTGATTAAGCGCTGCAGAGCTTATCATGAACAAGCTTACTGACTAGCTTGATACATTTTATGATTCTTCAAAACTTACAAATCTAAATGTGATGAACTTGGGAAAGGGGTAAGTTGGTGGGAGGGACGTTGACTTAATCTCATCTGAAAAGCTTTAACCACGATCTAGGTATGCCTAGACCGCGAATTCAACTGTATGAGATTTGGATTAAGTTCGACAATGACACAGAATTGCAACGCGAGACAATTCCCAATGAGGCAGTCCATCGAGATTAGTCCTCACAAATCTACCAATAGGTTACATTTAGTAAATTCAGACCACAACAAGCACTCTTGGCAGATAAACTACGGTCTCCGAGGCCG
>NC_090757.1:63092588-63102588 GCF_036898095.1 Palaemon carinicauda
GTTAGGTTAGGTGTCCCGTTAAGAATATGGCTCCTAGGTTAGGGTAGTGTCCCTTTTAAAATATTCTTTTTCAGTTATGACTTGGAATTTTACACCTGGTCTCCTCCAACCAACTACAAAGGCACTGACAGGGTACATACAGGTATTCATTACAAATGACATTATAATTTGTATTTGTTACAGCTGTATTTTTAACAGTGGTTACAATTTAAGGGAAAGTCCCTGGCTGGTAAGGAACTTATTTGATTTTTGTTAACTTAATATTTCACTATAGTATACCTTATTAAGTATATCTTTCTTCTAACCACATTAATTCTTGTTTAACAAGAGAAACTTGGAAAAATTACAATAACCTCATGGTATGATGGATGATTTCTTTTACAACATTGAACAAGATGATATCATCATCATCATCATCATCATCATCATCATCATCATTATTTGCTAAGCAACAACCATAGTTGGAAAAGCAAGATGCAATAAGTCCAAGGGCTTCAACAGGGGAAATAGTTCAGTGAGGAAAGGAAACACGGAAAAATAAAATATTTAAAAAACAGTAACCTTAAAATAAATATTAACTATGTAAACTATAAAAACTTCAATAAAACAAGAGGAAGAGAAATTAGATAGAATAGTGTGCCTGAGTGTACCCTCAAGCAAGAGAACTCTAACCCAAGACAGTGGAAGACCATGGTACAAAGGATATGGCACTACCCAAGACTAGAGAACAATGGTTTGATTTTGGAGTGTCCTTCTCCTAGAAGAACTGCTTACCATACTTTAAGAGGAAAGTAGCCTCTGAATAATTACAGTGCAGTAGTGAAAATTTTTTTTTTTTTGGTAATCTCAGTGTTGTCAGGAGTAGCGACAGAAGAGAATCTAAAGAAAAGGCCAGACTATTCGGTGTATGTGTTGGTAAAGGGCAAGTGAACCGTAACCAGAGAGAAGGATCAAATGTAGTACTGGCTGGTCAGTCAAAGGACCCCATAACACTCTAGCAGTAGTATCTCAATGGGTGGCTGGTGCCTTGGCCAACCTACTAGGAAGCAAATGCAAGGCACTGAATTTTTAATGTACAATATTGTACTGTTTTTCCATAGACAAGCACTTATGCTATCTTAATTTTCTTTTAACGATATACCGTAATACTTGATTACTGTTTTTATCCAATTAAATCTTGATGTCGCAAAAGTCCTTGGGGTTTTCAGAAGCTTCCGAGTCTACACCACCAGATATTTAGTTATACCATAGGAAAAGCCCAGATAAGGCCTGGAATATTATTAACTTCTAATAAAAAAACAAAGCAAAAAATGCCTGACATTTTTTTTCTTGATGTTTGGGTGATCCCATTTGCTGTAAAATTCTTGACTTGCCAAAAGTTGAATGAATGAGCTTGTAATTTTTTATGAAGCTTCTACCGAATAATGATACGGTAGATGAATGTGCATTTCCATGAATGCATTTGAGAGATTTTGTCTTTCTTTTTTGAAAAGGCTAAAGTATTTGAAGGTAATTAAACATTCTTTCTAATGGTGAACGAGTTATTAATCTTCCCAAGATCAAATTAAACAATATGCCTCTACCCCGCTAATATCCTTTGTCACACTTTTGTGGCTGATGTTAAATATATTTGACTGGTGAATCTTCCGCTCCTACCTGACCAGGTATGATCGTATAGGCTAAGGTTATGGAAAGTCCCGTTAGAACCTAAGTTAGGTTAGGCTTATCATACTTGCCATTCTTTTCATTCTACGTTTTATTTATTACTTCCTGTTATTGTTATAGATCACTAATGATTCATCTGTTTCTCCACTTATCCTCACTTATTAGACTAGGTAAAGTCTATTGGAGGTGCAGATATCTATGGTTATCTTAGGATACGTCCCTGATTATACATGATATCTACGGATAGTCGTTGCGGGGGTTAGAACCCCATGATACCTAACGGTAATTCTCTTGTAATATCACTCGCAGAAATATTATACAGTAGGAAGCAGCCGAAGGGAACTTCCATCTGGACGACATGGCTATCTCACCCAAAAATAGATTTTTTCTACGTCAAAATCTCTTTTATATTGTCTACCATTCTTTGGTTCAGTTTGTGGGGTTAAAAAAATATTTCAATAGAGGATGGATTCCTCCCAACCGAATCTGAAAAAAGAAATATGTTAACTCTGGAGCCCTCCTTAGTAACCAGTACAGTACCTGTTTAAAATGTACAGTACTCTACCTTGATTTTCGTCGACTTGCACCAAGCCTATATATTCCTAAAGAAAGACATTTCACATTCGCTGTAATTACACCATACTAACAATACTAAATAAGTATAGATTTTAAAGGCTCAAGTATAGTTTATTTAGATAATTTTTCCTAGAAAATAATTATTTTATGAGGTTTTATTTTTTTTTTTTTGTATTAGGAAAAAATTATGGTCACCTGTCTTTCTATCAGGTAAAAGTTTGGCGTCATAAGTTATACCTACCTATCATCCATGTAAACCCCTACTGGCTGTGGTTCTGGGGCACAGCATCTGGCCACTCCATTGTTTGAGTGATCATGGCCAGTTTTTCCATCCTTCGTTCCACTTTCCTCTGAGGAGTAGCAGCAGTGTGTGTGGTTTTTCGGATCGAGTGGCCCAGGACACGTCATTAAACCCATATTTCCTCCTCCGCTGATAATAAGGCCCTCGCCTGACCCCTCCTCTCCCGATGTGATGTTCACCTGGCACACATAGGCATCTGGAATGGAATTGATTACTATATATAAGACAATAATAATGGCTGTGCTTTTTTTTTTATTGGATGAGGTGCTCAGTTTAGCTTAGTGCTGTTTGATGATTTTGTGTTACATTACAAGGAAAAATAGTTTATTGTTTTGAAAAATATTGCAGATATTTTGTAGATAATAAGCATATGACATTTGTAATGTTTTAGGCAATATGATGTTTTTCAAATATTGAAGATTTCATCAGCATTGGTCTAATGTTCTGTATTTTGAGTGACTTTTCACTCTTCTCCACCGTCTTCTGTAAGTATTTGGGCTTATAGTTTATTTTTCATTTCATTAACTGTGATGAGCATATAGAAGGAAAGTTTTTGTTATTGAAATTACCTCGTGTCTCTAAAAAGACCATATTTGAGATATATTAAATGTAGATTCTTTTATAATTTTTGTGCAAAGTTTACACACACAGACATACACACACATTGTTTAATGATTCCAATAAGAGAAGGGATTGACCCTCTTGGTTTGTTTTCCATTGCTACACGTGAATATATCGTGGATATGCTGATGTAATCAATTTTATCATCAGTTTACTAATACAGTATTTGAAATCGAATCTCAGACTTCTGGCATCGAACGCGTGACACTTTTCAGTTGTTATTTGCCCTCGCCAAAAAACGTTTATTTGTGAGCAACTTTACACAAATATTACTGTACCGATTTGAACAAAACTTGACTTATATTCGATATGACCCAAGGGTTAATCTGTAACATTTTGAACAAAGGACATTAAAGTACAAGTACGCAGCAGTACTTTGAAATAAATCACAATGTTAAGGAAATGACAAATATTTTGTTAGTTATTTTTTTTATGTGTACAACATTACGCAAAAAATATTTCAACGAAGATTGGTGACATGGGTATGGCCCAATGATAAATCCATGTATTTGAAGAAAATACATCGGAGTACAAGTACACAATGGAATTAAGAGCCAAATAAGACTAGTTGGCGTGGCAAAGGCATTCTCTCTACTGAGTACCCCTCTGGTTAGATGCTGTGTAAGGGAGAAAGCATTGGTGCAGGAAATGGATAGCATGTTGGTACGCGTAGGAGATCGAGAAGTCTGGAGGTATGGCAGGTGTCACGGTGATTAGTTAGTATTGACAGAAACGAAACATCTGCAGGAAATGCAACCAGGTGTGGGTGGGGGAGTTCTGGTTTAAAGAATTGGCGAACATCATTTTTACCGAGATGGTGTGGGAACGTGTTGGAGATGGATGGTTGGGAGGGAGTGAGGAGGGCTTGGGAAGCGCCTGTTAGGACTTAGAGGGTAAGATCGAGAGGGAGGCAGAGAATTAGATGGTGAGATAAGGTGAAGAATGATATGGAGAGAATAAGCTTAGTAGAAGAGAAAGCCTTTGATCCAAGGCATTGGAGAGGACGCATAAGGCAACCTATCCCTTAAATCCTGGTTACGGTCCTTTTCCCTTTGCCTACACATACACCGAATAGTCTGGTCTATTCTTTACTGATTCTCCTCTTTTCTCATACACTTGGCAACACTGAGATTACCAAACAATTCTTCTTCACCCAAGGGGTTAACTACTGCACTGTAATTTTCCAGTGGCTACTTTCCTCTTGGTAAGGGTAGAAGACACTCTTTGGCTATGGTAAGCAGCTCTTCTAGGAGAAGGACACTCCAAAGTCAAACCATTGTTCTCTAGTCTTGGTTAGTGCCATAGCCCCTGTACCATGGTCTTCCACTGTCTTGGGTTAGAGTTCTCTTGCTTAAGGGGACACTTGAGCACAGTATTCTATCTTATTTCTCATCCTCTTGTTTTGTTAAGTTTTTTTATAGTTTATACAGGAGATATTTATTTTAATGCTGTTACTCTTCTTAAAATATTTTATTTTCCTCTTTTCCTTTCCTCACTGGGCTATTTTCCCTGTTTGGGGCCCCTGGGCTTATAGCATCCTGCTTTTCCAACTAGGGTTGTAGCTTAGCAAGTAATGATAATAATAATACTAATAGTAAAAATAATTAGTATGTTCTTGTGAACGTATCCCGTAAGGAGTCTGAACTAATGTACTGTATGTAATGACATAGAACTCGTTGCTTCCTTGACTGTAGAGGAAACGAACCTTGAACTTCTCTTAGTGGAAAATTACAGTCATAATCTTGTGGTGTGATGAGTACGGACTACTTTATAATTATCAACCGGCCAATGAATACTTGGAACTGAAAATCTCTCTCTCTCTCTCTCTCTCTCTCTCTCTCTCTCTCTCTCTCTCTCTCTCTCTCTCTCTCTCTCTCTCGTAAACACACAGACACAAAGTTACATGCAAGGTAATTCATTTAATGTCACAGTCTTGATGTCATTTTATTATTATTATTATTATTATTAGCCAAGTTACAACCCTAGTTGGAAAAGCAAGATGCTATAAGCCCAGGGGCTCCAATAGGGAAAAATAGGCCAATGAAGAAAGAAAATAAATAAATGATGAGAAAAAATTATCAATAAATCATTCTAAAAACAGTAACAACGTCAAAACAGATATATTGTATATAAACTATTAACAACGTCAAAATAGATATGTCATATATAAACCATAAAAAGACACATGAATACTTGGAACTGAATCTCTCTCTCTCTCTCTCTCTCTCTCTCTCTCTCTCTCTCTCTCTCTCTCTCTCTCTCTCTCTCTCTCTCTCTCGTAAACACACGGACACAAAGTGACATGCAAGGCAATTCATTTAATGTCACAGTCTTGATGCCATTTTAATTAATTTAGTTCCAGTTAGCTTTCCTTCCAAACCTTAGTATTATTTGAATGACTTGATGTGAATACATGCGTTTTTTAGTCTTTGAATTGTATCCCAAGTTTGAATTCTCAAAGTTATAGTTGGAATTATTATTATTATTATTATTATTATTATTATTATTATTATTATTATTGTTATTATTATTATTATTATTATTATTATTACTAGCCAAGTTATAACCCTAGTTGGAAAAGCAGGATGCTATAAGCCCAGGGGCTCCAACAGGGAAAATAGCCCTGTGAGGAAAGGAAAAGAGGAAAAAATATTTTATGAAGAGTAACAACATTAAAACAAATATCTCGTATTTAAACTTTAACAAAAGAGGAAGAGAAATTAGATAGAATAGCGTGCCCGAGTGTACCCTCAAGCAAGAGAACTCTAACCCAAGACAGTGAAAGACCTTGGTACAGAGGCTATGACACTACCCAAGACTAGAGAACAATGGTTTGATTTTGGAGTGTCCTTCTCCTAGAAGAGCTACCTACCATAGCTAAAGAGTGTCTTCTACCCTTACCAAGAGGAAAGTGGCCACTGAACAATTACAGTACAGCAACCCCTTTGGTAAAGAAGAATTGTTTGGTAATCTCAATGTTGTCAGGAATATCAGTATTAATATTTATTGTAGAAATGTTTAAGATCAGCCAAGATGATAATTTTAGCGTTCACAAGAAACATTTAAATGGAGCAAAAAAGTCTTGCCTTCGCCATCATAATGCTCAATGCTACAGTATCCTAGAAGTCAATTCCAGCTGTGACTAGATTTTGGAATGATTCCTAATAGGGCAGTTGAATTGGTGGAAATTCAGACGTTCAAATTTGCAGCGAATGTTCATATGTTGGACATGTTGACATAAGCCTCTCTTCATTGCGTATACAAGTATATGACTAATCTATTTTAACGCTATTACTGGGGTTTGGCCAGTTTACATCACCACGCTGGCCAGTGCGCATTGGTGATGGTGGGAGATCTTAGTCTGATCGCTCATAACAAACCAACATAGAATGGTGGCCCTGACTATTACAGCTTTGCTGATCATGGCGTTAAGGTATCCCCACTCTGAAAGGAATATACAATACATACAGTATATATATATATATATATATATATATATATATATATATATATATATATATATATATATATATATATATATATATATATGTTCATTTGAAAAATTTAAGTGCATTGGTATTCTATAAGTTAATTCCAGCTGTAACCAGATTGTGGAATGATCTACCTAATCTGTCGAAGAGAACAACATCGTTTCGTTTTATAATGTTTATAAGGGTGTTTTATTTTAATGTTACTGATCTTGATTTTGTTGTTCTCATCTCTAGTTTATTGGTTATTTTTCTATTTCCTTTGCGTAACTGGGCTGCTTTCCCTTGTTAACGCCCTTAGGTTGTAGCATCCTGCTTTTCCATGTAGGGTTGCATCTTGACCTGCCAAAAACTAATGCAAATAAGCCTGCATTCTAAGAAGGATTCGGTTATATTTGATCACATTATGATGCTCTTCATCTCGTTATCTCCTTATTTGCTATACCTGAAAGACGGTATCCGTAATAATAAGAGATACACTCTCAATCCTTCTTCCTTTTCCTTTTCCTTTTCGTACTCCACCCTCGCTTCTTCTCCCTTACTGCTCCACTCCCTTGTTCTATTCGTTTCTTCCGTTCGTCGGCCGGATATTTGCTGTTGCTTGAGAATAACACTGACAGACCACAACTTGGTATTCAAGTATTTTGACGTGTAGCTACGTGCTGTTTTTTTAATCTCTCTCTCTCTCTCTCTCTCTCTCTCTCTCTCTCTCTCTCTCTCTCTCTCTCTCTCTCTCTCTCTCTCTCTCTCAGTATTTGCAATATATATAGTCTTGTGCAGGTACACCACACACATATATACTGTGTATATATATTTATTCAAATATAGCATCTTGCTTTTCCAACTAGGGATGTAGCTTAGCAACCAATAATATATATATATATATATATATATATATATATGTATATATATATGTGTGTGTATATATGTAAAATTTTGCATATTTAAACATGTTTTTCATATATAAAATAAGCCATATATATTAATACATTAAAGTCTGGATTCTCTTAACGACCAGGGTATCAGAGGCCCAGGTGAAATCACTCAAAGACTATAGTATCTGATCGGACGGGTTTCGAACCCTGGTCCAAGATACGTGTATGCCATTGGCTGAGTGGTATGGTCAATGGCATACAAGTATCCAGGACCAGGGTTCGAAACCCGGCCGGTCAGTTACTATAGTCTTGGAGTGATTTCGCTTGGGGCTCTGATCCCCAGGTCGTTAAGAGAATGCAGACTTTAATGTATTAATATATATGGTTTATTTGAAATAGGCTATATGTACATATATATATATATATATATATATATATATATATATATATATATATATATATATATATGTATATTTACATTGTGTATTTATGTATATGATCTATTATTAAAAAAAAAAAAACAGAATACTACAACATCGAGATAAGTATTCCTGTTAATCAAAGACACGGAGAAATAAAGAACGATTTACAGTATATCAGAGAAATAGAAAAAGAATACAATAGGATCAATAAATAACAATGTTGAATAGATAAGTAACAAGTAAGTAATGAAGCGAGACTTTTATCTCTCAACCGGCTAAGTAGAAGTGTATTTGCATCGTTTATTATTATTATTATTATTATTATTATTATTATTATTGTTATTATTATTATTATTATTATTATTATTTCTTGCTAAGCTACAACCCTAGTTGGAAAAACGGGATGCTATAAGCCCAGGGGCTTCAACAGGGAAAATAGCCCAGTGAGGAAAGGAAACAAGGAAATGATAAAATATTTTAGGAACAGTAACAACATTAGAACAATTATTTCCTATATAGACTCTAATAACTTTAACAAAACAAGAGGAAGAGAAATAAGATAGAATAGCGTGCCCGAGTGTACCCTCAAGCAAGAGAACTCTAACCCAAGACAGTGGAAGACCATGGTACAGAGGTTATGGCACTACCCAAGACTAGAGAAAAATGGTTTGATTTCGGAGTGTCCTTCTAGAAGAGCTGCTTACCATAGCTAAACAGCCTCTTCTGCCCTTGCCAAGAGGAAACTGGCCACTGAACAAATACAGTGCAATAGTCAACCCCTTTAGAGAAGAAGAAATGTTTGGTAATCTTAGTGTTGTCAGGTGTATGAGGACAAAGGAGAATCTCTAAAGAATATGCCTACCTATAGGTGTATATGTAGGCAAAGGTAAATGAACCGTAACCAGAAAGAAGGATCCAATGTAGTACTGTCTGCCCAGTCAAAGGACCCCATAACTTTCTTGCGGTAGTATCTCAACGAGTGGCTGGTGCCCTGGTCAACCTACTACCTACACGTTTTACTCGAACTTTTACGCGCGTGTGCATACTCAAAACGTTTCTCAAACTTACTGAAATCAAACTCGAAATAAGACCGTAATCTGGCCGAGATAGAAGTTAACAACTCCGTTGAAAACAGCCTGACTCTGGGTCTGGTGGCGAACGCCATCTCTTCTGTAGTGTGACAGCACTTAGAAAAAGCAAAAAGAAATGCCATAAGAGAGGCGAGATAAAACCGAAATTGCTCCTTAGAAATAGTTGTTGATTGTGTTGTAGGTTGGCCAGGACATCAGCCGGCCGTTGAGATAATACCGCTAGAGAGTTATGGGGTCATTTGACTGGCCAGACAGTACAACATAGGACCCTTCTCTCTGGTTACGGTTCATTTTCCCCTTGCTTACAGACACCGAATAGTCTGGCCTATTCTTTAGAGATTCTCCTCTGTCCTCAGACACCCGATAACACTGAGATTGCCAAACAGTTCTTCTTCACCCAAGGGGTTAACTACTGCACTCTAATAGTTCAGTGGCTACTTTCCTCTTGGTAAGGGTAGAAGAGACTCTTCAGCTATGGTAAGCAGCTCTTCTAGGAGAAGGACACTCCAAAATCAAACCTTTGTTCACTAGTCTTGGGTAGTGCCATAGCGTCTGTACCAAGGTCTTCCACTGTCTTGGGTTAAGTTCTCTTGCTTGGGGATACACTCGGGCATACTGTTCTATCTAGTTTCCCTTCCTCTTGCTTTTTTTTAAGTTTATATATTTTATATAGGAAATATTTATATTATTGTTGTTACTATTCTTAAAATATTTTATTTTTCCTTATTTTATTTCCTCACTGTGCTATTTTCCTTGTTGGGGCCCCTGGCCTTATAGCATCCTGCTTTTCCAACTAGGGTTGTAGCTTAGCATTCGATAGTAATATTATTAATAATAATATTGCCAGTGCTACGGTGTGTGTAGGATACCGCCTAGCCTGTCCCGATAGTTTTCTGTTCTTTTTCACATGAAGTCCGTCGTTCTTTCCTTGGGGGGGGGGGGGTCATTCGTGTATTGGAGG
>NC_090757.1:63105088-63107588 GCF_036898095.1 Palaemon carinicauda
ACGAAAATGCATATTGCATTTATTTGAATGGAGGAAATTGTTTGTAAGCTATACCAAACGTCTTTGATGATTCAGGAACTAATACCTCTTTGTGGCATCCTTTGACTGGCCAGACAGTACTACATTGGATCCTTCTCTCTGGTTACGGTTCTTTCCCTCTGCCTACACATACTCAGAATAGTCTAGCCTATTCTTTTCAGATTCTCCTCTATCCTCATACACCTGAAAACACTTGAGATTACCTAACAATTCTTCTTCACCCAATGGGTTAGCTACTGCACTGTATTTGTTCAGTGGCTACTTTCCTCTTGGTAAGAGTAAAAGAGACTCTTTAGCTATGGTAAGCAGCTCTTCTAGGAGAAAGACACTCCAAAATCAAACTATTGTTCTCTAGTCTTGGGTAGTGTCATAGCCTCTGTACCATGGTCTTCCACTGTCTAGGGTTAGAGTTCTCTTGCTTGAGGGTACACTTGGGCACACTATTCTGACTTATTTCTCTTCCTCTTGTTTTGTTAAAGTATTTATAGTTTATATAGGAAATATTTATTTTAATGTTACTGTTTTTAAAATATTTAATTTTTCCTTGTTTCCTTTCCTTACTGGGCTATTTTCCCTGTTGGGGCCTCTGGGTTTATAGTATCTTGCTTTTCCAGCTAGGGTTGTAGCTTAGCAATTACTACTACTACTACTACTACTACTACTACTACTACTACTACTACTACTACTACTATTACTATTACTACTGTAAAAAATGTAATACTACTACTACTACTACTACTATTACTACTGTAAAAAAAATGTAATTACTTTCATCTATTATAAGATATACAGCTATTACTTATCCAAAGGGAAGCGGTGATAAATTAGACTTAACTTTAACGTTACCCGAAAATTTTAATTAACAAATCAGTGATGCCTCACATGGTCAAGGATTTCTCTCTCTCTCTCTCTCTCTCTCTCTCTCTCTCTCTCTCTCTCTCTCTCTCTCTCTCTCTTCTCTCTCTCTCTCTCTTTATTAATTTTGGTTCAATGATAAAATTCGGTTGCGTGCGTAAAGAGGATTGCAATGTACCATTTCCGGTATGTTGGGTGTGTTACTCCGCCACTCATCTCATGATTTGTCTTTGGCTAAAAGGCAAAAGGCTTCGGAAATAGTCATTAGATATTTGCTAAGTATTCTAAATTATTATTATTTATACTGGCTGTTTGAAAACGCTTTGAAATTATTATTTATTATATAGTCATGCTATAGTAGTGATTTACAAAGGATAAGTCTTCCACACCTGCAGGTTTCCTTGCTAAGTATGAAACTCTAAACCTAGTGTGATTTTTTCTAGGGCTCCTTTATAAATTGGGAATGATTTGTTTGCAAAATTCGTCACTGACTCTTTTGCGATGCGATGTAAATATTATTTACAAAGTATAAGCATATATTGCTCCTCTTACGTGAAATATTTTTGACAAATGCGTCTTTTGTAAAATATTTTAGCAAAAAGCATCTTTGCATGAAATTTTTTTGGCAAAATGAGTTTTGCATGAAATGTTTTTGGAAAATGCACCTTTCACGTGAAATGTTCTTGCAAAATGCACCTTTGCATGAAAGAAAATGCAAAAGTATCTGCATGAAATATTTATACGAAAGGCATCTTTGCGTGAAATATTTTTGCAATGCATCTTTTGATTGAAATATTTTTGCAAAATGCGCCTTTGCGTTAAATAATTTTGGCAAAAAATGCGCCTTTAGCGCGAAATATTTGGGCAAAATGCGTTTTTTGCGTTAAATAATTTTGGCAAAAATGCGCCTTTAGCGCGAAATATTTGGGCAAAATGCGGCTTTGCGTTAAATAATTTTGGCAAAAATGCGCCTTTAGCGCGAAATATTTGGGCAAAATGCGGCTTTGCGTTAAATAATTTTGGCAAAAATGCGCCTTTAGCGCGAAATATTTGGGCAAAATGCGGCTTTGCGTTAAATAATTTTGGCAAAAATGCGCCTTTAGCGCGAAATATTTGGGCAAAATGCGGCTTTGCGTTAAATAATTTTGGCAAAAATGCGCCTTTAGCGCGAAATATTTGGGCAAAATGCGGCTTTGCGTTAAATAATTTTGGCAAAAATGCGCCTTTAGCGCGAAATATTTGGGCAAAATGCGGCTTTGCGTTAAATAATTTTGGCAAAAATGCGCCTTTAGCGCGAAATATTTGGGCAAAATGCGGCTTTGCGTTAAATAATTTTGGCAAAAAATGCGCCTTTAGCGCGAAATATTTGGGCAAAATGCGGCTTTGCGTTAAGTATTTTGGCAAAACTGCCTTTAGCATTAAATATTTTGGCAAAATGTGGCTTTGTGTAAAATATTTTTGCAAAACTGTGCCTTTAGCATGAAATGTTTTAGCGAAATGTGCCTTTGCATGAAATATTTTGGCAAATCGTGCCTTTGCATAAAATAATTTGGCAAAAATGCGCCTTTAGCAAGAAATATTTTGGGAAAAACGTGCCTTTGCATGA
>NC_090757.1:63112588-63122588 GCF_036898095.1 Palaemon carinicauda
ATATATATATATATATATATATATAAATATATATATATATATATATATATATATATATATATATATATATATATATATATATATATTGACAACAGTGATACAGACAGTGTAGTTGAGTAATCTAATTATATAGGGTATATATATATATATATATATATAATATATATATATATATATATATATATATATGTATATATATATATATATATATATATATATATATATATATATATATATATATATATATATTTACACGGTTGGTGTATTAGATCATTATATATAGGTAGGTAAGTAATTAATGGCAGCACCCGTAGTCATTATTAAGAATAAGAAGAAAAAAAAACAGAACACCATCCGTTTCTTTAGCCTTAAGTCAGTGAAATTAATTTACTGTTAAAAGGGACGAGACTTCCCAAGCGGATGTATCCACAAATAACCTACTTTTTGCTCTTCTAATTGTAAGAAGACAGTGATTATCGTCCATGTTCTCGTTAAGGCAGTAATTGGCTTAATCTTGGAGGCGGATATGTCTCAAAGGCACAACGGACATGTTTTTTTGGGGCAAGCGAAGTGGCTAACAGAAGATCTTGGTGTTAATGGGGGTTCACAAAATGTGAAGATAGGCGAATATCTGGATGTTACTAGGATAATATATGAATATATATATATATATATATATATATATATATATATATATATATATATATATATATATATACACACACACACATATATATATATATATATATATATATATATATTATATATATTATATATATTTATATATGTATATATAAATATATATATATATATATATATATATATATATATATATATATATATATATATATATATATATATATATATATATTATATATATGTATATATATATATGTATATAAAGAGAGAGAGAGAGAGAGAGAGAGAGAGAGAGAGAGAGAGAGAGAGAGAGAGAGAGAGAGAGAGAGAGAGAGAGAGAAATTTCTTGGACCCAGACTTTGTTTTTGAGTTTTTTGGTCTAAAATTGATTAGGTTGGAATTATTACAATGATATTTTGAGTTGGCTGTATAATTTTTTGGGGCTTCCCCCCCCCCCTCTCTCTCTCTCTCTCTCTCTCTCTCTCTCTCTCTCTCTCTCTCCTCTCTCTCTCTCTCTCTCTCTCTCTCTCTCTCCATGGTTTTAGGCTTAGTAGCATTCATAATTTGATGAACGTCTGATTCAAGGCTCTTCCACTCAACGAGTCATTATAATATTTTAGAATTAGCTCAAGGTCAGACCGATTAAGTCCATTTTTAGTTTTCCTTTCTGCCGGTTCATTGTCGTGAACAAAGCCTATTATGTCTTTTGATAACAGTTTCCTCCTATTTTCTGCTTTCCTTTCTCCACGTTTATAGTATTAGCTCCTCCCGGTTTTCTATAGTTCCCCTGTTTTTCTGCCATAGTTTCCGCGGTTCTTCTGTTATTATTTCCCTGTTTTTCTGCGGTAGTTTCTCTCTGTTTACTGCTGTAGTTTCCCCGGTTTTCTGCTATATATTACCTCGGTTTACTGCTATGGTTTCCCTCCTGTTTTCTGCTATAGTTTCCCCGGTTTTCTGCTATAGTTTGCCTCTGTTTACTGCTATGGTTTTCCTACTGTTTTCTGCTATAGTTTCCCCGGTTATCTGCTATAGTTTACCTCTGTTTACTGCTGTTTTCTGCTATAGTGTCCTAGGTTTTCTGCGATATTTTCACCGTGTTTTTCTTTTTTGTATAGTTTCCCCCTGTTTTCTGTTATAGTTACCTCTGCCAACGATGTGGAAGGAGGTTATGTTTTACCCCCTGTTTGTGAGTTTGTGTGTGTTTATTTGTTTGTTTGTGAACACCTTCCAGGCCACAGTTTTAATCGTAAAGTAAATGAAACTTGCAGCGACTAACTGTTATGTAAGAAGCTGACAATTATTAGATTTTGGAAGGTCATGGTCAAGCATAGTTTCCAATTTATGTAATCAGCCATTAGTTTGGATATCGTTGTAACAGAGGCTTCAAACTTGGTTCATATTTGAGTGTATGAAAATCCACGCCAATTTAAGGTCCAAGGTCAAGCAGAAGGTCAAATTCCGGTCATCAACCATACAGCCACAATTTCAATAGTAAAGTAATGAAACTTACAGGGATTTTTAACCTATATGTAAAGAGCTGGAGAGGATTAATTGATTCTAGGAAAGACCCTGGTTTCGAGAAATAAGCTGCCGTGGCGTAGGTCTTTACTCCAAAGGGCTATTCTAGTTTCTGTTATAATTTTCTCGTTTACTGTTATAGTTTCTGCTATATCACGTCCCCTTTTTTGCATCACCCTCCCCCCGTTTTCTGCTAGTTTTCCGCATTTTCTGCATTCTAGTGAGGTTATCTTTACTTTAAGATAATTCATTTTTTTCGTGGTGTGATGTTTTTTCAATGTTATAACAAATTGTTCAGTGTTGTTGTTTGTGCCATGCGAATATTGAATGAAATAGTCTACCCTCGGGTTGAAGTAACTTAAATTATACCTTGTTTGTAATTTTCATGGATAATCGGTCAGTTTGTTCAAGTCAACATTAATCTCTCCTTTATGCTGTTTGAACATAGAGATCCGATGCATTACATATATAGTCATGTGGTGTGATTTTTTTTTTTTTAACTGGAACATCAAGGAAATGACTGGCAATTATTTCATCATCATTATCTCCTCCTACGCTTCATATTCCTCAGCCAGGTATGCCAGGGTCTTCCAACTCTTCTAGTGCCTTGTGGAGCCCAGCTGAACGTTTGGCGAACTAATCACTCTTGGGGAGTGCGAAGAGCATGTCCAAACCATCTCCATCTACCCCTCATCATGATCTCATCCACATACAGCACTCGATTAATCTCTCTTATAGTTTCATTTCTAACCCTATCCTGCCATTTAACTCCCAATATTCTTCTGAGGACTTTATTCTCAAATCTACTAAATCTATTGGAGATTGTTTCATTGTCATACCATGACTTATGTCCACAGAGTAACCCTGATCTCACTAAACTGATATATAATCTGATTTTTATGTGTAATTTCAGGCGATTTGATTTCCAAATTTTACTTAACCTACCCATTGTCTGATTTTTTTTCAATATTTCACTAAACTATAAGTCTAAAGACCCTGTATTGGAGATCATAGTTCCTAAATGTTTAAATGATTCTACCTCATTAATCCTTTCTCCTTCCAATGATATTTCATCTTTCATTGCATACTCCGTTCTCATCATATCTGTCTTCTATTCATCTTCAGCCCAACCTCGTGTGATATTTCATGCATTCTGGTAAGCAAGCATTGCAAATCCTGTGGTGTTCTGCTAACAAGAACAGCATCATCAGCATACTGTAGGTCTGCTAAATTCCTATCACCAATCCAGTCCAATCCTTTTCCACCATCTCCGACTGTTCTACTCGTTACAAAATCCATGAGGAGGATAAATAACATAGGTGACAACACATTCTCTTAGAGTTGTCGGCTGTTCACTGGAAATTCATTTGATAAGACTCCATTAACATAACTTTGCAGTTGCTTGGGAGATTTCTTTCTTAGCTAAGAAAAAATCTCCCAAAATGCCTCTGGTCTCTGATGTTATTCCATAAGCAATTGATGGAACCATTTTAGAAGTTCAAATTTGCAGCAAACGGCTTATGTTGAACAAGCTGACATAAGTCTCTCTTCATAGTTTGTATATGACTAGGCAGGCAGTTAATTCTAATAGCCAGGCCTTTTCCATCATGAGGCTCAATACTACACAGTATTCTAGAAGTTTTATTCCAACTGTTACCAAGTTGCGGAACGATCTTCCTAATCGGGTAGTTGAATCAGTAGAACTTCAAAAGTTCAAAGTTACAGCAAAGGTTTTTATGTTGACTAGGCTGACATGAGTCTTTTTATAGTTTATATATGACATATCTGTTTTTGACGTTATTAATAGTTTATATATGACATATCTATTTTGACGTAGTTACTATTTTTAGAATGATTTATTGTTAATTTGTTCTCATCATTTATTTATTTCCTTATTTTCTTTCCTCACTGGGCTGTTTTTCCCTATTGGAGCCCTTGGACTTATAGCATCTTGCTTTTCCAACCAGGGTTGTAGCTTGGCTAATGTGACGGGCCGAGAGAGGGTTGTGAACTCAAAGGCAGGATGCAATCAACTGAGTTATATTGTTATGGAACACTCTCCTTTATATACAAAACCTCAAGGCAACAGGACATAACAAGTTAACAAGACAGACAATGTTACAGAGGAAACAGCAGACATGAATTTTCATGTTCGTTTAGTGCGAGGGAAGAGCGAAGATACAAGCATAATATATGCAAAAGGAATTATGTACTTGTGTGACACACGGTTGGTACATGGCTCCCCCCCCCCCCGAAAAATGACATACTGTATATGTTAAATAGGGCGCCCTGATCTGGAGAGGCGAACTGTAGGCGGGTCATCTGGCAGAAGATAAGCAGGTTTTAGACGATCAATGGAGACCCAGTCTTCTTTGCCCCGAATGTTTAGTAGGAATGGTTTCGGACTGCGTCGGATCACAAGGAAAGGGCCCGTGTAAGGGGGCGTTAGTGGTGGCTTGCTAGTGTCGTTGCGCAGGAAGACGTGCGTTGCAGAGTGCAAGTCCGTTGGTATGTGATGCTTCGCTGGGGGCTTGTAAGTCTGGCGGCACGGAGTAAATTTTCCCACGACGTGACGTATGCGCTGGAGATCGTCGGAGGTGGTTGTAGAAGGAAAAAATTCGGCAGGGACGACCAACATACACCATTTCAGCTGCCGAGACGTCGAGGGCGTCTTTAGGAGTGGTCCTTAGTCCCAGGAGGACCCAGGGAAGCTGAGTAAACCAGTTGCAATCCTTGCAGCGGGACATCAAAGCTGCTTTGAGGGTGCGATGAAAACGTTCAACCATTCCATTGGCAGCGGGGTTGTAGGCCGTTGTCTGATGTAGGGTGATGCCCAGGAGATTCGCTAATGACGTCCACAATTGAGAGGTGAAAGTGGTTCCCCTGTCAGAAGTAATATGCTCAAGGATACCGAATCTTGAAATCCATCCAGAGAGTAAGGCAGATGTACATGAGGCGGACGTTGCAGTTTCCATGGGAATGGCTTCAGGCCAACGAGTGGACCGGTCGATGACGGTAAACAGGTAACGATGTCCTTGTGATGTAGGTAGGGGGCCTACAACGTTGACGTGAATGTGTGCGAAACGACGCTGAGGTTGAGGAAAGGTGCCCACTCCTGAATCCGTGTGTCGATGTACTTTGGAAGTTTGGCAAGAAGTACAGGCGCGGACCCAATCCTTAGCATCCTTAGAAATGCCGTGCCAAAAGAACTTTGCCTTCAGCAGCTGTGCAGTAGAACGGC
The DNA here is from genome assembly GCF_036898095.1 of Palaemon carinicauda. Taxonomy (NCBI): domain Eukaryota; kingdom Metazoa; phylum Arthropoda; class Malacostraca; order Decapoda; family Palaemonidae; genus Palaemon; species Palaemon carinicauda. The sequence goes on from NC_090757.1 coordinate 63,117,987, forward strand.
ACGAGGGATGTGAAAGGCCGTGAATGAAATCAAACACCTGTCGGCGCATGGGAGCAGGAATCCAAGGTCGCGGTCTACCATTACTGACGTCACAGAGGAGGGTGGTGCTGGAGTCCTACAAGCTTGATACTCTGGATCCTGTCGTTGGGCTTCAGCCAGGGCGTTGTAATCCAATCCCAGTTGAACGGCAGCCAACGTGTTTCTTGACAGGGCATCGGCAACGGGATTCATTTTCCCAGGGACATATTGGAGGGTGCAGTTGTATTCAGCCACGGCGGAGAGATGTCGGCGTTGACGGGCGGACCAGGCGTCAGACTGTCGAGTGAAGGCGTGCACCAGAGGCATGTGGTCTGTGCGAATGACGAAGGGCGTACCTTCTAAGAAATGGCGAAAGTGACGGACAGCCAAGTGCACCGCCAGCAATTCTCGATCGAAGGTAGAATAACCCGATTCTGCCTTGGACAGTTTTCTGCTGAAGAAGGCCAATGGGCGGGGCGAGCCTTTGACCACCTGCTCGAGTACTGCACCAATAGCGACGTCGCTGGCATCGGTGGAGAGAAGGAGAGGGGCGTGTGGGATAGGAAAAGTGAGAGCCGCATCAGTTGATAGGGCCTTCTTTGCATTGTAGAAGGCTGCTTCTTGAAGGGGACCCCACTTCAGGTCCTTTGGCTTGCCCTTGAGGGAGGCGTAGAGGGGAGCAAGAGTGGCAGCAATGGCTGGCAGAAAACGGTGATAATAGTTGATCATGCCCAAGAATTCCTGCAGAGCTTTGACGGTCGAGGGTGCGGGGAAATTCTGAACGGCTGCTACCTTCTCAGGGAGGGGATGGACTCCTTCAGGAGTGATACGGTGCCCTAAGAACGACACTTCGTTGGCGCCAAAGGTACACTTGTCGTACCGGACTACAAGGCCGTTTTGTTGCAGGCGGTCGAGCACGATGCGCAGGTGACGGAGGTGTTCCTCTTTTGAGGAGGAGAACACAAGTATGTCGTCCACATAACATACACAGAAAGGGAGGTCCCCTAAGATGCCATCCATGAGACGTTGAAACGTTGCCCCAGCATTACGAAGGCCAAAACAGGAGTAATTGAAGGTGTATGTGCCAAACGGAGTGGTGATGGCAGTCTTGGGGATGTCTTCTGGGTTCAGAGGCACCTGATAATACCCCTTCAGGAGGTCGAGCGTAGAGAAAACCTTCGCTTTGTGCAGGTAGGAGGTCACATCGGCAATGTTTGGGAGGGGGTTGTGATCCGGTTCTGTTTGCATGTTCAGACGCCTGTAATCCCCGCACGGATGGAGAAGCCGTCTTTCTTCAGAACGATGTGTAAGGGTGACGACCATGGGCTGGAGGCCTTTTGGCAAAGGCCTATTTTCTCCATTTCGGCGAACGTCTGTTTGGTGGCTGCCAATCGTTCCGGTGCCAGACGTCTGAATTTTGCGAAGACTGGGGGTCCCGTCGTCTTGATATGGTGATAAATACCGTGCTTGGCAGGAACCGTGGGCGTTTGGCGAAGTTCTGGACGGAAAACTTCCGGGTACGACGTGAGGAGGTGGGCGTAGGCATCCGTGGGTGCGCTGATGTGGAGAGCGAGGTTAGAGGGGGTGGGTTGAAGAGGTGTCGACTAGTACGAGTCTGCGTTGACCAATCGTCGGTGGGCGACATCGACCAGAAGGTGGAAATGAGAGAGGAAATCCGCACCGAGGATTGGCATTGTGACGTCAGCAACGAGAAACTTCCAATTGAATTTACCGTTTCCGAACGATAATGTGAGGTTTTCGTAACCGTAGGTGGGTATCGCAGATCCGTTGGCAGCTACCAAGTGGACGTCGGCAGATGTAGACAGACTACGTTGTGCCTTGAAGAGTTTCCTTGGTAAAAGAGAACGACAAGCACCCGTGTCTACCAAAAATCGCACGCCCGTTCCTGCATCCTGTAAAAAGAAAAGATTAGAAACATGGGAGGCCACCGCCACAAGCGATGGCCTACTTACACGTTTTTTGGCCACTGACAATCCTTGGCACATTTCTTCGCGGTTGCCCCGAATCTGAAGTGGTAGTAGCAAAACTGCGGTGGATGGGAGGTAGTAAGTGGCTGTAGAAGTCGTTCGTTGGGGCGCGAGCGATTGGTGGGTGGTGGGCGGCTTTGTCGCCGCTTCGGCACGTCACGGGGTAGGCATGTATGTCCTACGGCATTCATGTCAGCTTCGGTTGACGTTGAATAGGCATCCTCGTCGTCAGGGGTGGAGGCGTTGATGGAGGTCTTGAAGTGGCTGTCCATAAGGGCGTCGGCTTTGGTCATCAAGTCCTTTATGGGTAAACTATCGACATCGGGTATGGCAGCGCGTACAGGTTCGGGTAAACGGCGTATCCAAAGGGCACGAAGTAGGTTCACCTCACGAGGAGAGCCGTCTGCGGCAGGCTGAAGGCGAGCGATACTGGTCATCTCCCTGAGGGCAAGCGAAGCCCTTTGGTCTCCCAACGGTTGTTGCGAGAGCTGAAAAAGCTTTGCTATACGGGCGGCTGGCGACGGCGAGTACTGCTGCAGAAGGTATGTTTTGAGGACGACATACGCTATTGGGGTGTCTCCTTGTTCACAAAGCCAGTCGGATATTTCTGGGAAGGTGTCCTCGGGTATCGCCGCGAGAACATAATCCGCTTTGGTGGTTGAGCGAGTCACGCCCCTGATACGAAAGTGGACTTCTGCGCGTTGAAACCAAGCAAACGCTTCTCCGCTGCCGAACGGTGAAAGTTTCAATGGGGCGGCCGCAGCGCCAACTGCTGTAGTAGAGTCCGTCTCCGTCATAGTACCAACGATGGAGGGGCGAGGGAGGTGGGGGTGGAAGGCAGTGGGAGCGAGTCGACTTCCGGGGTCACCAATGTGACGGGCCGAGAGAGGGTTGTGAACTCAAAGGCAGGATGCAATCAACTGAGTTATATTGTTATAGAACACTCTCCTTTATATACAAAACCTCAAGGCAACAGGACATAACAAGTTAACAAGACAGACAATGTTACAGAGGAAACAGCAGACATGAATTTTCATGTTCGTTTAGTGCGAGGGAAGAGCGAAGATACAAGCATAATATATGCAAAAGGAATTATGTACAATTGTGTGACACACGGTTGGTACACAAATGATAATAATAATAATAATAATAATGCGTATACCTTTATCTACATTTGTTGTTATTAATACGATTACCTTTGTCTTGATTGGTATTAATGCGTTTACCTATGTCTTTATTGTTATTAATGCGTCTACCTATATCTGCATTTATTGGTATTAATACGATTACCTTTGTCTTTATTGTTATTAAAGCGATTACCTTTCCCTTTATTGTTATTAATGCGTTCACCTTTGTCATTATTGTTATAAATGCGTTTACCTTTGTGTATTTTTATTAATGCGTTTACCTATGTCTTTATTGTTATTAATGCGATTACCTTTGTCTTGATTGTTATTAATGCGTTTACCTATGTCTTTATTGTCATTAATGCGTTCACCTTTGGCATTACTGTTATTAATGCGTTTACTTTTGTGTATTGTTATTAATGTGTTTACCTATGTCTGTATTGTTATTAATGCGTCTAACTTTATCTACGTATATTGTTATTAATACGATTACCGTTGTCTTGATTGTTATTAATGCGATTACCTTTGTCTTGATTGTTATTAATGCGATTACCTTTGTCTTGATTGTTATTAATGCGATTACCTTTGTCTTGATTTTTATTAATGCGATTACCTTTGTCTTGATTTTTATTAATGCGATTACCCTCGTGCTCAAAAGTGAGGAATCTAGTACCACTAAAATTAGATATTAGAAACAGGAAATAAGTCGAGGATCAAATCTAAACGTGAGACGAACAGAACCGCAGAATGGGACCGAAAGGGAGAAAGTGGTAGGCTTAGGACGGATTATTTTTCTCTTGTTGTGCTGTATTTATTGTGTACTGAGGTACCTCTCTCTCTCTCTCTCTCTCTCTCTCTCTCTCTCTCTCTCTCTCTCTCTCTCTCTCTCTCTCACTTCATTGTTACTATCCATATCACTCAATCAATCCAAGCCTGTCTTGCGTCGTCATTCACACAACAAACAAATTAAGTTATTATCCTTATCACTATTATTATTATTATTATTATTATTATTATTATTAGCCAAGCTACAACCCTAGTTGGAAAAGCAAGATGCTATAAGCCCAAGGACTCAAATAGGGAAAAATAGCCCAGAGAGGAAAGGGAATAAGGAAATGAATAAATGATGAGAACAAATTAACAATAAATCATTCTAAAAACAGTAACAACGTCAAAACAGATATGTCATATATAAACTATTATCCTAATCGAAATACTCTCTCTCTCTCTCTCTCTCTCTCTCTCTCTCTCTCTCTCTCTCTGACACACACACACACACACTGTCGACCATATTTAACCAGAATGACGAAAACTAGAGCTTGGGAAAAAAGACAATAAGAAGGTAGAAGCTATGGTGAAAATCGTCTCTGTTTATTGACCGTCACCAAGTTCCAGAGAATTCTATAGACCTTGGCCTTGACCATTCGAAAAACATTTGTCATTGGAAGTTGGTTGGAAGTCTTGGAAGA
>NC_090757.1:63140088-63150088 GCF_036898095.1 Palaemon carinicauda
CAGCTTGACTATTTTTTTTTCGTTTTGCCATATAACTTTAGATTACAAAGAGGAGGCACAGCTTGACTATTTTTTTGTTCGTTTTGCCATATAACTTTAGATTACAAAGAGGAGGCACAGCTTGACTATTTTTTTGTTCGTTTTGCCATATAACTTTAGATTACACAGAGGAGGCACAGCTTGACTATTTTTTTTTTCGTTTTGCCATATAACTAGATTACACAGAGGAGGCACAGCTTGACTATTTTTTTTTTCGTTTTGCCATATAACTTCAGATTACACAGAGGAGGCACAGCTTGACTATTTTTTTTTTCGTTTTGCCATATAACTTTAGATTACACAGAGGAGGCACAGCTTGACTATTTTTTTTTCGTTTTGCCATATAACTTTAGATTACACAGAGGAGGCACAGCTTGACTATTTTTTTTTTCGTTTTGCCATATAACTAGATTACACAGAGGAGGCACAGCTTGACTATTTTTTTTTCGTTTTGCCATATAACTTTAGATTACAAAGAGGAGGCACAGCTTGACTATTTTTTTTTTCGTTTTGCCATATAACTTTAGATTACACAGAGGAGGCACAGCTTGACTATTTTATTTTCGTTTTGCCATATAACTTTAGATTACAAAGAGGAGGCACAGCTTGACTATTTTTTTTTTCGTTTTGCCATATAACTTTAGATTACACAGAGGAGGCACAGCTTGACTATTTTTTTTTCGTTTTGCCATATAACTTCAGATTACACAGAGGAGGCACAGCTTGACTATTTTTTTTTTCGTTTTGCCATATAACTAGATTACACAGAGGAGGCACAGCTTGACTATTTTTTTTTCGTTTTGCCATATAACTTTAGATTACAAAGAGGAGGCACAGCTTGACTATTTTTTTGTTCGTTTTGCCATATAACTTTAGATTACACAGAGGAGGCACAGCTTGACTATTTTTTTTTTCGTTTTGCCATATAACTAGATTACACAGAGGAGGCACAGCTTGACTATTTTTTTTTTCGTTTTGCCATATAACTTCAGATTACACAGAGGAGGCACAGCTTGACTATTTTTTTTTTCGTTTTGCCATATAACTTTAGATTACACAGAGGAGGCACAGCTTGACTATTTTTTTTTTCGTTTTGCCATATAACTAGATTACACAGAGGAGGCACAGCTTGACTATTTTTTTTTCGTTTTGCCATATAACTTTAGATTACAAAGAGGAGGCACAGCTTGACTATTTTTTTTTCGTTTTGCCATATAACTTTAGATTACACAGAGGAGGCACAGCTTGACTATTTTTTTTTTCGTTTTGCCATATAACTTCAGATTACACAGAGGAGGCACAGCTTGACTATTTTTTTTTTCGTTTTGCCATATAACTAGATTACACAGAGGAGGCACAGCTTGACTATTTTTTTTTCGTTTTGCCATATAACTTTAGATTACAAAGAGGAGGCACAGCTTGACTATTTTTTTTTTCGTTTTGCCATATAACTTCAGATTACACAGAGGAGGCACAGCTTGACTATTTTTTTTTTCGTTTTGCCATATAACTAGATTACACAGAGGAGGCACAGCTTGACTATTTTTTTTTCGTTTTGCCATATAACTTTAGATTACAAAGAGGAGGCACAGCTTGACTATTTTTTTTTTTCGTTTTGCCATATAACTTCAGATTACACAGAGGAGGCACAGCTTGACTATTTTTTTTTTCGTTTTGCCATATAACTAGATTACACAGAGGAGGCACAGCTTGACTATTTTTTTTTCGTTTTGCCATATAACTTTAGATTACAAAGAGGAGGCACAGCTTGACTATTTTTTTTTTCGTTTTGCCATATAACTTCAGATTACACAGAGGAGGCACAGCTTGACTATTTTTTTTTTTCGTTTTGCCATATAACTAGATTACACAGAGGAGGCACAGGTTGACTATTTTTTTTTCGTTTTGCCATATAACTTTAGATTACAAAGAGGAGGCACAGCTTGACTATTTTTTTTTTCGTTTTGCCATATAACTTCAGATTACACAGAGGAGGCACAGCTTGACTATTTATTTTTTTCGTTTTGCCATATAACTTTAGATTACACAGAGGAGGCACAGCTTGACTATTTTTTTTTTCGTTTTGCCATATAACTAGATTACACAGAGGAGGCACAGCTTGACTTTTTTTTTCGTTTTGCCATATAACTTTAGATTACACAGAGGAGGCACAGCTTGACTATTTTTTTTTCGTTTTGCCATATAACTTTAGATTACACAGAGGAGGCACAGCTTGACTATTTTTTTCGTTTTGCCATATAACTTCAGATTACACAGAGGAGGCACAGCTTGACTATTTTTTTTTTCGTTTTGCCATATAACTTTAGATTACACAGAGGAGGCACAGCTTGACTATTTTTTTTTTCGTTTTGCCATATAACTAGATTACACAGAGGAGGCACAGCTTGACTTTTTTTTTCGTTTTGCCATATAACTTTAGATTACACAGAGGAGGCACAGCTTGACTATTTTTTTTTCGTTTTGCCATATAACTTTAGATTACAAAGAGGAGGCACAGCTTGACTATTTTTTTTTTCGTTTTGCCATATAACTTTAGATTACACAGAGGAGGCACAGCTTGACTATTTTTTTTTTCGTTTTGCCATATAACTAGATTACACAGAGGAGGCACAGCTTGACTATTTATTTTTTTCGTTTTGCCATATAACTTTAGATTACACAGAGGAGGCACAGCTTGACTATTTTTTTTTTCGTTTTGCCATATAACTAGATTACACAGAGGAGGCACAGCTTGACTATTTATTTTTTTCGTTTTGCCATATAACTTTAGATTACACAGAGGAGGCACAGCTTGACTATTTTTTTTTCGTTTTGCCATATAACTTTAGATTACACAGAGGAGGCACAGCTTGACTATTTTTTTCGTTTTGCCATATAACTTCAGATTACACAGAGGAGGCACAGCTTGACTATTTTTTTTTTCGTTTTGCCATATAACTTTAGATTACACAGAGGAGGCACAGCTTGACTATTTTTTTTTTCGTTTTGCCATATAACTTTAGATTACACAGAGGAGGCACAGCTTGCCTATTTTTTTTTTCGTTTTGCCATATAACTTTAGATTACACAGAGGAGGCACAGCTTGACTATTTTTTTCGTTTTGCCATATAACTTTAGATTACACAGAGGAGGCACAGCTTGACTATTTTTTTTCGTTTTGCCATATAACTTTAGATTACACAGAGGAGGCACAGCTTGACTATTTTTTTCGTTTTGCCATATAACTTTAGATTACACAGAGGAGGCACAGCTTGACTATTTTTTTTTTCGTTTTGCCATATAACTAGATTACACAGAGGAGGCACAGCTTGACTATTTTTTTTTCGTTTTGCCATATAACTTTAGATTACACAGAGGAGGCACAGCTTGACTATTTTTTTCGTTTTGCCATATAACTTTAGATTACACAGAGGAGGCACAGCTTGACTATTTTTTTCGTTTTGCCATATAACTTTAGATTACACAGAGGAGGCACAGCTTGACTATTTTTTTTTTCGTTTTGCCATATAACTTTAGATTACACAGAGGAGGCACAGCTTGACTATTTTCTTCGTTTTGCCATATAACTTTAGATTACACAGAGGAGGCACAGCTTGCCTATTTTTTTTTTCGTTTTGCCATATAACTTTAGATTACACAGAGGAGGCACAGCTTGACTATTTTTTTCGTTTTGCCATATAACTTTAGATTACACAGAGGAGGCACAGCTTGACTATTTTTTTCGTTTTGCCATATAACTTTAGATTACACAGAGGAGGCACAGCTTGACTATTTTTTTCGTTTTGCCATATAACTTTAGATTACACAGAGGAGGCACAGCTTGACTATTTTTTTCGTTTTGCCATATAACTTTAGATTACACAGAGGAGGCACAGCTTGACTATTTTTTTCGTTTTGCCATATAACTTTAGATTACACAGAGGAGGCACAGCTTGACTATTTTTTTTTCGTTTTGCCATATAACTTTAGATTACACAGAGGAGGCACAGCTTGCCTATTTTTTTTTTCGTTTTGCCATATAACTTTAGATTACACAGAGGAGGCACAGCTTGACTATTTTCTTCGTTTTGCCATATAACTTTAGATTACACAGAGGAGGCACAGCTTGACTATTTTCTTCGTTTTGCCATATAACTTTAGATTACACAGAGGAGGCACAGCTTGACTATTTTTTTCGTTTTGCCATATAACTTTAGATTACACAGAGGAGGCACAGCTTGACTATTTTTTTCGTTTTGCCATATAACTTTAGATTACACAGAGGAGGCACAGCTTGACTATTTTTTTCGTTTTGCCATATAACTTTAGATTACACAGAGGAGGCACAGCTTGACTATTTTTTTCGTTTTGCCATATAACTTTAGATTACACAGAGGAGGCACAGCTTGACTATTTTTTTCGTTTTGCCATATAACTTTAGATTACACAGAGGAGGCACAGCTTGACCATTTTTTTTTTCGTTTTGCCATATAACTTTAGATTACACAGAGGAGGCACAGCTTGACCATTTTTTTTTTCGTTTTGCCATATAACTTTAGATTACACAGAGGAGGCACAGCTTGCCTATTTTTTTTTTTCGTTTTGCCATATAACTTTAGATTACACAGAGGAGGCACAGCTTGACTATTTTCTTCGTTTTGCCATATAACTTTAGATTACACAGAGGAGGCACAGCTTGACTATTTTCTTCGTTTTGCCATATAACTTTAGATTACACAGAGGAGGCACAGCTTGACTATTTTTTTCGTTTTGCCATATAACTTTAGATTACACAGAGGAGGCACAGCTTGACTATTTTTTTCGTTTTGCCATATAACTTTAGATTACACAGAGGAGGCACAGCTTGACTGTTTTTTTCGTTTTGCCATATAACTTTAGATTACACAGAGGAGGCACAGCTTGACTATTTTTTTCGTTTTGCCATATAACTTTAGATTACACAGAGGAGGCACAGCTTGACTATTTTTTTTTTCGTTTTGCCCTATAACTTTAGATTACACAGAGGAGGCACAGCTTGACTATTTTTTTTTTCGTTTTGCCATATAACTTTAGATTACACAGAGGAGGCACAGCTTGACTATTTTTTTTTTCGTTTTGCCTTATAACTAGATTACACAGAGGAGGCACAGCTTGACTATTTTTTTCGTTTTGCCATATAACTTTAGATTACACAGAGGAGGCACAGCTTGACTATTTTTTTTTTTCGTTTTGCCTTATAACTAGATTACACAGAGGAGGAACAGCTTGACTATTTTTTTCGTTTTGCCATATAACTTTAGATTACACAGAGGAGGCACAGCTTGACTATTTTTTTTTTTCGTTTTGCCTTATAACTAGATTACACAGAGGAGGAACAGCTTGACTATTTTTTTCGTTTTGCCATATAACTTTAGATTACACAGAGGAGGCACAGCTTGACTATTTTTTTTTTTTCGTTTTGCCTTATAACTAGATTACACAAAGGAGGAACAGCTTGACTATTTTTTTTCGTTTTGCCATATAACTTTAGATTACACAGAGGAGGCACAGCTTGACTATTTTTTTTTTCGTTTTGCCTTATAACTAGATTACACAGAGGAGGAACAGCTTGACTATTTTTTTCGTTTTGCCATATAACTTTAGATTACACAGAGGAGGCACAGCTTGACTATTTTTTTCGTTCTGCCATATAACTTTAGATTACACAGAGGAGGCACAGCTTGACTATTTTTTTCGTTCTGCCATATAACTTTAGATTACACAGAGGAGGCACAGCTTGACTATTTTTTTCGTTTTGCCATATAACTTTAGATTACACAGAGGAGGAACAGCTTGACTATTTTTTTTTCGTTTTGTCATATAACTTTAGATTACACAAATGAGTTATAAATTAGCCTGAGTTGTTTTGCATTTTGCCATGTCATTTGAGATTACGCAGATGAGTAGATTTCCGGTGGAATGTATTTAAAAACACACGCTCTTGATTCCTTTTACCTAATTCGTAGATGCTTAAAGGAAATGCTTAAAATCTGTTATTATTTCATGATCGTTTAATTTTGGAAAATCGTAGAAAATCAAACATGATTACATTTGCATAGAATTTTTTATTTTTATTAAAAGATATGTTTATATGATAGAAATAAGGGGAACATTAATTAAGAGATAAAACTATGTAATGATTGAAAAATTAAATCTTATCTATAAAACATACGCATCGTGAGAACGTTAACGCTTTAAAATAGGAGAAAATCTCAGAATGTGACAACATGTAAGATAGACTTTTTTCACCAAATCGTAAATATCTTTTGCCTTTTGAAAACTTTACAATATCAGAAATATGTCGTATGGTTAGAATGGCCTCAAACTCATTGGTGGCCTATTGGAAAAGTCCCTGCCTGGCGATTTGCCCTACTGGGGTTCGAGTCCCGCTCAACCGCCATAGTTTCTTGTAGTGTCTGCAACCTCACCACCCTTGTGAGCTAAGGATGGGGGAGCTTGTAGGCACCAATAGGTCTACCCACTAAGTCATCAACAGCCATTACCTGGCCCTCCCTGGTCTTAGCTTATGTGTGGATTGGGCTTGGATGCTGATCAGATGTATGTATGGTTAGTCTCATGGGCATTGTTACTGTCCCTTGCCTCTGCCATTCATGAGCAGCCTTTAAACCTTAAAATTGTATCATGAGGTATGCACACTAAAAAATCCAAGGGTCAATTTTGTATGACCTATACACAATCTTGGTAAAATTACTTGTGACCTTTTCTATCTTTCTTTTGTGATGATTCCCTGGGAGAAATTGGGTTTTACTTAATTCGATTCATTATTTCAAATACTTTGCCATTTTGATACTATGAAATCCTTGACGGAGAAAACTAATGTCATTGTGTGGTAAATCTATTGCTAATTTAGCTGCGACATAAACTGTTACATTACAATCTCTCTCTCTCTCTCTCTCTCTCTCTCTCTCTCTCTCTCTCTCTCTCTCTCTCTCCCTCTCCCTCTCTCTCTCTCTCTCAACATAAAAAAAATTCATGAGGAAACGTCGTTGTACAACTCAGCCTCTTACATAATATGATTAGGGGGAAGTAATCGCGCATATTAATAAGTCCAGCAACGTATTATGCAACTCTCTCTCTCTCTCTCTCTTCTCTCTCTCTCTCTCTCTCTCTCTCTCTCTCTCTCTCTCTCTCTCTCTCTCTCTCTCTCTTCATAACAGTAAGCAAGCGGTTCTCCTTCACAGCCCGGGTTGCGAAATGTGAGTGAGGAGAAAATCTGACTTTTACTTCCTTCGCCTCACGACCATCAAACGAGAGGAGAGAAACTGGAAATTCTCCCCAAGACAAAGAAGAGATGCCGGGGTCAAAGGTCGTGGAACTTTACACGAAAAAGCTGTACAACACTTCGGAACTGATTCTCTGCGGTCGAAAAGACATAATTGTCTTGTAAGAAGTGGATTGCCTACTATATGGTTAATTGTGGCGTTCACAAGACTTAGGGTCGCCAGAGCTCAAAGTGGTTTTTTTTTATTGTTTCAGTGTCTTCTAAAAACATTATTTTTCACATTAGAAATGGTACTTGGATATACATAGACTCCAAAACTTCTTTAAAAATTCGTTCATAAATTGCCGAGAAGTGGTTTTGATTTTTCCCGCTTGAACCCTGGAAACCCTTAATGCTGTGAACGCCTCAATTAAAACAGATATAACGAATATAAAATAAGTATAAGAGACCGTGGTGAAGATGGGTTTAAGAAAGCTCGATTTAAAGTGAAAAGTCTGAATTTGATGGGAATATGTACAGCTAAGTCAATAATCTATGCACTTTCATCCAGTATTTCTTCTTCCTCTTTTTCTTCTTCTTCTTCTTCTTCTTCTTATTATTATTATTATAATAATTATTATTATTATTGATATATTATTATTGTTATTATTATGATAATAATAATAATTATTATTATTATTATTATTATTAATATTATTATTATTATTATTATTATTATTATTATTATTATTATTAACGCACCTTTGATAGATGCATATTCTTTTAAATGTGGATCATGAATGGCAGGGTGATGCAATAGAGACTGACCATATAGTATATCCACATGATCAACGCCTAATCCCCATCTCCACCCAAAGTAAGACCAGGGAGGGCCAGGAAATACCCCGTGATTACTCAGCAGGTACAAGTTGGGCTCCCCCAACCCCCTACCTTTCTAAGCTAACAAGAAGGATGAAGTTACAGACACTACAAGAAAATATAGTGCTTGAGTGGGTCTCGAATCCCGGTCTAGGAGATAGCTAGGCAGAGGCTTTCCAATAGGCTACCACAACTCTTAAAAACAATTGCTGCTTTAGGATGCATTACAGTGACACGCTTCTTAACTTCTCGATTTGTTTTTCACTTTTTTCGTTATTTTATATGTTAGCAATAAAAATGGTTTGGATTTCGATGGGAAATATATGAAGGACAACTTCCATTTGTCAGAGGAATGATGCGATGATGAGGTAAGATAAGGCTTTCTTACTTAATGCTACAAGTCATGTAGTTATAATTGTATCTAAAAAGGTATTGAGTCAATGGGAGGTATTCATAAAAATGAAGGATATCCTTTTAAGCATAAGGTAATCATTATGAATATGGAAAGAAAGATTTGCTTATACTTCTACCTTTTGCTTCAGAGAATTACCTTATACTTCTACCTTTTACTTGCAAGGATATCCTCCAAGCAGAATTAAAAGGTTGACTCGTGTTTCGGGAGCGCTTAGTTACATGTTGGAACTTGTAAGATTTCATTTGTGCTGTCAAGATAAGAAAGAGTTTAGTATTTATAATACGTATTTAATGCCCTGTTTTTACTTGTATTTGATTAAGTTTACGCATCAGAAAGAACACAACGCCGCCGCGCCTTCCCCAAAGCCTCGCTGGCGACATCTATCCCCCACCCCTTGCATTAGAAGTTCTTTGACCTCTTTTTAGCTCCCCCACCCCTTGCATTAGAAGTTCTTTGACCTCTTTTTAGCTCCCCCACCCCTTGCATTAGAAGTTCTTTGACCTCTTTTTAGCTCCGCCACCCCTTGCATTAGAAGTTCTTTGACCTCTTTTTAGCTCCGCCACCCCTTGCATTAGAAGTTCTTTGACCTCTTTTTAGCTCCGCCACCCCTTGCATTAGAAGTTCTTTGACCTCTTTTTAGCTCCCCCACCCCTTGCATTAGAAGTTCTTTGACCTCTTTTTAGCTCCGCCACCCCTTGCATTAGAAGTTCTTTGACCTCTTTTTAGCTCCCCCACCCCTTGCATTAGAAGTTCTTTGACCTCTTTTTAGCTCCCCCACCCCTTGCATTAGAAGTTCTTTGACCTCTTTTTAGCTCCCCACCCCTTGCATTAGAAGTTCTTTGACCTCTTTTTAGCTCCGCCACCCCTTGCATTAGAAGTTCTTTGACCTCTTTTTAGCTCCGCCACCCCTTGCATTAGAAGTTCTTTGACCTCTTTTTAGCTCCCCCACCCCTTGCATTAGAAGTTCTTTGACCTCTTTTTAGCTCCCCCACCCCTTGCATTAGAAGTTCTTTGACCTCTTTTTAGCTCCCCCACCCCTTGCATTAGAAGTTCTTTGACCTCTTTTTAGCTCCCCCACCCCTTGCATTAGAAGTTCTTTGACCTCTTTTTAGCTCCGCCACCCCTTGCATTAGAAGTTCTTTGACCTCTTTTTAGCTCCGCCACCCCTTGCATTAGAAGTTCTTTGACCTCTTTTTAGCTCCCCCACCCCTTGCATTAGAAGTTCTTTGACCTCTTTTTAGCTCCCCCACCCCTTGTATTAGAAGTTCTTTGACCTCTCTTTAGCTCCGCCACCCCTTGTATTAGAAGTTTTTTTTACCTCTTTTTAGCTCCCACACCCCTTGCATTAGAAGTTCTTTGACTTCTTTTTAGCTCCCCCACCTCTAGCATTAGAAGTTCTTTGACCT
>NC_090757.1:63162684-63170184 GCF_036898095.1 Palaemon carinicauda
AGTATCTCTCTCTCTCTCTCTCTCTCTCTCTCTCTCTCTCTCTCTCTCTCTCTCTCTCTCATATATATATATATATATATATAATATATATATATATATATATATATATGTATATATTTACATGTATGTATTTATATATATATATATATATATATATATATATATACATATATATATACATATATATATTATATATATATATATATATATATATAATATAAGAATTGCTAAAAGATGAAAATGTAACCGGTTCAATAAATGTAACTAGTTCTAAATGTATCCTAAGAATAATGTATATGAAGAATCAAGCGATGAGGCTTTAGTGTATAATATCTGGAAAAAAATATTATATAAAGTTTTTAAGACATTTTCCAAAGGATTATTTACACATGGAAAATAATTACTCTTTTCCCCCCCTTAGACGACATTAGGACCAGAGATATATTCTTTAAAGAATAGGATGTAAGAGAATTATGGAATTTTAATAAAAATCGATTGTGGCCTGGTTTCTATGAGACACCAATAGAGAAGAAAATAAGCCCTTTCGTAAGGCCTGCAGTATACCACGTTTAGTGCACTGTAAGGGATTGTACTTAGCAAATGTAACATTTTCGAAACATTAAAAGGAAAGAATCTCCAAAAATAATTTTATACAAATATAATTCTTGTGAATTGTAAATTCCTCACACAAGATGGATCACGGGTAGAAGCCCCCTCGAGAAGGCAAGGTTGGTTTTACTGGTTTATTACGGGGGTGGGGGGGGGGGGGGGGGGGGGGGGGTGGGGGGGGGGCAGTTTCCCTTGAGTGGGTGGGGGGGGTGTTGAGGAAGTGGATTCGTTGATAGAATGATGTAAAGAGATGAGCGGTACTTGTATTAAATTTTCCTTATCTGTGTCTTAAAAGGGTTTCGACCATTAATTGGCTGGTCCCCGTTTATTGCCAATGAACTGATGGCTAGCCCCCCCCCCCCCCTCTCTCTCTCTCTCTCTCTCTCTCTCTCTCTCTCTCTATATATATATAGTATATATATATATACTGTATATATATATACATACATATATATATATATATATATATATATATATATATATATATATATATATGTATATATATATATATATATATATATATATATATATATATATATATATATATAAATGCATATATATGCGCTTGTATGTGTGTGCGTATATTCATGCCGTCAGTGTTGCGAAATTATGCGTGACTTGTTTCAGTGTTACATAGGTTTCTCTTGCACTCGACTTATTTTAGCACAGATTAACCCTTTTTCGAAGTCGCCATGTTGAATTCATGAACAAAAGATATGTAGAGATTTAAATTCCGTAAATAAATTTTATTTTAAATTCAAAGAAATTCCTACTTTAGCCACACTTCCATTAAATTGGCAAACTTTTATGTCTGCTTTAAGGATTTGATAAGCGTTTTTATGGCGGGGGGCATTTGTAGTGTCTACAGACATTAGGTTTCCTACACCCCAGGTGGTTACCCAACCTTAGTAAAATCCGGCCCGTGGGGTGGTATCAGGTATCTCTCTCTCTCTCTCTCTCTCTCTCTCTCCTCTCTCTCTCTCTCTCTCTCTCTTCTCTCTCTCTCTCTCTCATTTACATAGTTTTTTATTTTTATGTATATATAATAGCTTATTTAGTGAATTCTCTCTCTCTCTCTCTCTCTCTCTCTCTCTCTCTCTCTCTCTCTCTCTCTCTCTCTCTCTCTCTCTCTCTCTCTCTAAATTATTTTTTACATATCGCTTTTCCTTTTTATGTATAGTAGCTTATTCAGTGAATTCTCTCTCTCTCTCTCACTCTCTCTCTCTCTCTCTCTCTCTCTCTCTCTCTCTCCTCTCTCTCTCTCTCTCTCTCTCTTCTCTCTCTCTCTCTCTCTCTCTAAATTATTTTGTTCATATCACTTTTTTCTTATATGTATAGTAGCTTATTCAGTGAATACACTCTCTCTCTCTCTCTCTCTCTCTCTCTCTCTCTCTCTCTCCTCTCTCTCTCTCTCTCTCTCTCTCTCTCAATGCATTTCCGTTTCGGTACCCTTAACAACAGGCAACGTCTTCCAACGTTTCTCCAAGTGGAGGAGTAGAAAGCCAGGAAGGTTCGTTCCTTTGTGCCTGTGTCCCCTTCTCATGCTGATCTTGTCCAGCAGAGGTCAGTGGGACCGACCGGCGACCGAGTGGTTCAAGTAAGGAACCTTTGCCCGAAGATCGTTTGTTATTCAAGCGGATTTGCTTGGAAATTGGAGCTACAACCCTAGTTGGTAAAATGGAATGCTTTAGCTCAAGGGTCCCGACAGAAAAGATAGTCCTAATGAGGAAAGGTACTAAGGAAATAAACTATATGAGAAGTAATGAGCAAATAATATAAAATACCTTAAGATAAGCAACAACTTTAAATATATTTGTCGTATATAAACTATAAGGAGAGATCTATGTCAGCCTATTCAACATGAAAACATTCTCTGCAACTTTTAACTTCTTAAGTTCCACCGATTCAACTACCTGATTATAATTATTATTATTTTTATTATTATTATTAATGTTATAATCATTATTATTATTATATTTATAGGCAATTTATAATCCTACTTGAAAAAACAGGATACTATAAGCCCAAGGGCTACAACAGGGAATAAATAGCCCAGTGAGGAAAGAAAATAAGAAAATCGCCATGGCAGTCATCGGAGAAGAAACAAATTACAACCTATGGTTAGCGAGCGTGTTGAAAGCACCAACAAGCACAAAATGGGCCTTTTTATCACGGTCTTGAATATTAGCCCTATCATCCAAGTCTGTATCCCGTTGATGGAACACAAATAAAAAGTTATTAGGCCTGCCACAAACTTCTATGACCTGAATCTCATGACATCCACATTCAGAGCAGAGAAGCAGGGACTCAGTCCTATAAAACTGTACAACAATTTCCCTTGTCCTGGGAATGGCATCCCATTCCAAAATGATTGGTTTCTTGTAACCTGGAATAAGGAAGCTCAGCTGAGAGACTCATTTAGGAACCAAAGTTTCTGAGCATAATAGAATATACTGAGGCAACTGTAAGGTGTTGAACACTGGCATGCAGTCCACGACTATTGCAATATATTAAACGACACTGGCGAGGAGTAGGACAGACTGGTTACGGATTTTAGTCCATATCTCTAGACAGAATAAGAATTAAAAGCAATAAAAAAGCCTCGTCATACTTAAAAATATACTTGATAATGATAACAAAAACATCATGTTCGCGAATATATATAAAACTACTCATACACTCAGACTAAAGGCACAGCATGTCGGATAGAATTGGTCAACATGGCGGAGCAGACAGTAACAATGGTTTTGAAAATGAATACCAGAGAGGGAGATAAGGAAACACGAGGTAGTGGCAAGGTGAGCTGTCACTAATAGAGAGGATAGGTGAATGCAAGATAGGTTTATTCAACAGAGAATGAGCTTACATACAAACAGTTGAGAAACAACAATATCACAAAAAATTCAAACATTGTGAAACATGCGATGGCAAGCTTAAACAGATTTTTTAATTATCAGTGCGGGAGAGCAAGAGAGATAAAAAAAAACCAATAGATTACAATGTATGAAACACGTTCGGTACAAGTATAAAGGCTGATATTTATATTATCTATCCGTTGTTTTTTCTTTAATGAGCATTGCATTATTTTTGAGACTTGCGTGACAAATTATCTGCATTTCATATGTGCTTGCAAGTGCAGCTAGAATAAAATCGAAAATGTGGGAAACCTGGAGTAGGGAGGCGTCAGTGCAATGAATTGTATTTACTAATCTTAGTTGTGTGTGGCTATGCAAAATCTTCATCACTAAGTAACTTGGGTATAATACCCAGTAATGTCATGATAACGTGTTCTATTATATTATATCTTTGCTGACTGGAAGTCCTGTATTTCCTTCACACCACCTGCTCTGTGACTAGATTTTTCCCCGAGTACTATCATTATCCAAGTAATTTTTGTTCCAACATAATTATCATTGTCATCGCCATTCTTCTCTCCTCTCTCTCTCTCTCTCTCCTCTCTCTCTCTTCATCTCTCTCTCTCTCTCTCTCTCTCTCTCTTTCTTTGTTTGCTGATATACATTTTTAAACGTTAGTGTTATTGTGATTTTATTACCCAGACCTCAGAACTCAGTGGTCAACCTGCTAATGATGTTTGTACTGTATCACTGATATTATTGCATAATCTCATCTTTTTTACTGATGTCATAAATGTAAGATCACTGTACCCCTATGGTAACTCTATATATGCTTTTGCTGAAATAAAGATTATTATTATTATTATATAAGAAGAAGAATCATTAGAGAGCGCCCATCATCCAACTTGCCCATCCTCGGTCATAAAACCTGAATTGCCGAGAGAGATGTTTGTTTGTTCTGGGAAGTTATTCCCGTCTGCAGCAGCTGATGCAAGACCGTTGCATCTCGTCGGAAGGAAGTTGAAGTTCGGGAATCTTTCCTTGTTGTTACATCCTTTTCAGTTATGGACAAATTTTAATTTTCTAATTATTATTATTTCAATTATAATAATTCTAATTATTTTGGTAATAATTATTTTAATTTTGATGACCATTTTCATAATTTTGATAATCATTTTCATAATTTTAGATATCAATAATTCATATAGTTTTGATGATTTTAATAATTTTGATGATGATTTTAATAATTTTGATAACTTATAATTTTTATGATTTTGAGTTTGATAATTTTGATGATAATTTTAATAAGGTTTGAAATAAGGGTTTTGAGGGAGTGGTAAATGCCAATAGAGTTTTGTTAGAATTGTTTAGGGAAGAATCATTACTTAGGGAAATCATTTGGATAATGATAACAACAAGAGTGAAAGTAATGTTAATAAACATTGCGATAATGATGACGCTCTAATGAAAACACTATTAATCATACATACACCTAAACACACACACACATATATATACTGTATATATACCTGTGTGTTTATATATATATATATATATATATATAGTATATATATTATATATATATATATATATATAGTATATATATATTTCATGTCGCACTCAGCTGCATTGCCAGAGGTATGGCTAATCCGTCTCTATCCGTCCTTAGAGCATGGGGCGAGGAGTAGTCAAACCCTGGTGAGAGGGGCTACCCCGAGAGGTACAATCTCAAACCAGAATCTTCCAGAAATTGCTGAGATCTTTATAGTTAGTTTAGAGGTCATTTTTGACGGGTCGCATACACTAGTAATTGAATATACATTAAGCAGGAAAGTTAACATCATAAGGAGAATGACGGGTTTATACCTACTTTGGCCCAGAGGAATATTGGGATCAATGTCTTAATAACAGGTCATGTGCTATATAAATGCGAAGACCATCCGGGTAGAAGGGAGTGATGGGAGAGGGGGGTTGGTAATAAGGGGGGGGGGGCGTGGCTGGAGATGTGGTAATAAGGTCTGAGCCTAATGGAAGCGGAGGTAAAATAGGATGTGGGATTTGAATCCGTCCGTGGTCAGTCCAAAGTGCCTGACTTGATGTAGTCAAGACGTGGCTCAGCCAAGACCGCATCCTTTCTTGATCCTAAACACTTCCATCTCGGGACCTTTTATAGGAGAGATCGAAATCGTGTTGCATGTCCTAAGGTGTGTGTGGAGGGGAGGGGGGCCGGTACATCTCTAAGAGTGTTTACAGACTGGTCTAGAGGTGTACGGTGTCAGCTGGTGATTCGTTTGAGAGGCCTTCACAGTTTTGTCAAGAGATTTTGCTAGGGTTCAGTTGTTTGTAGTTGTTTTTCATCTGGTGCTGTTTACATAGATATTCTCTCTCTCTCTCTCTCTCTCTCTCTCTCTCTCTCTCTCTCTCTCTCTCTCTCTCTCTCTCTCTCTCTCTCTCTACACGTATGTATATGTATTTCACTTTCTGAATGGGGATACGTTAACGTGGAGAAAAGGGTAGGTTTGCCATGGGCGATCAGACGAAAATTTCCTTCCAGCAGAGCGTGATGATGAAAACTGACCAAATCCCAGACATGATTACATGTCTGAGGCCTTTGACCTGCAGTAGTCTATAAAACAGCTACATTTGTTGTTGTTTTATATATGTATATATATATATATATATATATATATATATATATAGTATATATATATATATATATATATATATATATATATATGTGTGTGTGTGTATATATATATCGGTGCGTTTTGTGTGCGTGAGTATTTGTATAAAATCATTATATATTTTTTTATCTAGATCTTATGGCACTATATTAGTATGTAGGGATTCTCAAACCATTTGCTATAATATCCCTATAGTGCAACTTGATCAAGTCCCTACAAATATATATACACGTAATTCGAAGGTGATTTGGCCTAGTGTACAGTATAGTTACATGGCTATATTTTTTAGAAGTAATAATATGATTTATTTATAGTTTGAGAGAAATGTATTAATTGTAAATATTCCTTGGATGGTTATACTACACCAAATCATATCTGAAATGATGGCAACTTAAGTTTCGGAAAGAAGAAAAATGTCTCGGTAAAATATTTGTAGAAGAACACTCATCAAGGCCTTGGAAAACGTATGTGATTTGTTATACAGTTTTTTTTCATTGTTTCCACAATTTTACAAATATCTCATTGAAGGAAGTTGAATTCATTAAATCCACGAAGGGAAAACATACGGCTGTAAAGTTTTAACCTAAGGTTTAAAGGTCACTCATGAAGGGCAGAGGCAAGGGCCAGTGACAATTCCCATAGAGATGGTCAATCGGCGCCAGGGACCCCTTATCCATCCAAGATAGGACCATGGATGGCCAGGTAATGGCTACTGGTGACTCAGCAGGTAGATTTATAGACTCCCCCAAACACCCCATCATTAGCTCACAATGATGGTGAGGTTGCAGACATAACAAGAAACTATCGAGCTTGGGTGGGACTCAAACCCCAGTCCTTCAGATCATCAGGCAGGGATAAAAGAGTGGGGTTTGGCACCTCCTAGATTGGAGATGATTAATGAAGAGACATGAAACCTCGTAGGGAATATTCAACTTAACTTACCTTCAATAGAAAAGATCTTTTTTAGGTAAGTTTATTTAGCTGATAAGAAAGGTGGGTGAAGGAAGGATGAGGACAGCTAGCTAGCTAACCATGGTAAGGAGTAGTTAGGAAGTTGAGTATTAGTAAGTATATGTAAAGCGTGGTTTAGTCACAATTTTATTCATATTTCCTGATGCTGAAGTTCATCCTTATGGTTTAAGTTGCGATGAAGTAGTCCACCTTTCTTGGTTAGTATTTCCTACAAATCTCAAGTTTATGTTAAGATCTCACATTTATGCAATAGACATAGCTATCGCTTGTAGTGCCATAGCCTTTGTACCATGGTTTTCCACTACCCTGGGTTTGAGTTCTCTTGCTTGAGTGAACATTAATGCATACTAAATATCTTATCTTAATTCCTTTCCTTACTT
>NC_090757.1:63172684-63174247 GCF_036898095.1 Palaemon carinicauda
GAGGATGTGCTTCAAGTGGTTGTTGATTTTTATATTCTGCGAAAGGGGATGGAGGAGGAAGGTGGCATTTTACCAACAATTGCTCCTCTGTGGCTTCAAGGTACGCTTCACACAAGCGGTTTTATTTCCGTACGGAAATATTTCCGCTCGTTAGGAAGCATGTCTTCACAAGAATTTGTTCTCCGAGCGTCCTCGTAGTTTCTATAAAGCCGCTACAATGAAACCGCTCGGTAAGCAGTGCACGTGGCAGACGTGAAGGGCCTCATTGATATATATCTGCGCCGACAAAACCGAACGACATCAATCCGCTCGCGTGAAGCGACCTTTAGTCTGCCGAGGTTTTTTTTAATGATTGTTTTTCTTGACTGGGCCGATAAAGATTGATTGTTGTGTTCATAATGTATTGCCTGTTATACGTTTAGTATTTTTATAGAAAAACGTAACCGTTTAAGATTTCTCAAAACGTTTTCCATAAAATTTGTAAGCCAATTATTGACCCTTATTCCGTCAACGCCTTTGCCCGAAAATTACTATTAGGAAAAGCTGTTCATTGATGAAAATATAATGTTTGTCAATTTGTTTACAAGAGAGAGAGAGAGAGAGAGAGAGAGAGGAGAGAGAGAGAGAGAGAGAGAGAGAGAGAGAGAGAGAGAGAGAGAGAGAGAGAACCTATACTGATTACACGCATTGCAATTACAGACACTAACGTCGTCAAAGATGAAGTGTATAAACCTCGTGTTCCCCCTTGGCGTATTGGAGGCAGTTGCTCGCTTAGAAATGAACAAGAAAATGGAAAATAAAAACCAAAACAAGAACCGGTCGAGAATCTAGATCAGAATGATCGAAACCTGTGCAACCGGGTCTCTCTCTCTCTCTCTCTCTCTCTCTCTCTCTCTCTCTCTCTCTCTCTCTCTCTCTCTTAATTTTCATGTTACTCCGCCGGCTTTTGTAGACCAGGGTTGACAGGCCGTGTTAAGGGATTTTTATTTGATACACTGAATCACAAACAGGTAGTGTGGAAAGACGGGTGGATCGGGCTACTTTTAGATGGCGTTTGTGAAGAGGCTGTCTTTGAAATGCATATTTCACACACACATACACACACACACACACACACACACACATATATATATATATATATATATATATATATATATATATATATATATATATATATATATAAACTAACTAGTTTAGCTTCTCGATCTCGTGAAATTAAAGCTCTGTTGATGGACCTTGATGCTTATGGAGCTGTAGACCCATAATGGTACTTTCCCTTGGTTTTTTACATTTAGAGGGCGTTTGTGAAGAGGCTGTCTTTGAAATGTATAGTCTGTATATATATATATAATATATATATATATATATATATATATATATATATATATATATATATATATATATATACTAACTAGTTAGCTTTTCGATCTCGTGAAATTAAAACTCTCCTGATGGATCTTGATGCTTATGGAGGTGTAGACCCAAATAGTTACTTACCTTTGTTTTTTATAAACACAGCAGATTTTTTAACTCCAAAGTTATCTTATTTTGCACAAATTAGCA
>NC_090757.1:63174747-63177247 GCF_036898095.1 Palaemon carinicauda
ATTAATTCCTGAATAGAGATATAGCGAGAATAAGTGCTTGGTGCAAACTATGAGGGTATGAAGTTGAATCCTAACAAAATTCAATATATGATTGTAAGTAGGTCGAGGACAGTTGCTCCTCAACATCTAGATTCTTTAACTCTGTATGACTTAAAATTTTAGGTGTGATTCTCGACAGCAAATTTGCTTTTGAGGAAGACATCAGGTCTGTGTCTTCTTCAGTTGCACAAAAAATTGGCTTATTAATTAAGCCTTTTAAGATTTTCGGTGATCAATTTATTATCTAGATGTGTTTTAATTCTATCATTCTACCTTGTTTCAAGTACTGTTTTCCTGTCTGGTCATCAGCTGCTGATTCTCATTTTAATTTGTTGGACAGGAACTTAGGGTCTATTAAATTTCTTATTCCTGATCTAGATATTAATCTCTGGCTCCATCGGTCAATTAGTTCAGTATTCATGTTGCATAATATTATTTATAATTCTAACCATCCTTTACATTCAGATCTTCCCGGACAGTTCCATCCTGTTCGTAATACTAGGCATGCAGTTAATTCTAATAGTCAGGCTTCTCCATAATGAGGTTCAATACTACACAGTATTCTAGAAGGTTTATTCTAGCTGTGACCAAGTTGTGGAATGATCTTCCTAATCGGGTAGTTGAATCAGTGGAACTTCAAAAGTTCACACTTGCAGCAAATGTTTTTATGTAGAACAGGCTGACATAAGTCTTTTATAGTTTATATATGAAATATTTGTTTTAATGTTATTGTTTTTTTTTAAAATATTTTTTCCTAATTGTTCATTACTTCTTATGTCATTTATTTATTTCCTTATTTCCTTTCCTCGCTAGGTTATTTTTCCCTGTTGGAGCCCTTGGGCTTATATGATCTTGGTTTTCCAACTAGGGTGTAGCTTGGCTAGTGATAATAATAATAATAATAATAATAATAATATATATACACATATATATGCATATATATATATATATATATATATATATATATATATATATATATATATATATAATTCATTATATTATTATAATTATCATTATTATTATTGTTATTATTATTATCATTATTATAATTATCATATCGATAGGAGATCCTCTTTTATGCAAGTTTGATGGAAGATAATGACTGCATCAGTGGCGTTAATTTTACAAGACACCTTTTCTATCGATGTAGTCTTCTTCTCAACAGCACTGCAATATGTTAGCAAATGAATACTCTCTGAGAAAGAGAATAGCACAGTTACTAGCAAATTGCAGTGCGGTTGAGAAAAACATTAGATCAATAGCAGAGGTGTCTTATAAAATTAAGCTACTGAGGCAGCTATTATTATTGTTGTTGTCATTACTTTATTATTATTAGTTTATTGTCATTATTATTATTAGATAATATACAACCCTAGTTGGATCATCAGGATGTTGTAAACCAACGGGCTCCAACGGGAAAATAGCCCAATGAGGAAAGGAAATAAGGAAATAAAAAACTATATTGGTAGTAATGAGTAAATGATAATGTAAAAGAGAGAGAGAGAGAGAGAGAGGGGGGGTAAAAAAAATATTTTGTAAGGTAACTGCGTGGAAGTATATACTAATTCTCTCGAAAGAAAAAGGAAATGAAGGACGCTCTCTCTCTCTCTCTCTCTCTCTCTCTCTCTCTCTCTCTCTCTCTCTCTCTCTCTCTCTCTCGATTAAAAAGTCAATGAGAGTTAGACAGCATCCCTTGCCATTCTATTTATAGTTCCCTCTTAATCTCTTGAGCAAACGATTCACTCTGGGATTGTCTCTTTTTTTACCTTTTCTTCTTTCTTTTTGGTTATTGTCTTTCCGCTCTTGTCCCAATTTGTAGGTCGGTTTAGGCCTACTTTTGCTGATTCTGGCGCATGCGCATTATTCAAATCTATCAGAAAACAATAAGTAAAAGCAAAATAACCAGTTATTTTATTGAATGAACTTTAAACCGTTGCAAGAAAAATGTACCTCTATATAAATAAAATTTTGATTAAACCACACTTTACACAACTTTTACTAATACTTAAACTTAACAACTTTTCCCTACCATGGTTACTTAGCTAACTGTCCTCACTCTTCTTTCACCCATTTTTCCTATCACCAAGAGCGGGTCCCTTAATATCTACTACTTGATTTGTTTACTTACATATTTACTGAATTATCTGGATCTTCTTTTTTTTATTCTTTTACTTATATTAGAGCTCACACATTTGCAAGTCTGGTTCCATCTTAAAATAGGCATTTTTCTATATATATTTTATTTATTCTCTTCTTTCTTTTGGTAAATACAATATCAGTCATATATCTAGAGTAGATATATAGACGACATTCGTCGAATAGCGACAAAGAAAGATTTTCCTGAGAGAGAGAGAGAGAGAGAGAGAGAGAGAGAGAGAGAGAGAGAGAGAGAGATTTAAACAATTAGTTCCTATCCATCTTTATTATTAATATTATTATTGTTATTATTATTATTATTATT
>NC_090757.1:63182247-63184747 GCF_036898095.1 Palaemon carinicauda
CGTTTTTTATATTTCTCTTTAATATTTATTGGGGCAGAGATTTTGTTGTTCTTCAAAGTATCCAACTTCGAAAGGAAGTAATGACATTTGAATTAATCATTGATCAAAAAGCATAACAC
This sequence comes from Palaemon carinicauda, assembly GCF_036898095.1. NCBI lineage: Eukaryota > Metazoa > Arthropoda > Malacostraca > Decapoda > Palaemonidae > Palaemon > Palaemon carinicauda. The sequence continues at coordinate 63,182,367 of NC_090757.1, forward strand.
GTATGTATGAAAGTCTACATACATCTCACGTTTTATTATACAACAACAACAAATACAGCCGTTCCTATAATCCACTGCAGGACAAAGACCTCAGACATGTCTGTAATGCCAGTTTTCATCACTACTCTGGCCAACTGCCGATTGGTGATGTTGGGAAACTTTTGTCTGATCGCTCACAGCATACCAGCCTAGTATGGTTGGCCCTAACTAGTACAGCTTTGTTGATCTCGCCGATACACAAACCCTTTCACCACGTTAAGGTATCACCACTCAGAAAGGGACGTTTGATTATATATTATTTTAGTCATTTTCTCGATTTGCACAGCATAGAAAATTACTTCGCCGGTGGCCAAGAATATCAGAAGACAAAAAGTAAAAGAAAAATAAGCAATCATTCAGTTGAATTAAGAAAAATACTATAAGAAAAAATGTACCTTAATATAAATAGAAATGTGGTTAAACCACACTACATTACTCTCATTAATACTTAACTTTCCAAACTATTCCCTACAATGGTTACTTAGCTAACTGTCCTCGCCCTTCTTTCATCTAACTTTCCTATCAGCTAAAAAATAAACCATAAAATACGCTGTTTGCAAATTCATGAATGGGATATTTACGAGTTCAAACATTTCAGTGTACATTTGAACAGTTGATGAGACCGTCCGTATGTTATGCAAGTGTTGAAAATGTCATTTAGGAAGAATTCTGATAAGAAAATCATGCAGCCGGATGCTTTCTTATTTAGATCTTCAAGTTTTGAGTGTTTTTTATTTTATTTTTTTTTTAACAGAATGCCTTGGTTTGTTGGGTATAAAACGATGACGTTTTTACATGGAATTTTTGAGATATCTAAAATTCGAGGATAGTACATTAGAAAATAGGAATGAAGGAAATTTGGCTTGCGATTTGGATCATGAAAGGACCACTCCTTTTTCATTGCTAAAAATGTACTTATTTTTTCGAAGCTGTAATAATATCGGGACAGCTGATGCGTGCTGTAGAGGGGAAACGCTATAGCGCAGCTGTTTAAAACGCTCATGAATCAACTAGCGATCGAAATAGGATGCTCAGGTCAATATGCTCAGTTCCCCCTCCCATTCCTCCCTCCTTCCCTCCCTCCCTTCACGCTTTCCCCCTTTCCCTCTTCGTCTTTTAATTTCCTCACAACACTCGCCTTATGTTTAACCTCAATTTCCCCCCTGTGGGAGAAGGTTAAGAGTAAGAGTGCTTAAATATTAACAATGACTATAATAATAATCCCTTTCTGGTTGAGGGTACCTTAACGTGGTGAAAGGGTTTGCGTATTTCCATGAACAGCAAAGCTATATTAATCAGGCCACCCATACTACGTTGGTTTGCTGTAAGCGATCAGACGAAAATCTCTTATCACCTATCCGAAGTGGATAGCGTGGTGATGAAAACTGGCCAAACCCCATACATGACTAAGGATATGTCTGAGGCCCCCACCCTGCACTGGGCCAGAAACGGCTACATTTGTTGTAGTTGTTATTGTTGTAAATTAAAAAAGGATGATAGAAATAGTCGAGGCTTAAGTGTTATATTTTATCAAAGAAATAAAAAAATATACAGTAACAACAACAAAACCAGCCGCTTCTAGTCCAAAGCAGGACAGAGGCCTCAGAGACGTTTTCAGTCATGTCTGGGTGTTGTTTATTTTCATCATCACGCTGGCCAACTGCAGATTGGTGAGTGAGGGAGAATCTTCTCTCATCGCTCACAACAAACCAACCTAGTGTAGATGGCTCTGACTAGTTCAGCTTTGCTGATCATGAACAAATCACCACTTTAAGGTATGCTCACTTAAAAGAAAAAAAAAAAAAATATATATATATATATATATATATATATATATAGTTATATATAATTTCTGTAACATATCCAGCTGTTGAGATGAGACGTCTTATCAAAAGAGAACAGGTTCTGACAACTGCCATAGGTATCGAATGAACGATTCCCATCCTGTTTCATGTCTTGAATGACAACTCATCTGTCCATTCATTTAATAACATGTAATGAGGTTAGCATTGTCTCCTTCCTTATATGGACTGGTCCGAGATGATGCATTCTGTGACTTTGTATTAACTCTTACAAATCCTTGACTTTTCAAACTATTCCCTACCATGGTTACTTAGCTAACTGTCACTATCCTGCTTTCTCCAACTTTTTCTATCAGTGCTCTCTCTCTCTCTCTCTCTCTCTCTCTCTCTCTCTCTCTCTCTCTCTCTCTCTCTCTCTCTATATATATATATATATATATATATATATATATATATATATATATATATAGTCCTGTATTTACTTCACACCACCTGTGACTAGATTTTTTCCCCCGTGAACTATCATTATCCAAGCATTTT
>NC_090757.1:63187247-63207247 GCF_036898095.1 Palaemon carinicauda
CCCTTGATTCTTTTATAATCTCAAGGGACCCATTCTGTTATCCCTATTGTCCTTTTATTGTTTATCATTCTCATTATTATAAGCCCTTTCCATGTCCATTTCTCTTTCTTACATGATGTTAGAAGATCCTTTACTTCAGTTTGCTCTCATATCCATGTTGCACCTTTTCCATCTCTTGGTGTTAACCCCATCATTATTTTTTCTATAGCTCTTTAACTTGCAACTAGCTTATGTTCAAAGGTTTTAGTAAGGCTCCAAGATTCTAATGCATAAGTTAATAATGGTTAAATACTTTTCTTTTTAGCGAAAGTGTCCTTTTACTTTTCAAAATTTAATTTTGTTTACCAAATGGTCTCCATCCCATGCTTATCCTTCTTTTAATTTCGGTCCTATGTCCTGGGGAAACAAACAACACACAGACATTTATATATATATATATATATATATATGTATATATATATATATATATATATATATATATATATATATATATATATACATACACACACATCAACAATAACAAATACAGCCGTTTTTAGTATACTGCAGGACAAAGGCCTTATAATTATCCTTATTCATGTCGGGTTTGGCAAGTTTTCATAACCATGCTGACCACTTTAAAACCTTTACCATGTTAAGGTATGCCCATACAGAAAGATATATATATATATATATATATATATATATATGTATATATATATATATATATATATATATATATATATATATATATGGTATTTTAATAGTGAATTTCTTTAAATCCTATTCCTATGCAGGTCTCATTCCACAATGGTTTCAAATCCTTATTTTCACAAGCTAAAGTTTTTACATATATGAATGTATCGTCTCTTTCTCTCTCTCTCTCTCTCTCTCTCTCTCTCTCTTGGCTTTTCGGTAGTTGGCTAGCTATGGTGCTGTGTTCGAGTCTCTGACCGAACTATGGGAACAGATGGGCGTGTTCTTAAAGATCTCAGATAGTTCATGTTAACCTAAGTAGAAAATAAGGTACCTGATTGTTGGCGGACCTTTGCTGGTCGTACCTATCACACACACACTCACACATTCATAGATTGATTGGTCAGCTCTGTAAGAATCGAGCTTGACTTATTAGCCTGGTTAATCTCTTCATTTTGATAATAATAATAATAATAATAATAATAATAATAAACTCTAAGGCATGATCACGTACATTTCCACTGTGTATCGCAGCCCAACACAGCTCATCATGGTTTTCTGGGTAAGTAGAGTTGGAGTTTCAAGAACTCATAAATATAGAGGCTTAGGATTTTAAAACCTTAAATATTCAAAATAAAAAACAATAAATTATTTGCCATTTTATATATAGTTACAAACACATTTGGAAAATGGCTTAATGCAGATATAATTATGTATATATTTATCTCTCTCTCTCTCTCTCTCTCTCTCTCTCTCTCTCTCTCTCTCTCTCTCTCTCTCTCTCTCTCTCTCTCTCTCTCTGAGTGGGGATAAATTAACATAGTGAAATAGTGTGTGTATTGCCATGATCAACAAAGCTGTACTAGTTAGGGCTACTTATACTAAGTTTGTTTGCTGTGAGTTATCAGACAAAAATCTCCCTTCATCAGCAATCCGCAGTGGCCAGCATGGCGATGAAAAGTGGCCAAACCCAAGACATGAATAATGACATATCTGAGGCCTTTGTCCTGCAGTGGACTAGAAACGGCAGCATTTGTTGTTTGTTGCTTATACGTGAATATGTATACTTATAGTATTTATGTAAATAATTGAACTTTTATGACACAAGTTGTCTCTTAAACTGTTACCAAGCTTCGAAATATGCTCACTTTTCTCCAGCAAAGACTTTTTCATTCTTGTCACATTAGTGAACCGTCTCGTCAAAAACTTGCCTGAGGTCTTTCATCATTCTGACCATTCATGGTCTTTTGACTGAAGTCTTTCCTCATTTCCACCCAAGAATAACTCCATTGCCTGCAAAATACCAGCCATTTTGAATTCCATTTGCTAAAATATTTATTTCTGTTATTTCAAAACTTTTCACCTTCGCCCAACATATTTTCTTTGAATACTGGCATTATTATTATTATTATTATTATTATTATTATTATTATTATTATTATTATTATTATTATTATTATTATTATTACCTAGGCTACAAGAATAGTTAGAAAAGTAGGATGCTATAAGCCCAAGGGCTCCAACAGGAAAAATATCCCAGTGAGGAAAGGAAATAAATAAACTACAAGAGAAGTAATGAATAATTCAAATAAAGTATTTTAAGAATTGCAACATTAAGATCATCTTTTTTGTATAAACTATAAAAACTTCAAAAAAATGAGAGGAGGAGAAATAAGAGGGAACAGTGTTCTCTTTCTTGCGTGCACCCTCAAGCAAGAGAATTCTATCCCAAGACATTGGAAGACCATGGGACAGAGGCTATGGCGCTACCCATGACTAGAGAACAATAGTTTGATTTTGGAGTGTTTCTCCTAGAAGACTGCTTACCATATCTGAAGAGTCTCTTCTACCCAAAGAAATAAGAAACAGCCATAGAGAGAAAACATACAACAACCAACTTTTAACCAAACCAGGTGTGCTCATGAGGCTACATATTCTAAAGTACCCCTTTCATCCATCACACCAGGATGCCAGAGAACTTCAAATCAATCAATCAATCATCCATCAAAGACTTAACTTCAACAACCTAAGCATTGCTTTATTATGGATGTTATTATAAGCCTTTTCCAGTTTCATTACTGCCACATAATTTTTCTTATTAATTGAAGAATTCGCCCCATTACTTTTTATTAACAAAATATTCACTTAAATACCCTTTTTTCTTGCCTGAACTTGTACTAATCGATTCATAATATATATATATATATATATATATATGTGTGTGTGTGTGTGTGTGTGTGTATGTGCGTGTGTGTACTACGTTTGTGTGTGTGTGTATCATCATCGTCATCATCATCATCATCTCCTACGCTTACTGACGCAAAGGGCCTCGGTTAGATTTTGCCAGCCGTCACTATCTTGAGCTTTTAATTCAGTACTTTTCCATTCATCATCTCGTACTTCACGCTTCATAGTCCTGAGCCATGTAGGTCTGGGTCTTCCAACTCTTCTACTACCTTATGGAGCCCAGTTAAACGTTTGGTAAACAAATGTCTCTTGGGGAGTGCGAAGAGCATGTCAAAACCATCTCCATCTACCCATTACCATGATCTCATCCAGACATGCCACACGAGTAATCACTCTTATAGTTTCGTTTCTAATACTGTACTGCCATTTGACTCCCAATTTCCTTCTGAGGGGCTTTGTTCCCAAATCTACTAAATCTGTTTGAGATTGTTTTATCGTCATACCACGACCCATGTCCAGACACTAAACTGATATATAGCCTGATTTTATATGTAATTTCAGGCGATTTGATTTTCAAATTTGACTTAACCTAGCCCTTTCTAATTTCTTTTTTTTTTCAATCTTTCACTAAAATCCAATTCTAATGACCCTATATATATAGTCAGACACTTGCTCTTTATTATATGGGGGAAACACACGCATATATAGTATATAAGCCAATCCTACACTTTCCATATTATATTGAATATTGTTATGACCTATAATTATTTCCTTTTTCCATAACACATCAACTCTTGATCCTCTCATCCATGCCTTTGGAATCTTTGTCTCATCCACACATACCTTACACACCATGGTCAGACTCTCAATCCTGCATTCAACACTGTACCTCAGTATATCTCAGTTGGTGCACTGTATGTATTACTTGAGGGTCTTTTCAGCATCCATTTGTCTTGTTCCTCTCTTCTTTATCAAAACCTTCTTACTATCCAATATATGTGGTAGTAGGTTTACCAGGGCACCAGCCACCCTTTGACTGGCCAGACAGTACTACATTGGACCCTTCTCTCTGGTCGAGCTCATTTTCCTTTTGCCTACACATGCACCGAATAGTCTGGCCTACTCTCCTCTGTCTTCATACACCTGATAACAGTGAGATTACCAAACAATTCTTCCTCGCTCAAGGGGTTAACTACTGCAGTTTAATTGTTCAGTGGCTACTTTCCTCTTGGTAAGGGTAGGGGAGAGCTCTTTTAGGAGGACACTCAAACCATTGTTCTCTTGTCTTGTATAGTGCCATAGCCTCTGTACCTTAGTCTTTTACTGTCTTGGGGTAGAGTTTTCTTGCTTGAGTTTACACTCGGGCACACTATTCTAACTTATTTCTCTTCCTCTTTTTTTTTTTATTTTATACTTTATATGTGAATGATTTATTTTAATGTTGTTACTTTTCTTGAAATATTTTATTTTAATTGTTACTTACTTCTCTTGTAGTTTCATTATTTCCTTTCCTCGCTGAGCTTTTTTCCCTGTTGGAGCCCTCGGGATTATAACAACCTGCTTTTCCAATTAGGGTTGTAGCTTAGCAAATAATAATAATAATAATAATAATAATAATAATAATAATGTCTTAGTGCAAATGAGGGGTTTCCCTTAGTTACTTGTCAGTGAGAATTGGTTTCCTTGACTCCAGTGGTCAGCCATTTGTCTCAGATTAAGAAATCATACACTGCTACTGAGATTTTTCCAATTGTTCTTGATGGGGATGAACTAACTGAATAATAATCATACAGATGTTTTTGAACAAATCTTACCAGCAAAGCAGTGGTGTTGAGTTACACACGGAAGTGATCCTAGTTGAACACTGAGTTCGTTGTTCTAGAATTTGAAGAGCTGAATCAAGTACAAGGTTATCTACCTCCTGGCCTCATCAGTTCTCAGTTGAGTAACACTGGGTCACCATTGTATTTGATAACTGTTAAGGACAAAAGCTTCAGTTTCCTTTGCCGTCTATGACAGAGTTATATCTCCAAGAGGCATATCTGACAACCTTTGAAGAATTTCTTCTTGTCCCACGCCCCTCCATCACTCTCTGACATACCAAAGAGAGTGTTGAGGGCTTCATCTCTATTCGCAGAGTAGCTGTTCGATGAGGGCACTCTCGCGTCATCCCTGGAGAAGGCCCACCTCAAATCTAAGTAGCTGAGGACTATAGTCAATTTTTTTTTAGTGAGACATATTTGCACCGACTCGCAGGGGTGCCCTTTTAGCTCGGAAAATTTCTTGATAGCTGATTGGTCGGAAGTATTTTTGTCCGAATACTATCATTGTTTTCAAATGATTACCAAGTAATGTGAATCGAAACTTTTTTGCTAACCTAAATTTCTCTCTCAGATATAGGTTTTGTTAGTAAATAATATTAGAAAATAAATATATTATAAAGTATCGTGATGGTAAATCTAAATTTAATAACAACATCCGCCGAAGCCAACGACAGGAGCTTGTTTTCGAATGCACTCTGCATAATTTTGTTACTTTTGACATATTTCAACACAAATTGAGACAAATTACACTCAGAATAAAGAAAAACATATTGTCAACTTACTTTGAATGCCAGAGTCTACTAAAACGTGGAATTGATAAAATTAACTATCGGTGAAAATAGCGGTACGGTTAAAGCAAGACTCACATAGAGTGGGTCCTGGGTAGAACGAGCATTCTACTGTCAAACACCAAAGAGGGAATGGAAAGGAGATTGTAACTCGGCGGTGAATGAATGAATTCGTTTATTTGTGATTTTTATGCAATACTACAATATCCCCAAACCGAAAATATTGCTATTAATGAAATAGCCCCCCCCACCAAAAAAAAAAAAAAAAACAAACCTTTCTATACGGACTTACATCATAGGTATATGATGTGCAATAACTTTGTATAGAAAGGGTTTTCTATTTTTCTCGTAAAAGTTTAGATTCTAGTGTATTGTGTAAATTATGTAGCTTGTACACGTGCTAAATAAATCCGCGATGTCACACACGCATGCATATGTGTGCGTTCCAACATTTCGACTGATGTCTCTCTCTTATCCCTTTTTACATCATAGGCCTATGATGGAAGTCCGTATAGAAAGGGGTTGTTATTTTTTTCTTAAAGTTTTAGATTTTATTGATAGCAATATTTTCGGTTTGAGGATACTGTAGTGTTGCATAAATTGCATAAAAATTACAAATAAACGTATTCATTCATTCACCGCCGAGTTACAATCTCCCTTCCATTCCCTCTTGGGTGTTTGACAATAGAATGTTCGTTCTACCCAGGACCCACTCTACGTAAGTATTGCTTTTTCCGAACCGCTATTTTCACCAATAGTTTGTTTTATTAATTCCACGTTTTTAGTAGATTCTGGTATTCAAAGTAAGTTTATAATAACATGTTTTTCTTTATTCTTAGTGTAATTTGTCTCAATTTGTGTTGAAATATGTGAAAAGTAACAAAATTATTCAGCGTTCATCCGAAAACAAGCTCCTGTCGTTGGCTTCGGTGGGTGTTGTTATTAAATTTAGATTTACCATCACGATACTTCATGATATATTTATTCGTTTACATTATTCTTTGACAAAGAAAGAGAGAAATTTAGGTTATGAAAAAGGTTTCGTTTCACATTACTTGGTAATCATTTGAAAACAATGATGGTATTCGGACAAAAATACCTCCGACCAATCAGCTATTAGGAAATTTTCCGAGCTAAAAGGGGATCCCTGCGAGTCGGTGCAAATCTGCCTCGCTAAGATAAATTGACTATAGTAACAAGGCCTAGGAATCTCATCCTTCTACAACCCTACAACAACCTCAATCATCTACCATCTACACATTGTGAAGTAGGGGACAGAGAAGATCGAAGATGGTCAGCAATGGTTTTCGTCCATAGGTACTACAGCCATTGTGTGTGAAGATGAGAGGATGTCTACAACACCACTGGCAGGCCTGGGAGGATATGGATCTGATGCCTTGGGTCATTGAGGTTTTGAGGTATGGGTACAGGATTTCCCTCAGCCAACCTCCACCCATATCAGTCATTCCCTTAGCTTTTAACTCATACCAAGAGTCATCAGAGAAGGGAAGAAATCATCGGACAGCTTTAAAAGAATTGGGAAGAAAGTGATCAATAGAAATAGCTTTATTTCTATCCCCTGGTTTCTACAACTTTGATTTTTGTTAAAAAGACACATGGTTTTTGGAGTCCCATCATAGACCTCTCTCATCTCAACCATTTTGTTACAAATATTCATTTCAAAGTGGTCTACAAGGTTGGTCCTTTTTGGCAGTCAGCCGAGACGACTGATTCTTCTCACACGACCTGAAAAACGTATACCTGCAAGTTCACATCCATCCTAAGTCTCAACACCTATTGATATTTTGCTGGGAACAGGAGATATTTTAGTTCAAAGTTCTCTGCTACAGCCTGACAATGGCACGTAGACGACTGGCTCTTACTGTTGAGCTTAGAACGGGAAGCTATCTGCATAAGGAACGTAGTCCTGAGATTCTACAACAAAGTGAGCGTCTAGATCAACATAGAGAAGTTGGTCCTAGTCCCCAGTTAAGTTTCAGTTTATCTGGGGATGAAGATCAACTTCGGTTTTGAAGGCTTTCCCAACATAAGATTGCATCTGGACTGCAGAAATGCATCACACACTTTCTAATGACAAAGGCACCTTCAGCCAAGCTATGGATGAGACTCATCGGCCTCCAGTCTTCTCCAATCCTGTTGGTTCCAAGAAGGAGGAGACTCAGACCATTGCAACACCAACTTCCCAACCTTTTGGGATCAAGAGATTTCTTCTTTTGAGGTTTAATAGACAGAGACGATCCAGTGAACCTGAAACAAGGTCTTTCATTGTCAACCCTCCTTCCAGATATCATGCTGTTTTCCGACTCTAGATTCTGGGTGGAGAACTTCGATAGGGGACCAGTTCGTGCTGGGGACATGGACAATGCAGAAATCCAGGTGGCACTCTCACATCAATCTTCTGTGTTCATCAAGAGTGATAGCAACGTTTGCCAACAACTCGAAGGCTAGTTCTTATCTATGACAGGAAGGAAGGACAAGGTCACAGACATTGGTCGACCTCATGTAAAAGATTCTGGCTTGGGCAGAGAGAAAGAACTTGGGTTATGCCACTGTTCATCATGGGCAAGACGAATGTCATAGTAGATGCTCTGAGTCAAAGAGACCAGATTGTGAACTCAGAATGGACTATATGCTAACAAGTGGTGGACGATTTTGTTCATCTGTGGCCAGTGACAGTAGATACGTTTGCCACAGCAATGAACCACTGACTTCAGGCATACGACAGTCCCAACATCTATCCAAGGTCATTGGGACCAGATGTTATTTTTCAAGACTGGAGGCCTTCTCTCCTCTCCTCTGATAATGAATATACTGCTTAAACTGAGGGAATTCACAGAATACAGCCTTACTCTTGTCATGCCCTTTTGGCCTTTGAAAGACTTGTTCGTGGATCTGTAGGAGTTGTCAGTTAATATTCCAAGGAGGCTGCCTATCAGACGGGACCTCCTCAAGTAACCTCATTGACCCATTTTTCATCTTAGACCACAAGCTCTTCAGCTGACTGTATGGAGAATATCCACAGATTTGCCAAGGCTCATGGAGTCTCCAGTCAAGTAGCCCAACATGTTACCTTTGCCTGAAAGTTTTTTGCTTTTATAAACTAACAGTGCACATGGAAGATATCCAGGAAGTGGTGTAAGGACTTGAAACACTCGATATCGAATCCTACAGTTTTCAAGATCACAGATATCCTGCTCTTCCTTCTTGAAAGAAAACACCTGTCTTTTCCAGCCATCTGAGGATATAGAGCTATGTTATCTTCAGTCTTCAGGTTCACTTACAGGGAGATGCTCGAGGACCAAATCATTACAGTTCTCATTAGGTCTTTTGAGATAGAAGTTCATAGAAGAGAGATTTCAGCTCCCTCGTGGGACTTTGATGTGGTTCTTAAGGCTTTAACCAGAAACCCTTGCGGACCAATAGCATCAGCAGATCTTCGAACCATATCCATGAAAGCACATTTACTAGTGACTTTAGCAACTGCAAAGAGGGTTCTGGAATTGCAGGCAATTTCAACAGGGTTGGTTAGAATTATGAGCATATTCATTCTCATGTATTACTCAGACAACGGGTAGAGGCAATAAAGAGAGACTTCTGTGCCCATTAATAGCTCTTCGTTACTACCTGGGTAGGATGAATATGATACAGGCATGTCTTAGATCGCTCTTCATCTCACCTAAACGCTCGAACAAGGCCTTGTCTAAGAATGTGATGACACCTCCGTCTTAGACAGTTCATTGGGCAGGTGTCAGGAGCATCCCCAACCTCATCATCTCAAGGGAGAGCATTAGGAGCCCATAGTATTAGAGGCATGGCCACGTCTGTACGTTTTAGGACTAACACGCTGATGTCTTCCATCCTGAAAGCCACGATAAGGAGGTCCAACTCTGTTTTCCTCATTTTATTTAAAAGATGTTGAGTTATTCTATGATAATGACCATTGTGGTAGCAGGAGGAGTCATTGCTTAACCAAAGTGATTGCTGTTCCCTCTTCTCAATGCCAAAGTTGGCTGAGGCGACAAAACTCCAATTTTCTGCAGCAAGATCTATCGGCATAGGTTGATTGTGCAGGTGATAATTAGAAAAATAATTTCAAATCCAAAATTACATTTCTATGTTCAGGAGTACATTTGAATCTTTGTCATAAGTCATAAATTCTTGGTACCTGACTTATTATCCCTTGACTTTTACGCTTGATTTTATACAATTTATGTTCTTTTGAGGCTCCTAGAATTAGATATCATCTAGAAGTATATTTTGTATTCGGAAGCAAATAAAAATGGATTCCTGAATTATATATTGTTCTTACAAGGCTTTGACATATAAGAATAATCTCCCCTTAATTTGCTGCATCCTTTACTTAAATTTTTTTTAAAAGTATGTAAAAGACCTGGAAAGTGGTAGTTTGCTTTTAAATCAATGTAAACTTGTTAATGACTTTGAAGTTAAAAACCCGTTCTTGATGGGAACGAAACGTGATATGCAAGGGTGATATTTATACACACCTTTATTAAGTACTTTCCTCCTAGATTAAGTAGTGTGACGCTAGTAATTCAGTCTGGTAGCTACTCCTATTTCAATTGTTACATACTTTTTCACTCTTACAAATCTTGTGAGACCCTTATGTAATCATCATATTCAGATATGAAGATTTCGGTTATTTGGATTATACTGTACTTTCAGTATTTTCTGAGAGGGGGATACCTTAATGTAGTGAAAGGGTTTGTGTATCGCCATGATCAACAAAGCTGTACTAGTCAGGGTCACCCATACTAGATTGGTGTGCTGTTAGCTATCAGAAAAAAAGTTCCCCACCATCACCAATCCGCAGTTGGCGAGCATGGTGATGAAAACTAGCCAAACCTCAGACATAAATAAGGAGATGTCTGAGGCCTTTTTTCCTGCAGTGGACTAGAAACGGTCGATTTGTTGTATTTTGGTCAATGGAAGCGATTCTTTGTGAATAGTCATTTCAGTGTCTATCAGTTGGGTATTCGTTATGTTGTATCCTTTTCTGAGATTCCTAAGCATTGTCCTTGCACTCATTCCCCTGTGTGCAATAATCAGACCATTATTTTCATTATTATTAATAGCTAAGCTACAACCCTAGTTGGAAAAGCAGGATGCTATTAGCCCAAGGACTCCAACTTGGAATAATAGCCCAGTTAGGAAAGGAAATAAGGAAATGAATGAATTATATGAGAAAAAATTCACAATTAATATTAAATATTTCAAGAACAGTAACAACATGTAAACATCTTTCATATATAAACTATAAAAAAAGTTTTATGCCAGTCTGTTCAACATAAAAACATATGCTACAAGTTTGAACTTTTGAAATTCTACCTATTCAACTACCCGGTTAGGAAGATCATTCCACAGCATGGTCACAGCTGGAATGAAACTTCTAGAATACTGTGTAGCATTGAGCCTCATGATGGAGAAAGCCTGACTATTAGAATTAATTGCTTACCCAGTATTTCGAATAAGATGGTACTGTCCAGGAAGATTTGAATGTAAAGAATGATCAAAATAATGAAAAATCTTATGCAACATGCATAGCGAACTAATTGAATGACGGTGTCAGACATTAATATCTAAATCAGGAATTAGAAATTTGATAGTGTGTAAGTTCCTGTCCAGTAAATTAAGGTGAGAATCAGCAGCAGAAGACCAAACAGGAGAACAATACATGAAACAAGGTAGAATGAAAGTATTAAAACACTTCTTCAGTATAGATTGATCACCGAAAATCTTAAGACTCTCAATAAGCCAATTTTTGTGTAATTGAAAAAGACACAGACTTAATGAGTTTCTCAAAAGTAAATTTGCTATCGAGAATTACACCAAAAATTTAAAAAGAGTCATACAGAGGTAAAGAAACATTGTCAATGCTGAGATCCGGTTGTTGAGGAGCAACTGTTCTCGACCTACTTACAATCATACTTTTAAGTTATGTTAGGTTTCAACTTCATGCCCTTTAATTTGCACCATGCACTAATTTAGATTAGATATCTATTAAAGAATTCAGCAGTCCCAGATCAACATTCAGGTGATGGAATTGATGCAAAGAGAGTATACAACGAGGTTGTTTTCTAGGCCAAACCACATGTCATGTGTATTTAGTATGCAAAGTAATGGGTCAAAAATACTACCCTGAGGAACACCAGATATTACATTCCTATACTCACTTTGGGGCCCTTCAACAAAAGTTCTTTGCAGTCTGTTACTTAAAAATTCAATAGTGATATTAAGAAAAGACCTACCCACTCCCAGGTGTCTGAGTTCGAAAGAAGGGCCTCACGATTAACATGGTCAAAGACAGCTCTAAAATCAAGGCCAATCATATAAACTTCCTGGCCCCAATCAAGGGGTTTCTGTCCAGCATTAGAGATTGTAAGAAAGACATCGCATGCTCCAAGGCCTTTATGAAAGCCAAATTGCAGACAAGAGAACATATGGTTACCTCCAGCAAACCCATTTAGACATCTCGCCAAGAGACGTTCAAAAGCTTTAGATAATATGGGAGTTATTGAAATTGGGTGATAATCAGTTGTATTTGAGCTACCACAAACACATTTACATAGTGGAGTAACATTATCAATTCTCCAAAAGCTCCTCTTCTTGCTAACTTGCGCAAAATAAAAGATAACTTTGGAGCTAAGAAACCTGCAGTCTTTTTTAAAAACAAAGGAAAATACTATTTAGGTCTACACCTCCATAAGCATCAAGAGACATCAAGAGAGCATTAATTTCACAAGATGGAAAAGCTAAACTAGTTACTTTAGTCTCAGGAAAAGATGAATGTGGAAGATCAAGTTCTCATTACTCTGCTAATTGTCAAACACATCAGCCAAAAGGATGGCATTTTCCTTTGGGACAGTGAGTGACAGAGCCATTTGGTTCAAGTAAAGGAGGAACTATTGCATCGACATCAAAAAGTGCAGATTTATGGGTTGCCCACCACTTATGTTCGGTGATCAATCTATTCTGAAGAAGTGTTTTAATTCTTTCATTCTACCTTGTTTTGAGTATTGTTCTCCTGTCTGGTGTTCAGCTGCTGATTCTCATCTTAATTTGTTGGACAGAAACTTACGGTCTATTAAATTTCTTACTCCTGATCTAGATATTAATCTTTAGCACCGTCGTTCAATTAGTTCATTATGCATGTTGCATAAGATTTATCATAACTCTGACCATCCTTTACATTCAGATCTCCCTGGACAATTCTATCGTGTTCGTAATACTAGGCAGGCAGTTAATTCTAATAGCCAGGCCTTCTCCATCATGAGGCTTAATACTACACAGTGTTCTAGAAGTTTTATTCCAGCTGTTACCAAGTTGTGGAATGATCTTCCTAATTGGGTAGTTGAATCAGTAGATCTTCAAAAGTTCAAAGTTGGAGCAAATGTTTTTATGTTGACCAAGCTGACATGAGTCTTTTTATAGTTTATATATGACATATCTGTTTTTGACGTTGATAGTTTATATAGGACATATCTGTTTTGACGTTGTTATTGTTTTAGAATAATTTATTGTTAACTTGTTCTCATCATTTATTAATTTCCTTATTTCCTTTCCTCACTGGGCTCTTTTCCCTATTGGAGCCCTTGGGCTTATAGAATCTAGCTTATCCAACTAGGGTTGTAGCTTGGCTAGTAATAATAATAATAATAATATTACCCTTACAAAGATGATAGGGATCCTGCTACTCCAAATAAGCCACCTTTTGCATTCAGATCTTCCCAAACAGTACCGTCTTGCACGTAGTACTAAGTATGCAGTTAATTATTACAGTCATGCCGTAATCATTAGGCACAATGCTAAACTGTATTCAAGAAGTTTTGATACAGCTGTGACCCAATTGGGGAATGATCTTCCTAATCAAGCAATTGAATTCGGTGGATTTTCAGAAATTCCAACTTTCAGCAAATGCTTTAATGCTGAGCATGCTTACATAAGCCTCTCTGCATGGATTATATATGGTAGATCTATTTTGACGTTGTTACTTATCTTAGAATATTTTCTATGAATTATTCATTACTTCTCACGTAGTTTATATATTTCCTTTCCTCGCTGAGCATTTTTCCCCATTGGAGCCCTTGGGCTTATAGCATCATGCTTATCCTACTAGGGTTATAGCTTAAATAGTAAAAATAATGTTATTTTTTTTTCTACACCACATGAATTCAACTCCTGATCATTCTATGTCATGTGTTTTTGTTATATGTGATACTATCTATCATCTTATTCTTCCCACCTCAATCTACATTAATAGGGGTCAGTTGTTTGATGCTCCCTCTCCTATGACTTCTATCAAAGGCATCCTCTTCCACGAAACCTCTTCTCTCTATATCAGCCTTCACCGTATTTCGCCTTCTAATTCTCTGCCTCCATCTTGATCTCCCCCTAACAGGTTCCTCCCAAGCCCTTCTCACTCCCTCCCCACCATCCATCCTCAACACATGCCCGAACCATCTCATTCGTGACACTCATATCATTTCTGTAATCTTTACTACACCTGCTATTCTTCTTATTTCTTCATTTTCAAATCTTCAAGCTACAACCATGTTTGGAAAAGCAATATGCTATAAGAACAAGGGATCCAACAGGGAAAAATAGCCCAGTGAGGAAAGGAAATAAGGAAATTGATAAGCTACAAGAGAAGTATTAAATAATCAAAATAGAATATTTTAAGAACAGTAACAACATTAAGTTAGATCTTTTATATATAAACTATAAAAACTTCAAAACAAACAAGAGGAAAAGAATTAATATAGAACATCGTGCCCAAGTGTACCCTCAAGCAAGAGAACTCTAATCCAAGACAGTGGCAGGCCATGGCACAGAGGCTATGGCATTACACAAGACTACAGAACAATGGTTTAATTTTGGAGTGTCCTTCTCCTTGAAGAGTTGCTCACCATAGCTAAAGAGGCTTTTTACCCTTAGCAAATGGAAAGTAGCTACTGAACAGTTAGCATTTCTCATCTCTGGTCTCTCTAGCTTTGCTTTCTCTTTTCGTCTTGAAGCCCAAGTTTCTGATCCATACATTAATACCAGTCTTATTAGGGTTGATTCACATTATCGGTCCGGTCACGCTCCAGTCTCGGTTTGCTCTCGGTTCGGTCAAGGTACTGTGATGTTCACAGTTTTGGTCAGATCAGTGTCTTGGCAAAATTATAAGTATAAGGAAAAAGCATAATTGTTTAGGAATATTGTCGTGTGATACTAGGAAATGTATTTACGCAGTGAATATTAGCCTGTTATTGTACATATTGCTTTTTTCCTATCATGACCGGAGCGAGACTAGAACGAGAGCGGACCTGAGCGCCTGTGTGAGTGCTTCCATTTAAAATCATGTAACAATATTTGACCAGACCGTGACTGAAGCCAGAGCAGAACACGACCAGACCGATTGTGTGAATCAGCACTTACTGTGCAAAAGATCTTAAATTTTACTTTGTTTGGCATTTTCTTATCGCATACTACTCATGCTACCTCCCTCCACTTTCCCCATGCTGCTAAATTTATTATCCTATTCTCAATTTTAGCCTCACATCCTCCCTCCCAATTTATAGTTAATCCCAAGTATCTAATTTATTCTACCTGTTTTATAACTGCTCCTCTACTTTCATGTATGGTTATCCTCTCTCTACCTTCCTTACTGCTCACCATAGTTTCAGTCCTATCTACATTTACCCTCAAGTCACCCCTTTCCAAAGTCTCTTGCCAGTCTACCACCCTTCTCTGTAATTCTTCCTCATTTTCAGCAGTAATCATCATATCATCTGCATATAGCCACTCCCACAACTCATCATTTCTGACCCCTTCACCTAACTCATCCAAGACCAACACAAACAAAAATTGGCTTATTGCTGCCCCCTGGTGTAATCCAACAAAGGTCTCTGTTTCTGTTTCTCCAACATCTGTTATTACTTTTGTCCTTGTTCTTTTGTATATCATCTCTACCATTCTAACCAACTTTTCCGGGATTCTTCTCTTTCTCAAGTTCCAAAACATCACTTCTCTGGGTATTTCATCATAAGCCTTCTCTAAATCTACAGAAGCACGGGAAAGCTTCTGGTTTCCCTCTTCTTTCCTGTAATGGCCTTACTATAAAAATGGCACCCACAGTCCCTCCTCCCTCATGAATCCATTCTGCAGTTTTCCAGTCTTAAAATATCTCTCAATATTTCATTTAGTACCCTCTCTATAACTTTCAAACCATGCACTGTTAGTTTAATTCCCCTGTACTTACCACATTTCATTGTCACCTTTCGTCTTAAGTATAGATACCATTAGACTCTCCTCCCAGTCTTTAGGCATTATTTCCTTTTCCTATATTGCTTCTAATAAATTCCCTTCTGTAGCTAGTATTTTAACCATTTCCATTTGAAACATCTGTATTCTATATCTCCACCACTGGTCCCTCCACCCTTTGTGCTTCTTTCTGCTCCTTTTTCTCATTTTCAGTATTCAATAGTTGGTCGTAATATTTTCTCCATATTCTCTTAATGTCATCATCCCTATGCAATATATTTCCATCTCTATCCCTGATGACTACTAGTTGACTCAAATCCTGTTTTTGTTTTTTCTTCAATTTTGAAATCTTATAGATATCCTTTTCTCCTTCCTTTGTTCTTAGCCTTTCATTTAACTGTTCTATTGCTTTTCCAATACCTATACCTACTTTCCTCCTAGAATCTTTTTCCTCTTCTCTGTACTGTTCCTCTTCTCTCTGTGCTTGTCTTACTCTCCAATCTTTAAATGCCCTTGATTTTCTTTTAACCGATTCTTGCACCTCTCTGTTCACCACCATTGTTATCCTTTCTATACACCATACCCAGTGGTTTTTCCCACTAATCCTATCGTTTCTCCTATACATATCTCTTTCATACCCAACCAGATATTTTCCATTCTGTTATCCAGTCCAATCTCTAATTTCGACCTTTCCAGTCGTCTTTCTCTCTCACAATACTCCTAAATTACTCCCACTTATCTCCTTTAAGGTCCCAAACCTTAATTGTAGGTCTCCTTTTTCTCTTTTTGGGTTTTGTACCTCTCATTTTAAAATCCACCACTACCAGTCTGTTTAACACAAGCTTACCCCAGAATCACTTTACAGTTCATCACATTTTTCTTGTCTACTTCCTTTACCAATATATAATCTATTTGGCTTTCCCCTCCTCCACTCTCATAGGTTATCAGATGCTTATCCAGCTTCTGAAACCAGGTGTTCATAAATGCTAACTTAAAACTCTGAGCCATCTCTCATATATACTCCCCATCCTCATTTCTAATTCCATGTTACTCCTCATATTTATCTCTTCTCTTCCCCGCTCTGCCATTCATGTCTGCTCCTATGATTAGCTTCTCTTCCTCTTCCTCTTTCACTGTTCTAAATGCAGCCTCAAACTCTTGTCTAAATAATTCTTTTTCTTATTCTTGACAACCCATCTGAGAGGTATTTGCTGAAATTATATTTATTATCTGATTCCCTATTATCATTGGGATCTTTAAAAGCTGACATTTATTCTCTTTACTTCTACAACTTTTTCTTTCCAGTTATTACCTATTATGACCCCAACTCCATTTCTTCCCTCTTGAGACCCATTTCCTATCCATGTAGTCTCCTACAGACATAAGACATCTATCTTCCTCTTCTCCATCACATCCACTATCTTCCCCAATCTTCCCCTTAGTGTACCAACATTCCAAGTTCCCGCTATGATTTTCCATTCCGTCCCTAGCTTCTTTGGCTGCAGTTGTGAACCCTGCGGTACCCCTCGTCCATTTGGCACGCCAGTATGGGGATCCTGAGGAGTGTCGCATCCACATTTGTAATAGCATCAAATATGGTTCCTAATCTGGCAGAGGTTTTTTATGACTGCATGTCCTTGCAGTCATCAACCTCAGTTATTGGCAGTGGGCCTAGGCTTTTGCTAAAAAGCAACACCGCAAAGTAGCAGCTGTCCTTTTAGCCGCTATCTACAACACGCTGTACATACGGTAGTGTGATACCGTCTAGCTATCCACAACACGCTGTACATACGGTAGTGTGATACCGTCTAGCTATCCACAACACGCTGTACATACGGTAGTGTGATACCGTCTAGCTATCCACAACACGCTGTACATACGGTAGTGTGATACCGTCTATCATCTTTGAGTATAATTTGCTGTCCTTTGATACATCTCTTCCCTAAATGGAACTCTTATTCAAATGAGGTTATTTGAACCCTAATGATTTCACGTTTTCGTTTTACCTATAGTGTCTTTTATTTATTGGCTATTCCTGTCATGTCTGTACATATTACTTACTTCAACAGTGGCCTTATTTTTCATTACTGTGTTTTATGTCGTCGGGGTTTTAATGAATTAGTGACAATGGCTTCCGATAAGGCATTTTTTGCCTCGGTTTGGCAGTGTTTGTACCCGTAACAGGCAGTAAAAGAAAATGCTTCATAATATTACAGTAATGATATTACAGTGTTGCAGTAATACACCACTGTCCTTAGATAACTTTATTCCAGCTAAAAGTTGTTTTGAAAAGGATTTTTCTGTTCAGTTGTTGAATCAATTAATTTAGTAAGACTTTTGAAAGACATCTTTAAAGTCTCAATGTTTATTGTTGCCCCTTTCTGAGTGAGGATACTTAACGTGACGAAAGGTTTTACGAATGCGTACTGGTTAGGGCCACCCATACTAGGTTGGTATGCTAAGCGATCAGACTAAAGTCTACCTCCATTACCAATCCCCAGTGGTCAGCGTGGTGATTAAAATGCCCAAAACCTCAGGCGTGACAGGACATGTCAAACCTTTGTCCTGCAGTGGACTAGAAACGGCCGCATTTGTTATTTACTTTTTATGTTTAACTTCGTGTTTAAGACTTTTTCCTTTAAAACTTTATATATTTCTACCTTTAAATGGTTAAAATTTGTTAGCCATTGTTTGCAATTTTTTCCATTTTCTCAATTTTGTTTGGATAGTAGCTAGTTGTAAAATACGGTGAGAGAAACATGAAAATATTATGGTTATGCATAAAATGATAACATTTTCTATGAATAGAGTAAAGTTCCGTTTTCTTTCATGACCAAAATACACAAATGACCTGAATATTTACCCCTCATTAACTCAGATTGCATAATGTTTATTCAGTGAGGCTAATTACCAAATTCATGGTAAAAGGTTTGGCCTTGCCAAAATGGCTTATTTGCTTAAATAATTAATATTTTGAAGTCTTTTGCATATTGCTTTTATTTAAAGCACGTTGAAAGTATTGGAATGTTTGTTTACATGCAATCATTGAGTCTAGAAAATCCAAAGCGTTGTAATGTACTGCAATCGAAGGAGCAATACTGCCAAAATGTAGTTTCCATTACTATTAGTTTATTTTCCGTCTTAGTATCGAATATCTCAGGACACTTTCTAAAGTGGGTAAAATCGCGTAATCCTTGTAGTAATAGTCTGTCAAGCTGATCAGCAGAAGGAAGTTTGCGAGGTCAGGACAAATCAATCTCGTAGTGGGCTAATAGGATCATGTCAGGAAGCCCTGCTGATAGATTGCCCGGTCCTATATGCTTCTCGGAGGCAGGCAACATTGCCGAGCACTGGCGATTGTTCATCCAGGAGTTTGAGATCTATCTAATCAGCACCGAGCAGGACAATCGATCGGACAAGATCAAATTGAACCTGTTCCTCCGATGCGCCGGACGAGACGCCCTCAAACTCTACAACAGCTTTACGTACGCTGCCAACGAGGATGCCAATAACTACGAGACGGTAGTGGCCAAGTTCAACAAGTACTTCGAACAAGGCAGGAGTGAACTGACGGAGAGGTATGTGTTTAACAATCGCGTACAGCGAGCGGGCGAGACCATAGACGCGTTCGCCGCCGATCTCATGAACAAGGCCCAGTCCTGCGGATTCGGAGAGGAAACGGAGACCATGGTGATGATGGGCATCGTCAAGGGCCTGTCCTCCAGCACTTTCAGGGAGAAATTGTCCGAAGTTGAAAACTTGACTCTCGATAAGGTCATAAAATTAGGCCGAATACACGAAATTGTCATGCAGGAGCACCCGAGCAGTGAAGAGGACGAAGACATTGCTATGTGTTGGAAGCGACTCTAAAAGTTTAGTTCTGTACAGTTGCCCTTCTTTCATGATTGGTTATGGCATCTTTATTATATTCGAGGGGACTAATTTATTTTCATGTGAATTATCATCTATAATCCTTGTTTTCTTTGATGTGTTATATGCTGTACAAATTCGTAGTTTATTCAAAATTGATTATATATATATATATATATATATATATATATATATATATATATATTATATATATAGAGTATGTAAATGCTTTTGTAAATCTTTTTATGTATTTGTAATTCTTAATATTTACCCTCAGCCTGTGCTTATGTATGTCTATATATATATAT
This sequence comes from Palaemon carinicauda, assembly GCF_036898095.1. Lineage (NCBI taxonomy): Eukaryota > Metazoa > Arthropoda > Malacostraca > Decapoda > Palaemonidae > Palaemon > Palaemon carinicauda. The sequence continues at coordinate 63,207,183 of NC_090757.1, forward strand.
ATATATATATATATATATATATATATATATATATATATATATATATATATATATATATATATATA
>NC_090757.1:63209747-63222247 GCF_036898095.1 Palaemon carinicauda
CTTGAGTTTAAAGATAATAGCTTTTCAGTTTAAAGATAATAATAGTTTCTGGTAAAAGGAGATTGATGACAATCAAGTGGATTGACATCGAACTTGAGAGAGAGAGAGAGAGAGAGAGAGAGAGAGAGAGAGAGAGAGAGAGATGGAAGAAATTTAAAATATATTTTTATTTTGACCTCAAAAGTTAATTTTCTATATATTTGTCCTTATTGAAATAATTCGGATTACAAGATTTATTCGTTATTGTTGTTGTTGTTGTTGGAAAAATGTCTGAAATTTCATATCCCTAAATTCTTTTTAGTTAATTAATGCAACATAAACTGTAGATTAATTAATATGCCAATGGAAAATCTGAATATGTAACAATCTTATTTTTCATTATAGAGACAATTCATATCTCATGAAGAAACCATAATAATAAGTGTAAGTATGATTTTGAACAGGGAATTTGCTCTCTCTCTCTCTCTCTCTCTCTCTCTCTCTCTCTCTCTCTCTCTCTCTCTCTCTCTCTCTCTCTCTCTCACAGTCCAAAATATATTGTAAGTTATGTCATTGTTAATGTGGACTAGCTGCTTCTAAACAAAGAAAATTATAATTGTAGGCTTAATTTTGAATTACTGTATTTACAAAAGGTTATGTTTGCACATGTAATGTGTGTGTGCATATATATACAGTATGTATATATATATATATATATATATATATATATATATATATATATATATATATATAGGCTATACAGTATATATACTTGTACATAAGAAATACTTACTTTATATAAACTTTGTGTAAATCTATTACAGTAATTGGAAGTTTTATTCTTCCAGGTGGTTGAAATCAGTGTAACGAGAAATTAATTATTGTTATTTTTTTTTGTATTTCTTAATGAGAAAGATTTTTTTTTTTTTGTGAAATCAGAATCAATATACGTTTTGCATAGTAATGTATGTAATGGTGTGCTTGCGTATACGCATGTTGTATTTGTTAAGTGTTGACATTAGTTTGCATAAGTTTTTTCAAGAGAGATTATATATTTCATGTTAATGGTAACTTCGTGATTCATAGTTTTTATAGATATTTCAATACGAGTAATTTTTGTATTAATGGTCAAGTTATGATTTTTTAAATTAATTTTTAAGAGAATTTATTTTTTATATCCATTAAGTTGATTACAAGTTTTGTATTAGTCAGTTCAGGATAGATTATTAAAATGGTCTATAATTAGCTAGCAAACCCTACTAGAAGCTAGTGGTAATTGTTTTTATACATTGGTATGCAGTAGATGGTTTCTTAAAGATGGTAAATGATTAAACAGACAAGGAGGGATTTTCTTAAACGAACGTAAATGGAACGCATTGTTATTCTATTTCAAATTATAAAAAACAAATGTATATTAATCTGATAATGAAAGAATTTAAATTAATTTACAATTGACTTATCAAAATAGGCTACTTTCACTTATAGGTACGACTTTGATTTTACCCATGATGAGATTGTCGCTCTTTTGGTATACCTTAAGAATTATGTATCTAATTTTATATTGGGGAGGTTCCTGCTAGTGTTTTATATATATATATATATATATATATATATATATATATATATATATATATATATATATATATCATAGTTCTTCCTACGAATTTTGGGAAATTTCCCACTGGTTTACCTTTTCTAATGAATGTAAATATTCATCTTCTATATATGTGTATATATATATATAATATATATATATATATATATATATATATATATATATATATATATATATACTGTATATATATATACTGAATGGCTATATAGTTTAGACGATGTTGACATTCTTTGTGACCTTTTTACAGCTGAATGCCATATCAATTTATTTTGAGATCATGAAATAATGTCCCTTAAAGTATATTAAACCATCAAGAGTTGTACTCGCCCATTCTTTGCATACATGTTCAAGTTCTGTAACCAAGATGTGTAATGTAAGTTATGATAACTGTTATGAATGTTTGTGGAAATTATTCTGTTGTGAAATGCATTTATATTTATCTCGTTATGATATACTTGTTACAAAGTGTTTACATGTATATGTTTTGTATTGATAAACTTCGATAAGAAGAGATCAGGAATTTTATTTCTCATTGTTCTCAAAGGATAGTTGCTGTTTTTATGTGCAGTACATATGTAATGAGGTCTGAATATATATATATATATATATATATATATATATATATATATATATATATATATATATATATATATATATATATATATATATGCAGAAGAACCACAGGGAAAATGAAAATACGAAATATACGATTAAGTCCTGACTAGTTTCGTGATACTTCTTCAGTCCTCTGAAGAAGTATCACGAAACTAGTCAGGACTTAATCGTATATTTCGTATTTTCATTTTCCCTGTGGTTCTTCTGCATCTGAGCATCACGTTTTCCTGTGATTTTTACGCATATATATATATATATATATATATATATATATATATATATATATATATATATATATATATATATGTATGTATGTATGTATATACATACACATACATATACTTGCATACATACGTACATATATAGTGTATGCAACATCCAAAGCTGTCGTTGAGCTGGGGGAAAGATTAAAAGGTCCAGTTATTCAAGTTCTTCTTGTTCTCACTGGTGTGATGGTCAAATGTTTATCTTTTCATCATTGTTCAACCTCAATAACAACCTGAGACATCGAATGTATATATAATTGAAGGAAGGATAATCATGTGATGGGGAGCTTTTGCTTAACAAAATGAGATTATGGAAAGTAAAATACCACTTTCTCTATAAAGAAAAGTATTTAATCAGATGGTCCTACCAGTATTAACTCACGCATCCGAAACTTTGAGCCTAACTAAAGCCTTAGAACATAAGCTAATTACAACTCAAAAAGCTATGGAAAGAATAAAGGGGTTAATTACTGTACTCTAATTATTCAGTAGCCACTTTACTGTTGTTAAGGGTAGAAGAGACTTTAGCTATGGTAAGCAGCTCTTCTAGGAAAAGGACAATCCAAAATCAAACCATTGTTCTCTAGTCTTCGTTAATGCCATAGCCTCTGTACCATGGTCTTCCACTGTGTTGGGTTAGAGTTTTCTTGCTTGTGGGTACACTCAGGCGCACTATTCTATCTTATTTCTCTTCCTCGTGTTTTGTTAAAGTTCTTATAGTTTATATAGGACATATATCGGTGTTGTTGCTGTTCTTAAAATATTTTATTTTTCCTTGTTTCCTCTCCTCACTGGGCTATTTTCTCTGTTGGAGCCCCTGGGCTTATAGCATCTTGCTTTTCCAACTAGGGTTATAGCTTAGCAAGTAATAATAATAATAATAATAATAATAAGAGACAGGGAAAAGCAACATGGATACGAGAGAAACTAAAGTAAAGATATTCTAACGACATGCTAGAAAAAGAAATGGACAGGGGTAGAATATATAAGGAGAATGACAGGTAATAGATGGACATTAAGAATAAAAAAATGGGTCCCTAAAAAATACAAAGGAGGGGAAGGAAGAGAAGGCGATGGATTGACGAATCAAGAAAATTTGTTGATATAGACTGTCATAGAATAACAATAATCAGACGCGAGTGGACGGACCTGTCTGTTTTTGTTTTGCTGTGGACTGGTAATGGTTGATGATGATAAAGATATATGAATATATATATATATATATATATATATATATATATGTGTGTGTGTGTGTGTGTGTGTGTGTGTGTGTGTGTGTATTTGAAAATTCGTCTACCTCTCATGTAGGATAGCTGGCTAGTCCAAGTTTTGGTGCCATTCTCTGGGAGAAATTGTGTTGAATTGCTGTTCAGTTTTGTTTGTTTGTGCTGTTCAGTACCTTTTCATGTAAGTATCCACATTTGTATGATTTGTGCACAGACAATCATTTAAGACAATAAGAAAAAAGAAGTGGATGATATCTGACTAAAACCTCACACCAGAAATTTTTTCATGTCGGCATTTGGTTGTTTCTTTTTCTTCCTGGGAAATGCTGGTCTGCCTGGCCCTGTACGAGAGCCAAGAAGATGGCTCCAGCAACCTGCCGTCTATCATAAGGATTTGCAGAGTGATAGGGCCTGGCTTGTACAAGAAGATTAGTACGTGGTCAAAAGAGGGATCCCTTCCTGAGGGGGATAGCTGTTCGGAATAATATAGCGGGTATATATTCCACCATCCTTCCCTTCATCTAGGGAGGGTGGAAGATGCATCAACAGAATCTAAATCATAGAGCTCTGAAGTGTAGCTTACCAACGTCTAGTCAGACCCAGCAAATAATGGTTCGACAGCTTCATTCCCAAGAGAGGGGAAAGAAAAATGAAGGAGAAGAGCCGGTCATTCTACCTTTCATTCCAGACTTACAAGTTACCCTGAACAAGATGCTTCCTTTCATTCCATACTGCTTCTAAAAACCAACCCCGAGTTTGCTACCTTATGCGGTACAGTTGACTTCATGGATTTCTGTAGATATGACCAGGTAAGAAATCTGGGAGCCCTACAAAGTAGCGACGTTATATTACAAACGTATTATTCCCTCAAGTATTAGCCTTTGCTTAGTTTTTAACAATGCACACAGTGGGCCAGAGGGTAGACAAAAGTAAAAAAATGCAATTCCTTAATTAATTTTTCTTCAGACTGTCTTTGTATAACTAGACAGTTCTTTATTGTAACTACATAACTTTTAGTTCAGACAACCCATCTGTTAGTCAGCAGACCACCGTGGAAGAGCTTAATGTCTTGACATAAAATATCACTTCCGCCTTAACAAATACACAGTCATTTCAGTTTCATTTGTGCCTCCATTGAAACTAGAACACAGTTAATGATAATCAGGTCAGTTTGGGAATTTTATGAAAAATTGGAATACAATATTCATTGGTCATATATGTGTTGTTATTTATTTGTAATAATTATTTATCTGAGTAGGACTTATTTAGCTTGTGTGTATATATATATATATATATATATATATATATATATATATATATATATATATATGTACATTCACTTATACAGATATTTTTGCACAGCAGAGCACACACCGAAACACTGGTAATTGGGAGCATTAACAATCATTGCATCAAATTATATCAATTTCATTTGCAGCAGTTTGCAGCTGTAGACTTAGGACATCAATATTCATAAAAATGTTTTACTGATTTCTTATTACGGGACCTTACGATATATGTAGGTAACTGATATTTTTTCTTTACAGGTCTACTAAACAGCTACTGAATGAATAATGGCTATAACCAATCAAAATCTTTTTGATTATTTATCAGTTGGAGTTGAGCATAGGGAACTGGGCAGCTTTAGTGACCACAGAGCTAAAGCATTTCTCATTGAGAAAATAAATGAAAATGAATTGCCTGTTGAAACTGCAGTTGAAATTGCTGCTAATTTCCTTAAGCAGTTGAAAGTTAAATGGGCTTGTGTGCATCGTAAAAGAAGTAGGTTCCTTGTAAAATATTCTGATTGGCTCCAAATAACAATTCACAGACCTCAAGAAGATTGTTCTTCAAATAGGACAGGCATACCTCCTATCAAAAATTTTGAAGATGCTTCACTGAAAACAAAACGCAGAAAAACTGCTGAACTTACATCTTTGTCACCTAGACTTTACTTTGCAGATTCTGCTGTTTTGAAAAGAGAGGGCCATTCTAAGTGTGCCCAAGCACTTGGCAGCATTTCGAGCACAAGTACACAACTTAGAATCAGTTGTGACTTATTCCTCTGATGAAGCTCTGGCTTTATTATTTGACTGTTCCCTTTCAAAGTCGTCTTATCAACACCTAAGAACCAAAGCACTGGAGAAAGGAATAAAACTGTACCCAACCTATATTTATATCCGGCAAGCCAAAGAAGAATGTCTCCCTTCTCCCGTTAGTGAATGGAAAATTTCTGACTTCTCAGCAGAGATCAACTTCCAAGACTTGTTAGATCACACTATCCAAAGGATTTTATTGGCTACCAAGTTCTGTCAAGAAGAATAAAAAATTCTCTTGGATAACCTTGTATATACCTGTAAAGTAGGGTTTGATGGAACAACTGGTCTAGGTCTTTATAAACAACCTCATTCAGAATAAAAAAAAAACTTGATCTTGTTGCTGAAAATAGTCTCTTCATGACTTGCATTGTCCCTCTCCAACTTATTGGTCATGACTCTGACAATAAAGAGGTAGTCATTTGGAAGAACCCGAAGCCTTCTTCAACATTATATTGTCGACCTATAAGGTTCAAATATGTTAAAGAAAGCAAGGAAGTTATTAAGGAAGAAGAAAAGTATATTGATCTATGAATAACATAGATGAGATTTTTAGCCGTCCATTAACATCAGAAGGTCTACAATATGGTCTTTCAGTTCTTCATGCCTGGATTAGATGCATGGAATGTTGCTTGCACATTTCTTACAAAATTCCTATAGAAAAGTGGCAAGCAAGAACCAGAGAAGAGAAGGAAGTTGTTCAAGATCGAAAGAGAATCATACAGCAAAAGTTCAGAGACAAAACCGAATTAATTATTGATGTACCCAAGCCTTGTGGATATGGTACAACTAATGACGGCAATACTGCACGCAGATTTTTTTCAGGACTATGAAGTTACTTCTGAAATTCTTGGAATAGACTCAGACTTTATCAGAAGGTTGTATGTAATTTTGTGCACAATTTCTTCAGGCCTTGATATTGATCCTGACCTGTTTGAGAGATTCTGCTTAGAAACAGCAAGGCTTTATGTTGAAAAATGTGGATGGTATTACATGCCTCAAAGTCTACATCGTCTTCTTGTTCATGGAGCATCTGTCATACGCCATTTTAATCTACCTTTTGGAATGCTATCAGAAGAAGCTCAAGAAGCAAGGAACAAGGAATTCAAAAAATTCGAGAATCATTTTCAAGAAAATCATCAAGAAAAAAAACGAATGAAGATTTGATGAGACGTCTTTTTTGCTCGTCTGATCTAGTGATTAGTTCACTGAGAAAAAATAATCACAATTAATGAATTTTGAATCTAATAATTAATCTGACTTAATTGTTAATAATATTATGCAATTTGAAATTACTTCTAGTAGTAAATGTTGGCTAATTGATGGCAAGTATACATAGATATATGCAATATGTAATTAATATTAGATTTTATTTGATTAGTTAACATTGACACCAAAGGATTTTTTGTTACATTACTTTGTAAAGAATGGCTGAAAAATACCGATACTGACGGTTACTGTATAAACCTATCAAATACACCCCATGTGTAACGGAAATTGAAAGTATTCTCATAAAAAAATTTTTATTTAGTCTTTTCTGTGATACAAAAGTAAATTTTGTCCCAAAAATGCACTCTCTGGCCCAGTGTGCAATGGTTTAAAGGTAGAGGTATATGGTTTCAGTTCCAGTATCATCGGAAGAATTGCGCACCAGAAAATTAGCCGGGCAAGCCAGACTCCTCACTGTGGTGCCCAACCACAGCATAAGCCTCCCAAGGAAGCAGATTAAACTCTCGGTCATGGGCTGGGATTGATGTGCTTCCATGCGAATGCTAAAAGCCCGTTTACACGAGGATAGTTTACTGGCACTATTTTACTTGCGTCAGAAAACTATCCCCATGCAAAGGCAAAGTTAGTAAACTGCCCTGGAGAGTTTACTGTCCAGGATAGTGGCAAGTAGAATTGAAATCCCGGCTAGTTTACTGGTCACTATTCAGACACTTGGGTTACTGGCACCAGTATCTATCCCCTTGCAAAAGCAAACTTTCCCAATTGTCACTTGCCTGTAGAAGGATCATCATGTCAGAGAAGTGGAATACCCGTGATAAAAAGAAGTTTTTGGATAAATACCAGGAATTTGAATGTTTTTGGAATATTAGACATAACGATTACATGAATCGTAATAATCTGGATGTGGCTCTTCAAGAAATAAGAGATGCTCTAATTGAATTGGAAGTAAACATTTCCAACCTTGATTTTTTAAATAAGAAAACTCTGAAGTATGTTTATAGACAAGAGTTAATCAAAGTTGAAAAATATAAGAAAAGTGGAGCAGGAGCAGAAGATATTTATCATCCTCAACTGTCTTGGTTTAAGAGAGCTGATTCACTCTTACGGGATGTAAACATAAGCTGAGCCTCATCAACAAATTTGGTAAGTTTCTTTCTGTGCGAGTTTGAAAAAATCATACTGTATATGATACACATATAAAGCAACAAATAGTCTGGAGTGAAGTTAAATATCAGTGTTTTGATCAGTCATATAATAAGCCTTCATCACTAAATATACGCTACTTGACAATGGTTCTGTTGACTACAAAAGTTGAAAACAAGTAAAAAAATTTTGTAGTAGCACAGCATTAAGTATTTGCTCAAATAACATTAATTTGCCAAGGAACCACTCCCTCTTCAATGAAGTAATCTGCATATTTCTCCCCTTTTTTTGGCAGCATCACTGCTGTAGTTGTTCGAAGAGAGATTTCTTGCTGAGTGAAAGATCTCATTCGTGTTTCACCAGCTTCCAGGATGAATAACTCCTGTATCCAAATCTTCCTAATCCAATGTGCCATTTTAAAAAATAAGTAGTGTTTGCTGTTGTTATAAGCCCATTGTGAAGATAACAAACACATTTGATTACAAGATCAATGGTACTTAGTTTTAGATATGACAAATTCGGAGATAATTTGTATTTTTCCCTAACTAATACAAACCTGGAGTTATTTATGGGGATTGTCTTTCAGCGACAGCTGAAGGTAGCTATTAGACTTTATTCGCGAGGTGGCAACCCTGCCTTACCATTTGAGCGGGTAGGCTGGTGGTGGCTTGGGGTTACCCAGCCAATTTTATATATGTTCATACAGCAGTGAGGGATGTCACTTTTTATTGCAGGCAGAAAATCTGGGGTACAGGTGATGGCGGGTCAAATTATATAGTTAACTCCAGATATGTATTAGTTAGGGAAAAATTTAAATTATCTCTGAATTTGTTATTTGTTCCCATAATAACAAACCTTCCGTTATTTATGTGGATGACTCACTCTTAGGTGGGTGGAAGTCCTAGATCTGGCATGGATATTGACCCAGTTTTACCTAGTACAGTACAGTATATGACTGTGGTCTAGGGAAACCTTTGACACCTCGCTGAGATATATAAAGTGAGTATACTCGCGGCCTGTGCAATGCAGTAAAATAGAGGTTGTTGTTTGTATGAATGTCTTCAAGTTTATATAGGAAAACAAGATGTATCCCATTGCTCCCTCGCAGAAAGCAATGGGGACGTGTACAGTATAACAGTTTTATAACTTATACTAGGCTACACAAGGGAAGTATAATTACCTGCAGAGGTTGAAGCCAGCTTGCAGTGGGACCCATAGTGCTGTACCCCATTCATCCCAGTCTTAACCCGGGTAACCAATGCCCTCAACCAACTGCTACTTGTCCATCAAGGACCCTGAGGTATCTTAAATGTCTTGTTAAGCAGCCACCATCGGACCGATAATGAATGTATCGAGTCTACTGTGGGTCACATCCTTCAAGTAATGGGCTGTGAAGGTGGTTTGTCTCTTCCACACGCCCGCTTGGGGACCTTGCAACACAGAAAAGTTATGCTTGAATGCCAGGGAAGTAGTGATTCCCCTGACATCATGGGTCTAGGTCGAAGAGCCTGAGGAGGATCTGGAGCCAAGGCTCTTTCAATGACTTTGCGAATCCAGGAGGAAACTGTGTTTTTTGGTGATTCTCCTCTTTACTCTACCTGAACTAACAAACAAAGATGTTAGTCTGGGCCATGTTTCTGCAGTGTGTTTAAGATAGCATCTCAAACTACTCACTGGGCATAATAACAACTGATCTGGGTCATTGGTTACAGAACGAAGACTCGCAATCTGAAAGGGCCTATATCTATAGTTCAGCACCCCCAGATTTTAAGTTTTAGCAATAAACTCAGGGATGAAATTGAGTGTCACTTCCCCCCATCCCCTTGAATGGGCAATGTCATGCAAGAGGCCGTGAAGTTCACTGACTCTCTTTGCCGAGGCTAAAGCGAGCAGGAATGCTGTCTTCAAAGTGAGGTTTTGGTTAGATGTATGACGTAATGGTTTGTAAGGAGGTCCTTTCAAGGATCTCAAGACATGAACCACGTTCCAAGGAGGAGGCCTAATCTGGGCCCCGGGGGGGAAAGAGAGAGAGAGAGAGAGAGAGAGAGAGAGAGAGAGAGAGAGAGAGAGAGAGAGAGAGATCATAACTCTGTATGAGTAAAGGAAGCTCCAATAAAGAGGAAATATCTACTCCTTTCAGCTTAAAGGCAAGGCTTAAGGCTGAACAATAGCGTTTCACCGCCGAGACTGATAAGAGTTTTTCCTCCCGAAGTTATACAAGGAACTCCGCTATTACTGGAATAGTGGCATCGAATGGACAGATATTCCTTCCACGACACCAACCATAGAATGCTCTCCATTCAGCATGGTAGACCGAGGCTGAGGACCTACGTAAGTATCCGGACATTTGCTCCGCAACTTGTCGTGAAAAGCCCTGCTGAGAGAGAAAACGCTGGATAGTCTCCACGCAGTGAAGTTGATGCGACTGCATGGTATTTTGTAAGATGGTCGAGTGTGGTTGTTTGAGTAAATCTGGTCGTGGAGGAAGTTCTCTTGGTAGATCTAATAGAAGTTGCAGGAGGTCTGGTAACCACTCTGCATGATGCCATAGTGTGCTTACAAGGGTCATCATTAGATCTTTGGATGCTCTGGTCTTGTTGAGCAGTCTTCTCATCAGACAAAATGGGGGAAAGGCGTACTTGTTGATGTTGTCCCACCATTATTGGAATGCATCTTGCCATAGAGCCTGAGGGTCTGGGACTGGAGAACAGTACAGCGGAAGCTTACTGTTCATAGATGTTGCAAACAGATCTACAGTCAGGGAACCCCTCAAAGTCAAAATTAGGACTTTGTTGGCTATCAGATGATTCAAAGACCATTCGGAGCCTACTATTTGAGTCGCTCTGCTCAGATTGTCCATGAGCACATTCCTCTAGCTGGGAATGAATCGATCTGATAGACACCGAATGTTCTTCTGACCATCTGAGGATCTTTACTGCAAGATGGCATAGAGGCTGTTTGTTTGTGTAAGATACTACTGTGGTGTTGTTGCTCATCAACACCACAGAATGACCTGCCACCAACTGATGGAAGTGACGAAGAGCTAGGTGGGCTGCTCTTATCTCTAGAAGATTTATGTGCTGGTACCTTTCTGACTCTTACCAAAGGCCGGAGATCATTTGGTGCAGCAGGTGAGGCCCCCACCCTTCTTTTGATGCATCTGTGAAGAGTATCAAATCCGGAGGGGGAACAAGGAGTTTATTTCATTGTATTTTTCATTCAAGTCAGTTTATGTATATTTATGTTATTTCTAAGAATTAACTTCTTATTTCACGTATTTTGTAACAGAGTCTTACATAATCTGTTTAAGAGTTTTACATGACCCTATGAGGTATGAACGAGGGCTTATATAAATCTTTTTATATTTTTATGAAGTATTGCGTCAGATTGTGAGAAAATACGCAAATCTTATATTTGCCAAGTGTTTTGGAAAGTTCTCAAAAACTCGTGTTAGATTTTATAATTTTTTTTTTATTATTTGAGGACAAAGGTGGGCGGAGTTAGCTGAGAGAGAGAGATGCCATGCAACGAAGTTGATTCTCCAGTTCGATATGTGATAGTTGATAACTCTGGGGTCCTTAGAAGCCGCCCCATGCTACGAGAATACTCTATTTAGAATAATCTAGAAGTTATTAAATTCATATATATGCAACACCTGGGATGCATAGCATCAAAAGAGAACAGCCTGTTCTGTGAACAAGCCAAAGTTCATCCCTCTCTCTCTCTCTAGAGCAGTGATCTTCATTGCGCGGCTCGCGAGCCATTGGCGGCTGGCATTGACCTGATTGGTGGCTCGCAAGAGAAAAAAAAAAATGAAAAAATTTATTGGTGATTATAAAAAAAGTCCAAAGTATTAGATATCAATTTCATCTTTTTTTTTCTGTATCACTCATTTTTTAATAAGATTTCTATTAATAATAGGTTCTAGGCCTACTAAATTTCAGAAATTCAGGCAGTTAATATATTCAGGTTATAATCAAAATGGATAAATTTATTACAAAACGTAACCACAAGAGAAAATCCACCGAACTACAGCCTTCTATAAGTGAACCATTTGATATTGATGGAAGCGAACTGGCCTCCAATTGTGAAGGAGAGTAAAAAAAGACGGACAAGGCCAATACAGGAAGAACACTGGAAATTTAACGATACACGGAATGAAGAAATTTTATCTCTACTGTATGTCAGGGAGCTAATAATTTTTTTTTTTTAATTCGTCCAAAATTATATTCGGATTTTAAACTGGCAATTTGGAACGTCATTTTCGTACCACTCCTGAAATCTTCTACCAGACATTCCCCCTTAATAGCAATCTGAGAAACATGGAAAG
>NC_090757.1:63224747-63239080 GCF_036898095.1 Palaemon carinicauda
CGAAGTGTAACGTCCCATTACCTCGGGCTAATTCCCAACAATGCTTCCGGCGTTCACAGACTTAGGAACTTGCCAGTGTTCTAACACAGCCACCCTTTAACTTGGCTTTTCCAGTCATTATCCCATTTGAATAAAAAAAGGACGGTATTTGAAGAATTATAGTGGTTTTCATCACGTTTTGCGTAATTCTTGTCATTAGAGAAGTAGGAAACCCACTGCATTATGCTGAGAGATGCCATCCCGTACGAGGATCCCTCTGAACCAGTGTTGCCAGTTGGGTTAGTGTAAAAATCCCCAAAACAACCCATAAATCCCCATTTTCACAAATATATTTTCTTCTGGTCACGTAGGGTTCAGTAATATAGAAATTATTCATTATACTTCATATAAGTACAAGCAAATTAATTGCAACAATATAAAGGTTTACTCATCTTTGTTTCTTCTTCATAGAAATTGGTACAGAATATCCCCATCAGACATCCAAAATCCTAAAATCTAGGGATAAATACCTATATCTGTCAACACTGCTCTAAACAGTGTTTATGCTCGACTTTGGCTCCCTATTCTCCAACAAAGAAGCTCTTCAAGTCACCATAAAGCATAAGGACATCATTATGCTATATACACTGACGGCTCTAAATCTTCGATGGCTGCTGGCTGTGTTGCAGTATCCTTAGATAGAATAAATCAACTCTTAATACTTAGTGAAGCATCAATATTTACATCTTAACTATCCATGATTTTATTAGCATTTGACATAGTTAAAACAATTGAAGATAAATTGAATCATAAATTTGTAAATTATACCGGTTCAAGAGGTATCATAAAAGCCTTCAAAGTCTTGAAGACCACTCATGAATGGCAGAGGCATGCAACAGTGACAATGCCCTAGATATAATAATGATAATAATAATAATTATTATTATTATTATTATTATTATTATTATTACAAGCTAATCTATAACCCCAGTTGGAAAAGCAAGATGCTGTAAGCCCAAGGGCTTCAACAGGGAAAAATAGCCCAGAAAGGAAAAGAAACAAGGAATATATAAACTACAACAGAAGTAGTAGAGATATTTTGATACTAGTAACAACAGTAAATTGTATCTTTCATATATAAACTATGAAGATTTAAGGAAAAAAAAAACTAGAGAAAGAGAATTGAGATATCACAGCATGCCCGAGTGTACACTTAAGCAAGAGAACTAATCCAAGACATTGAGGCCACGGTACAGAGGCTATGGCACTACACACGACTAGAGAACAATGGTTTTATTTTGGAGTATCCTTCTAGAAGAGGTGCTTACCTTAGCTAAAGAGTCTCTTCTACCCTTACCTAGAGGAAAGTAGCCACTGAACAATTACAGTGCAGTAGTTAACCCGTTGAGTGAAGAAGATTTGTTTGGTAACTGTGTTGTAAGTTGTGTGAGGACAGAGGAGAATGTGGAAAGAATAAGCCACACTATTCGGTGTATGCGTAGGCAAAGAAAAAGCCGTAACCATAGAGGGATCCAATGTAGCACTGTCTGGCCAGTCAAAGGAGCCAGTAACTCACTAGGGGTAGTATCTCAATGGGTGGCTGGTACCTGGCCAACCTACTACCGATCAGGACAAAGCCCTAGAGACTAACCATATTTACATATGAGGTATGAGCAGGGATAGCCAGGCAATGGCTGCTGATGACGCAGTAGGCAGACTTACGGGTTCTCCTACCCACCCACCCCTCCTTAGCTTACACGGATGGTGAGGTTGCAGACATTATAAGGTAAGGAACGATCGAACTTGAGCAAGATTCAACCCCATTCCGTCAGTTTGCGAGGCAGTGATGTTTCCATTAGGGGACAATAACCCTAAGAACCAACTGTTATTATTATTATTATTATTATTATTATTATTATTATTATTACTTGCTAAGCAACAACCCTAGTAAGAAAAGCAGGATGCTATAAGCTCAGGGGCCCCAACAGGGAAAATAGCCCATTGAGGAAAGGAAACAAGGAAAAATAAAATATTTTACGAACTAACAATATTAAGATAAATATTTCTTATATAAACTATAAAAACTTTAACACAGCAGGAGGAATTAGATAGAATAGTATGACCAAGTGTACCCTCAAGAAAGAGCACTCTAACCCTAAGACAGTGGAAGACCATGGTACAGAGGCTATCGCATTTCCCAAGAGTAGAGACCAATGGTTTTATTTTGGAGTGTCCTTCTCCTAGAAGAGCTGCTTACCATAGGTAAAGTGTCTCTTCTACCCTTACCAAGAGGAAAGTAGCCACTGAACAATTACATTGCAGTAGTTACCCCCTTGGGTGAAGAAGAATTGTTTGGTAATCTTAGTGTTGTCATGTGTGTGAGGACAGAGGAGAATCTGTAAAGAATATGCCAGACTATTCGGTGTATGTGTAGGGAAAGGGAACCGTAACCAGATAAGGATCCAATGTAGCACTGTCTGGCCAGTCAAAGGATCCCATAACTCTCTAGTGGTAGTATTTCAACGGGTGGCTGGTGCCTTGGCCGACCTACTACCTTTGAATTATAGAGCTCCTTAACAAATTCTATTCCCAGAAAAAAAAAAGAAAAGACAGAAAGTGAGAGGTGTGGTTTTAATTTCAGCATATTATATAAATGGAGGGATAAGTCATTACGTTGTTGCTGGAATTTAGATCTGATTAAGACGCTATTGTTATGCAACTTTGAAGTGGGGCGCCAGTCCTAGGGATGTCTTGGGAAGGTAAGGGTGTGACCGCTATGATGTAACTGATGCGGATTTATTACACGATTTTCCTCATAAGGATCTTTGATAGTCGTTGTTTCAAGTTCATTTCCTGGATGGTTTTGCCGTTTTGTATCGATAGTCTAATAAGTCATTTGTGAAAACTGCAACTGCTTTATTTTGATAAGTGAATTAGTTTTTATAAAATGTCTAAAAAGGTATGTAAATCCTGTGCGAAAGTCGGTAGCATTTTCCCAGTGTTTCAAGGCTATGAAAACCAGCTCGCGTAAACACTGGATCTATCTACTTGTTCGTTTTATTAACGATGTAATGTTTTTAAAAATTGCAAGTATTTTGTCGAAACCATTAAGATATTCATCTAGTGTCTCCCACCTTAGAAAGTATGGTCAAAATTAATCTTTTGCTTCGTTTTCTTAACAATGTATTTAAAAGTCGCAACTATTTTGCAAGTCCATTAAGGTATGGCCGAAAATGTCTACCGTTGTGCCCTTTCGCCTTTCAGACACTCGGGAAAAATCCTTACGCCTGGCAACAGCGTGTCACTTGCGTCCAGCTGACGGTGCTGGGGCTGGCAGGAGTTAATTTTGGTAGTTCCTTTCTACTGGTCACAACCCTGTTAAGGAGACGCTCAAATCTCTCGTTGGTGAGGAGATTGGCCAATCTTTTTCTGATGCTGGAATCCTTCGTCGTTTCACGAGTTTATTTCAACATTTGTAATCGATGGTGACATTACGTTATTGAACAAGAAGTAATTGATGGCTGATGGTAAGATAAGTGGTCCTAGCGTTTGTTTCTTACAAAGGTGAGAGAGAGAGAGAGAGAGATATATATATATATATATATATATATATGTTATAAACGTTATAATTGTATTTTTAAGGCTTCTGATGTGATTACTGTCTAATTGCAAAGTGATTTTTATTTGTAAATTAATATGAAAGTCTTAAAGAAATTTGAAGCAACTTCATTCCATGAATGAGGTTTGGAATTGTTACCAAGGGCAAGTGATAACTACCAATATGAGAAAATAGCATTTTAGTAGATAAGACAAACAAGTTTTTTTTTTATATATATAATTGTTATTGTCATCCAAACGAATATCCAAGCAATGAAGTAAATTATGAAAACGATACAAGGACACTCCAAAATCAAACCATGCTTCTCTCGTCTTGGGTAGTGCCATAGCCACTGTACCATGGTCTTCCACTGTCTTGGGGTAGAGTTCTCGTGTTCGAGGGTACACTCGGGCACACTATTCTATCCTATTTCTCTTCCTCTTGTTTTGTTAAAGTTTATATATTGTTTATATAGGAGATATTTATTTTAATGTTACTCTTCTTAAAATCTTATATTTTTCCTTGTTTCCTTTCCTCACTGGGCTATTTTCCCTGTTGGAGCCCCTGGGCTTATAGCATCTTGCTTTTCCAACTAGGGTTGTAGCTTAGCAAGTAATGATAATAATAATAATGAGCAAATGCAGCCGCTTTTAGTCCATTGCAGGACAAAGGCCTCAGACACGCCTTTATTCATGTTTGGGGTGTGGCCAGTTTTCATCACGCTGGCCACTTTGGTTTGGTGATGATAGGAGATTTTCGCCTGATCGCTCACAGCAAACCATCCTAGTATGGATACCCATGACTAGTACAGTTCTGCTGATCGCCATATACGCAAACGCTCTCACCCCATTATGGCATTTCCGCTCGGAAAGGGTATATATATATATATATATATATATATATATATATATATATATATATATATATATATATATATATATATATATATATATATATATATACATATATATATATTATATATTGTATATATATATACATATATATATATATATATATACACTGTATAAATATATATATATATATATATATATATATATATATATATATATATATACACTGTATAAATATATATACACTGTATATATATATATATGTATGTATGTATATGTATATATATACAGTATATATATATATATATATATATATATATATATATATATATATATATATATATATATATATACACACACACATATATAGTATATTTATGTGTGTGTATATTTACAGTATGTACATATCCCCACTCAGAAACAAAATTTTGCTAAATGCATGTTGTGTAATTTGCAAATATAGTGTCCATATATACAGTACGAAAAATTTAATACTGTACATAAATGTTAGTAGTTAAATAGAAAAGGCAGTGATGTATGTACCTTTCCAAGAAGACGCGAAGAAATGTGGATCTAATTGTGGTGATAGGATTAACAGTCTGCCGGAAACAGCTACAGTTTTGTAAAATCCAATTCCCAAAGTCACATTGCTATTTTCAAACATATTTTTGCTGTGTTTGCGTATAAACATGTATCATGTTTGTGTTGGTGTCTCGTATTGGTGTAGTATTATATTTATAAATGCAATGGCCCTCAAATTTTGTATTTTTCTTGGTGTAGCACAAATGTAACAAGTAATTAAGTTTGATTACTGTTAGTATAATCATTCCATTTTTGGGGGGTTTGTGGTGGCCAGTGGAAACGTCCATGCCTACCGATCTCCTGGACTGGGGTTCTAGACCCGCTCAAGCTCACCATCATTGTTATCTAAGGATGGGGGGTTTGGGGGAGAGTATCGGTCTACCTGGTGGTTATCAGCAGCCATAGCCTGTCACTCCTTGGTCCTAGCTTGGGTGAAGAGGGGGCTTGGGTGCTGATCATATGTACTGTATATATGATCAGTCTCTAGGGGATTGTCCTGCTTAGTCATTGACAATCACCTGCCTCTGTCATTCACGAGTGGATTTTAAACCTTTAAACATGAGTTGGTATTGTTGGTTCTACCTCGCCACATATGGTCAGTAAATTGCAGTCTATGGTAATCCATTTGCGAGAACCCTCCTCCAGCATTTTTTACACTAAAGGAAAACCTGTGTAAATGTCTTTGTTTATTCATAAAAAAGTGTCTGGATATATATGTATACATACATACATACATATATATATATATATATATATATATATATATATATATATATATATATATATATATATATATATATGATTGTCGGTTCATGAGCTCAGCAAGTCCAAAGTTAATGTTAGGGGAGTCCTATCAAATGAATTTCCTGTGAACAGTGGAATACTCCAAGGGAATATGTTGTCACCTATGTTGTTTATCCTCCTCATGGATTTTGTAATGCATAGAAGAACAGTTGGAGTTGGCAGAGAAGAATTGGACTGGATTAGTAACAGGAAATTAGCTGACCTAGAGTATGGTGACGACGCTGTCCTTACACGCAGAGCACCACAGGATTTGCAATGCTTGCTTACCAGAATGCTTGAAATATCACATGAGGTTAGGCTCAAGATAAATAGAAGAAAGACAGAGGTAATGAGAATGAAATATGCAATAGAAGATGAAATATCTTTGGAACGAAAAAGAATTAATGAGGTAAAATCATTAAAATACTTGTGAACTATGATTTCTAATACAGGGTCTTTAGAACTGGAATTTTATGAAAGGTTAAAAAAAGTAAATCAGATAATAGCTAGGTTAAGTAAAATTTGGGAATAATATCGCCTTAAACTACTTATAAAAATCAGGCAAGGAACAGTGACAATGCCCTAGAGATTGACCGTATCTACTTATGATCAGTTTGTTAAGATCGGTGTTATTGTATGGACATGAGCCGTGGTATGACAATGAAACAGATTTAGTAGACTTGAGAAGAAAGCCCTCAGAAGAATATTGGGAGTCAAATGGCAGGACAGGATTAGAATTGAAACTATAAGAGATTACTCGATTGCCACCTGTGGATGAGATTATGGTGAGTTGCTGATGGAGATGGTTTGGGCATGCTCTTCGCATTCCTTAATAGAGATTAGTTCACGAAAATTTTACCTGGGCCCCGCACTAGAAGAGTTTGAAGATCCAGGCCTACATGGCTGATGACTATGAGGCGTGATGTAGATGATGATGAATGGAGAAGTATTGATTTAAAAGCTCAAAATAGAGACGACTGGCGAAATCTAACCGAGGCCCTTTGCGTCAATAGGCATAGGAGATGATGATGATATATACACATACACTATATATCCTTCAGTTCACACATGGCTCTCACCGTCCCTTGGCTAGGGGGAGAGCGATTAGTTATACCTTAGTCAGATGGTGTTGCGTGTGTGTGCCTATCTACATAAATATTTAGCTGTCATTTTTGACGGGTTGTGTAGGGGAGAGAGAGTTGTCGTACTCTGGTGAGAAGGGGGTCCGTGTGTGTGTGTGTGCATATCTTATCTAAATAAATACTCGTCTTTTTTGACGGGTTGTGTACACTAGTGATAATAATAACCAAACGAATTTAATAGTACTGCCCTTGGGGAAAAAAATTAGTTGGCTGCTGGGGACACACACACCGACAGGTAGCATTGGGTATCAGTTTTAGATGGATTTCGTGGCCCTACCTGCCTGACACTGGTTCTGGTAAGAGCCAGTGTTTCAACCATGTGTTGAGACAATCCCTAAAACGAGCGATCGTACGAGAAAAGAGACTGTGTTACTTTGCCCCAAAAATGTCATCCCCAGTATTTCTCTCTCGCTAAGGTAGGTGATAGCGACGCAGTATATAGCAGTGAGAACTAGTTTAGATCCTTTGACATTGATTGACTTTATTCCCCTTTTATGGGTTGTATAAAAAAATGTTGGGTTAGGGGAAAAGGTAGCTTATGGAATACATCAGATTAAAGATGTTCAATGTTTTATACCTTTTAAATGTCGCTCATGAATGGCAGGGGCAAGGAACAGTGACAATGCCCTAGAAATTGACAGTATCTGCATATGATCAACGCCCAAGCCCCCTCTTCACCCAAGCTATGACCAGGGAAAGCCAGGCAATGGCTGCTGATGAATAAGCAGGTAGCCCTATAGGCACCCTGAACACTCCATCCTTAGTTCAGAAGTATAGTCCGTACCTTATAAATTCTTTATCAAATATGGATAAAACCTCTGTTTTGGAAACTTCCACAGTTTGAACCTTTTGATTCATCTTCAACGAAGGCAACTCGCCAGGCAATGAGCCTACGTAAGCATAAAGTACTCTGCCATTGCCCCCTATCTTATCTTGCAAGCACAGGGGTGCCTCCTGAATATTTTATCTATCGTTATATAATACCTTGTTTTCTCTTTGGAATTGCACATTCTACACAATCTTTCTAATTGGTCATCTTATCTCCAGATAATTTATCCCTGCTACATACCTTCCATTTCCTCTAATGCTACTTGTCTCAATTCATTTAACAATACTTGTACCAATTCCTCATTTGCTACTGGTACTGTACCAATTCCTTTAACACTGCTTGTAACAATTACTATAAAGCTACCTGTACCAATTCCTATACTGCTACTTGTACCAATTCCTCATTCGCTTCTTGTACTGTACCAATTTCTATACTGCTACTTGTACCAATTCCTCATTCGCTTCTTGTACTGTACCAATTCCTATACTGCTACTTGTACCAATTCCTCATTCGCTTCTTGTACTGTACCAATTCCTTTAACATTACTTTTACCAATTACTATAAAGCTACCTGTACCAATTACTCTAACGTTACTTGTACCAATTCTTTTAATGTTACTTGTACTGACTCCTCTAACGTTACTTGTACAAATTCCTTTAACGCCCATTTACCATTTCCTTTAACGCTACTTGTTCTGTAAAAATATTTAAACCAAAATTGTACGACAACAGCCTAATGAAACATGGGGAATGAATATAAAAAGAAAATCGCAAAAAAAAAACGAAAAAAAAAAAAACGCGCTTATTCACAAACTTCTAAAGAAAATCAATGTTACTTCTTCGGTTACTTTAACTGACAAATCAAAACATTAGTAGAAAAGGGGAACAGTCAGTATGGTATATTACTTAAGAAATAGTTTTCTGCAGCTGCTGAGAAGGTACTGGTACGGAAGCTTCAGTCTTGAGAACGTTGCAGAAGGACGGCTAAAGTTCAGATAAAACTGGCATGATGACTTTGGATTCGAAGACGTCACAGAAAGGGTGGCATCGAGATGGGACATCAGAAGTCTTCTCCAAGAATTCGATGATAGTGTTGAACTAAGGCCAGTCTGCAGGCAGTGTTGGCTACTTCTCGTCACAAGCAGGGAGGACTGGCGCTTCAATTTGTCTCATCTTCTCAGCCATAACAGGATTTTGGAGATAGGCGTTTGTTGTCTGAAGGGAAGGGTGTAAACTGGCTCTATCCGACTTCTGGTTGTCTCTGCTTCTTATATCGTTAGGTTTTGGTTCTCATCTGCTTCGGACATAGTTCCTCTCTTGTCTTAGCTGTCCTATCTCTCCTGGACAATCTCTTCTTGAAGTTTGTATACCCATGTATGGGCGGAGTTGATAACAGTAGTAGTCATTTCCATAGAGGGTGTTTTTTTTTTACAATTCTGCGTCTCGATTGGCCTCCTGTGAAATGCCCACTTCGATCAAACCATGGAAGCTTCTAGAACAAATTTCTAATGCAATTCCAACTAGGATTATAGCCTAGCTTATAATAATAATAATGATAATAATTATGATAATAATTATAATGATAATAATTATGATAATAATAATAATAATAATAATAATTTCCCATTTATACGTGTTTCTTTAGCAATACACTTAATGCATGTAATGACACCTACAAGTGATACGCTTTCATTTGGCAGGCACAAAATATTTTATAACTATTCAAACTGGAATTAAGAGCAAACATACACCACCGTGTACAATCCGATAAACACAGACTGAAGGTTTAATGATGAGGAACCGTTAACTGCTGCACTGTAAAATATTGTAGTTATCCTACACTGATATAAAAGAACCATGAAAATGTTAGTTATTCTAGTCATAGAACATCATCAAATATAACAGTAACATAACCAAATATCAGCATTGTTATTAGGATAATCCTCATCATCATCACTATCATACTGGTAAGCATTATTCTATCATATTGTCAATGTTGTCTTCAATCTCGTTGCTAAAGCTGCAGTGCACTAAGAGAATTGCCTAGGCATTGACAGGGGGGATTTCTGCATTATTTCCTGCAGTTACATGACATGCACAGCAACACGAACTCCGTAGCAGGAGAGGCAGTCATCCACTTGATGCTAAGCTAGCCTTCTTTTGATGTCCATCCATGTTTTTTGTACTTGGGATGTCACCTTTTTTTATGTGGAACATGTGGAATCTAAGGTCATTGAAAGTTGACAATGATGGTATTGTGGAGTGAATGTAGCAATTAATCTTTTGAAGTTCCGTGAACAAGTCTGGGGAACAGCCATGATTGGCCCAACTGTATCATTGCTTCACATAGAGGGGCCTCTTGGGTGATGAGCCTGAGGGCTGATAGTTTACTTTTACCTGAAAATGCACTATCTGAATCGTTACCAGTGAAGACATACATGTCCAGCATTGCAGAATAAATATATCTCCCAATTAGCAAAGCAATAGTGGTGATGTGAACACGCCTGACACACCCTTTGGTTCCTCTTCTGACGAAGAGCTGACCTTCAATATCGCTACTAAAACAAGTGGGAGCACGAATGCGTCCGTGTCTTCTAATACCAAAACCACAGAGGTGACAGTGTTGGATACATGCTTTACAGACACAATCATTCTTCTCTTTGCCTCTTCATGAGTTGAAAAGAGGTCATGGCACTGATTGAAATCATAATGGATGAAATATCAAAGGAGGTTGGGCTCAAGATAGAAGAAAGACAGAGATGGTGAGAATGGAATATGCAATGGAAGATGAAATATCATTGGAGGGAGAATGGATTAATGATGTAGAATCATTTAAGTATTCAGGAACTATGATACCTAATACAGGGTCTTTAGAATTAAGAGTTTAATGAAAGATTGAAAACAGCAAATCAGACAATGGTTAGGTTAAGTCAAATTTGGAAATCAAACCGCCTGAAATTACTTAAAAAATCAGACTATATATCAGTTTAGTGAAATCGGTGTTACTGTATGGACATGAGTCGTGGTATGGTAATGAAACAATATCCAACAGATTTCGTAGATTTGAGAACAAACCCTCAGAAGGATATTGGGAGTTAAATGGCAGGACAGGATTAGAAATAAAACTAGAAGAGAGATTACTCATGTGCCAAATGTGAGGGGCAAATGGAGATGGTTTGTGCATACTCTTCGTACTCCCCAAGAGAGATTAGTTCACCAAACTTTCAACTGTGCTCCACAAGGCACTAGAAGAGTTGGAAGACCCAGCCCTACATGGATGAGAACTATGAAGCGTGAAGTAGATGATTAATGGAGATGTATTGATTTAAAAGCTCACGATAGAGAAGACTGCCGAAATGTAACTGAGGCCCTTTGCTTCAATAGGCTAGGAAGGAGATGGTGATATATATATATATATATATATATATATATATATATATATATATATATATATATATATATATATATACATAATGTGTGGCTATGCATCCAATCATTTATCAAATATTTTTAAACACCGTTATTAAAATAATGAAAATTATCATTACAGTTATTATTTATTTGCTTTTGAAAAGGCCCTTTATGATTAAGTTGGAAGTGCCAATTTTTTAATCTAAATAATTATAAATTATGAATATGTACAGTAAATGCATTAAAAAATAAAGATTAATCAGAGCACAGTAAAATGAATCTATGAAAAATTTATCAACTTTTATCCATGTTCACGATTGTATTAAGTACAATTTGAAATAGAATTTGTTGTGACTTTATGATTCACCCTTTTCCTTTCTCTCCTTTTCAGGTCAATATGGAATATTGTCTCGAGGGATACGGGGAAGGAATTCATATTTATTACTGATTATCGATCAGTGATCTAATTATTGAAAGAAAGATCTTTTGCAAAGTGGATTGGTTTTTGAAAACGAAAATATTTTTCCCTCTTAAAGAGCTGATGTTTGGAGCAAAAATTATATATATTTTCCCTTTACTACTCAGTGGTTATATATTCATTCGTTGGTATTAAGAAGTGAAACATTGTAAAGTGAATAGATGTATTACTTTTGTGGCTTCGTTGTAAACTTGAGAAGTGGTCATATAATTTGTCGTTGAAGCTACTACGCCTTTTCAAGTGTAAATATAATTTTCCGGAACAAATTGAAATTAATTTTGGAATGAAATGATATGTCTACTCGAGAGCAATCGCTACTTGATCGAGTAATTGATAATTTTTAACATTGATGAAACTCGATGACTTCAATCTAATATAGTTTCTGAAGACTCTGAAGACTTGCAAGGATTGCGAAAGGTATGATTCACCCCCGTCTGTTTGTTTGTTTGTTTGTGACCAACTTTACACAAAAACTACTGTACCGATTTTGACCAAACTTGGGAGTCGTGTTGGGTATGACGCTAGCATGAGTACTTTAACCTTTTGGATAAAGTACACTTAAGTACAAGTACGCAGCAGTACTTTGAAAATAATTGAAAAGTTAAATAAATGGCAAATATTTTGTTAGTTTTTATTTTTGTGAAAATTTCGCAAAAACTACAGAACCAATTTAAATGAAATTTAGTGGACACGTTCCTACCAAGGACACATCCATTAGATTTTGAGGAAAATATACCGAAGGACAAATACGCCCGTGGAGTTAAGAGGAAAACAAGACTGCTTGGCGTGGCGAAGGCAAGGAACGATAGGAAAGGAAGAATCTGAAGCCGACGATGACGAGGAAGACGACGAAATGAAGAAGAACCTAGAGTCTCCTCTTCAGCGGGGACTTGCAGTCCCAAGCTGCGTCGACCTGGACAAGATCGTTGAGGTGTCACCAAGGTAAGAGATAAAAGAAACAGCTCTCTCTCTCTCTCTCTCTCTCTCTCTCTCTCTCTCTCTCTCTCTCTCTCTCTCTCTCTCTCTCTCTCTCTGATGCCATAGTTTTGCTTGTTTCCATGACGTGACCATAAGATTTTTTGCTTGAGTAGTTGCCTCCTTTGCTTCGTGCATCTCTATCCTTTTTATTTTGCTTTTCATTATTGGTGCTATTATTACACACCAAATTTCATTAGATGAAATTACGGCGTTTGGTATGCCCTACAACTATGTATGCTGTTTATTTCTTTTGGTATGTGTATGTGTTAATAGTTAATAGTTGTATATATCTATTTTCACGTTTTTGCTGCTTCTAGAATGATTTATTGTTAATTTGTTCTCATCATTTATTTATTTCCTTATTTCCTTTCCTCAGTGGGCTATTTTTCCCTATTGGAGCCCTTAGGCTTATAGCATCTTGTTTTTCCAACTAGGGCTGTAGCTTGGCTGGTAATAATAATAATAATAATAGTAATAATAATAATAATAAGATTTAAATACTGCATTGAAGTCCAAAATGGACAATTTTATTTTTTTATTCAGCAAAAACGTTAATTTTCAGATTCATCTATAGCTTACTGTTTAATGATATTGGTTTAAATATATTTTCTTGTAAATGCAGTATATATTTTACAAGATGGATAATAGCTTTATGTCTATCAACACTGAACGGAGTGAATTTCAGAACTAATTTTCAAAGTTGTTCACTACGTAGCGGTTAACATATTCTTGCTGATATCTGATACAAGATTCTTGTAATAAAGATTTTCTCATCAATAGTTTCTGGGTCCAAAACTGGTCAGGTGTTTTTTTAAGTGTAGGCCTAAATTGTCTTTCGACTGGAGGCCAGTTTATAGTTTAAAGGCCACTCATAAACAGCAAAGGCAAGGGACATTGACATTGCCGTAGTAAACAAGACAGTGCCCTAGAGACTGACCATATATATTATTATTATTATTACTTGCTAAGCTACAACCCAAGTTGGAAAAACAGGATGCTATAAGCCCAGGGGTCCCAACAGGGAAAATAACCCAGTGAGGAAAGGAAACAAGGAAAAATTAAATATTTTACGAACAGTAACATCATCTAAATAAATATTTCCTATAAAAAACTATGAAAACTTTAACTAAACACGAGGAAGAGAAACCAGATAGAATAGTGTGGCCGAGTGTACCCTCAGGCACGAGAACTCTAACCCAAGACAGTAGAAGACCATGGTACAGAGGCTATGGCACTATCCAAGACTAGAGAACAGTGGTTTGATTTTGGAGTGTCCTTCTCCTAGAAGAGCTGCTTACCATAGCAAAAGAGTCTCTTCCTCTCTTACCAAGAGGAAAGTTGCCTCTGAACAATTAGAGTACAATATTTTGAGAATAAAGCCCTCAGAAAAATATTGATAGTTAAATGGCAGGACAGGATTAGAATTGGAACCATAAGAAAGATTACTCAAGTGCCATATGTGGATAAAATTGTGATGAGAGGTAGATGGAGATGGTTTTGGGCATGCTCTTCGCACTCCCCACTTCCAAAGAGAGATTAGTTCACCAAACTTTCAACTGGGCTCCACAAGGCACTAGAATAGTTGGAAGACCCCAGACCTACATCGTTGAGGACTATAAAGCGTGAAGTAGGAGTTGATAAATGGAGAAGTATTGATTTATTAGCTCAAGATAGAGACGACTGGTGAAATCTAACCGAGTCCC